>NC_041385.1:38961451-38999562 GCF_002162155.2 Triticum dicoccoides | reverse complement strand
AAACTTGGAGTTGCTCATCGTGTTTCTTGCCCACATACACATCAGCAGAATGGTTCAGCTGAACATAAGCACCGTCATATTGTTGAATCTGGGTTAACCTTGCTTGCTCATGCATCTGTCCCATTTCGTTTTTGGAGTGATGCCTTTACTACAGCCTGTTTTCTTATAAATAGGCTTCCCTCGCGACTCCTTCATATGAAAACTCCACTTGAACTCTTGCTTGGTCAGACTCCTGATTACACGTTTCTTAAAGTGTTCGGTTGTGCGTGTTGGCCGCATCTCCGTCCGTATAATAATCGCAAGCTTGAGTTCCGTTCAAAGAAGTGTGTCTTTCTGGGGTATAGTTCTGTTCATAAAGGGTATAAGTGCCTTCATGTCCCGTCTAATCGTGTGTATATCTCCCGAGATGTTGTTTTTGATGAGCACGTTTTTCCCTTTGCTGCTCTTCCCTCACATGACACAAGCTCCACACCGCCAGTGCACCCATCCACTATATTGCCTGATCAATTTGTAGATGCTGCACATTCGCCCTCTTTGTTGTCTAACCATGGTGCAGGTATTGGGAGATGTGCGCGGCTGGAGCTCCTGGATGAGGTTGACACTCCGGTTCCCTCGGCCCCGACGGCCACGTCATCACCGCCCGCTCACGTCGATCGGCTGCCTTCGTGCATATCCCATGCGACGTGCCCGCCTGCGCCCGTGACCGCGGCTGCTGCACCGCGCGTCACCACTCTGGCCCAGCTGCCGCTTCTGCTGACTGGCGCGTCGGCCCAGCGGGCCGTCTCGTCTGCGCCGGTGTCCCCGCCATCGACGCCTGGGCCGTCCTTGCCTGGAAGTCCCCCGCCGACTGGGCCGTCACCTGCACCGACGCATGGACCGTCCCCGCCTGGGAGTCCCCCGTCCTCCTCGTCGCCTGTGCGGCACTTGTCCTGCTCGCCTGGATCGGCGTCGCCCTCGAGTGGGTCGACGTCTCCTACTGTGTCTTCCTCATCACCGCCACAGACTGCATCAGCCTCTGCCATGACGGATGCTGCATCCACTTCATCATCCTCACCATCGGTTTCGCCACCTGCTCCGCCCCCTGTGTCGCGTCCTCATACACGAAGCAAAAGTGGGGTGTTTCGTCCTAAGGAACGCAAGGATGGCACGGTGGCCTGGCTTGCGACTTGCATGGCGCAGGCCCAGTCCGACCCTACTGCTGAGCCTCGGCATTTTCAGGCTGCCCTGAGTATCCCTCATTGGCGTACTGCGATGGAGCAAGAATACCAGGCTCTTCTTAAGAATGAAACATGGCGACTGGTTCCTCCCAAGGCTGGTGTTAACATCATTGATTCAAAGTGGGTTTTCAATGTAAAGAAACATGCTGATGGTTCTATCGAGAGATACAAGGCTCGACTGGTTGCTAAAGGATTCAAACAACGCCATGGCCTTGATTATGAGGACACCTTCAGTCTAGTGGTTAAGCCTACCACGATCCGGATTCTGCTCTCACTGGCAATTACCCGTGGATGGTCTCTTCGTCAGCTTGATGTTCAGAATGCTTTCCTTCATGGTGTCCTTGAGGAGGAGGTTTACATGCGTCAGCCTCCTGGGTTTGTTGATCCAGCTCGTCTGCAGCATCTGTGTCGCCTTGTTAAGGCACTCTGTGGTCTGAAGCAGGCTCCGCGTGCTTGGCATGCGTGTCTTGACACCACTCTTCGGGCTCATGGATTTGTTCCCTCTCTGGCCGATACCTCGTTATTTCTTCTTTAGCGACCGACAGTTACTATGTACCTACTGGTCTATGTTGACGATATCATCTTGGTCAGTTCCTTGGACTATGTTGCGGATCGCTTGGTTTCTGCTCTGAGTGCTGACTTTGCGGTTAAGGATCTTGGGCAGCTTCACTATTTCCTTGGCCTTGAAGTTTTGTCCTCTGGTTCTGGCTTGACTCTCACTCAACAGAAGTATTCTCTCGATATTGTTCGGCGGTCTGGTATGCTCCAGTACAAGAATTCCGGCCTATTGCAACAAAATTTATTGCTACAGCTACGTTTTGTTGCAATAAAACGCAATATTACCACAAATTCTCCGGTTATGGTAATAGGCCGCACATATTGCCATAGCTTGGTTTCATCGCGATAAGTACTAACTTTGTTGCAATACAGGCCTCATATTTCAACAAACTGTATCGGCATTGCAATATGGTAGCGGTATTGCAACAACCAAATTCCATTGCACGAGGGCAGTCATTTTGTTGTAATAGAGACTAGGTATTTCAACAGAATAACTATTCGTGGCAATATTCAAAAAGATATTATGACATCGGCGTGATGTTGCATTACTTACAAATATTGTTGCAAAAAAGTGGCTAACTATTGCAACAAATTGCATCGGTTTGTGGGAAGCAGCCATTTTGTTGTAATAGAGACTAGATATTTCAACAGAATAACTATTGTGGTAATATTTGAAAATATATTGCAACATCAGTGCGACCTTCCATTAGTTACAAGTAAAACAGTGGGAAAATATATTATTTGAATTTATAGATATTAAGTTATGATTTTTGCAAGCTTTAAGGAGCAATTAAAATATATTTTAATTGCACCAATTTCAATTAACCAAAACAATGAAAAGTTTATAAATGGATAGAACACACTTTATTGATAGGAATATATATATAATTTGTTCAATTTGGATTTGAAATGGCCAAGTTGTTGCCATTTTAAAACTAGGGTGTTTTCGGCGAAAACAGGGACTTGTTAGATAGAAACCAAAAATGAGCCACAATTGGGGGAGTACTTGCAGATTGGTACGACTTTTCAGTCTGTTACAAAATGATCTATA
Organism: Triticum dicoccoides; assembly: GCF_002162155.2. Classification (NCBI taxonomy): domain Eukaryota; kingdom Viridiplantae; phylum Streptophyta; class Magnoliopsida; order Poales; family Poaceae; genus Triticum; species Triticum dicoccoides. Next base: position 38,996,736 of record NC_041385.1, on the reverse strand, counting down.
AAGTTTATAAATGGATAGAACACACTTTATTGATAGAAATATATATATAATTTGTTCAATTTGGATTTGAAATGGCCAAATTGTTGCCATTTTAAAACTAGGGTGTTTTCAGCCAAAACAGGGACTTGTCAGATAGAAACCAAAAATGAGCCACAATTGTGGGAGTACTTGCAGATTGGTACGACCTTTCAGTCTGTTACAAAATGATCTAAACCGGTGTATCTGACCATAGAGGCCTGTTTGTCAGGTGCTGACATGGCATGTTCTTTTGCGGAAAAAAAAACCCTTATAGTTTTTATTTATGTTTGAAAAAAAGCCTTTTCCCAGAGAAGAAATTTTCAAAAAAAACAACCACGCGTGCGCCCGCCGGGATTTGAACCCTCAAGAGGCCGCTTACCGCGCAAGCAGTCTCACCGCTGGACCACTGCTTGAGTTCATTCTTTTGGAAGGCATACGCTCTTTTATACAGAAGCTAATTGCAAAACTTCGGATAAATAAACACACATACGCATGTAAATTTATAGTGCATATATATGTGATAACAAATATGGACACATAAATATACAGTGTATATATATTTAAATGGTATTATTTAAATATATGATGAACTTTTTTTGTATATAGAATCGTCTGTCGTATATATAGTGAAAATTTTCATATATATAAAAGTATACACAGAGAGAGAGAGAGAGAGAGATATTTATAACTTTTTCAATATACGATATGCACACTGAGTACGACGCAAAGAATACCCAGGATCAAAAAAAAAAAGATAAAGAAATTTAGAAAAAGTATAAAAAAATGGAACTGTCAAAAGTATAGAAAGGCATACTCCTGTTACTTGATACAAACGGCGGTATGGCGCAGCGGCGGCGAGCGCTCACTGCGGAAAATATTTGGTTCGAAACCTCGAAGCGCTCGCTCGTTTTGGTTTTCCGACTTCTTTCGCATTCTATAAAATATTTTGTGCCTGCTTGTAGAACCAATTTATGGGTTGACCTGGATCCGGCGCTGCCGGACTTGGCACCGGGTCGTAGCTGTATATTTTTGTATTTCTTTTTGTCAAACTCACAAAAAGAAGTGCAGCTGAGAGAATCGATCCGATGATATGATATACGGAAGGAAGGATCGATCCCATGATATCTCCGTACGAAAGGGAAGAGCGCAAACCACTAGGTTATCCCATCGGTTGTGATATACATGCTTTTTTACTTCTTTTATTTGTTCTGTCATTTCGTGGTTTTTTTTCCTGCCGTTTTTATTCTATTTTTTATTTTTCTTTCTTTATCCTTTTTCTTTTTCCTAAATGCACAGATTCCTTTCAAATTCTTGAACTTTTTTAAAAAACAATGATATTTATTTTTCGAAATCCATGAACTTTTACTCAAATTCGTGAACCTTTTTTAAAAAAAAAATTCATGAACAATAGCATCGATTATACCAGTTCATGAACCTTATACTAGGCATACTCCTTCGCCCCCTCACGCGTGGATCCGATGCAGGACGGATCTGGCGGACAAGGGCGTCGCGGCGGCTCGATCCGGCTTCCTAGCGGCTACGTTGGGAGGCGGGTGACGCATATGTGGCCTCCGGTGGTGGGGGTGTGCTCGGTCTTGGTGGCGGCGGTGATCGCGCAAGATCCGTGGTACCAAGCACCAGGTGGCGTGAGTTGCGGACGACGATGGGAGGGATCCCTAGACACCTCCCAGCGCCATGCCGTCCGCTCCTCCCCTTCCCTGTCGCTGCGAGAGGGTGTGACCGGGTGAAGCCTAGCCAGCGGCAGCGACGGCAGGGCTCCTTCGCCCCCTCATGCGTGGATCCGATGCAGGACGGATCTGACAGGCAAGGGCACAAAAATTTGACATATATCCCAAGTTTCAATTTTTTCATAGCAACTAGGGAGTAAACAAAGGTACGCAATTGTAGATCCATGATGAAACAACACATTCCTAACACAAAAGATCTCAAAACCAAATTGGTTTGGTTGTTAATTTACACAGTTGAATCTTTATGGTTTTCGTTGAAACGAAAATGACATGATGATTATGTTGCACCTACTTTGGCGCGAAGGAACCATCCACGGACTATCTGGTAAGATGGAAGATGTTGAGATCACCCCATCTCAAGATCAAAATGTGAGATCGAGACTGACATAGATCGACCGTCTCATCAACTCATCCCATTTGTACTTTTGTTCCAAGTCAAGAGTATAACCTAGTAGTTTTAAAGTGAGGGCCGCATGAGGTTTATGTGAGTTGTAGTTCAAAACTGGCCAAGTTTTTGCTGCTTTCCGAAATGATTTTCGAAATTGTAGTGCAAACGTGGTTGTACCTACAACCGGGTCGTCCGACGACAACGCGCTAGCACTGGTCGCGAACCCTACTTTCGTGTGACAGCCACCCCTACCAGGTTGCAGCTCGTGTCGTCCTGACCCGGGCGGCAAGCCCCGGCCTGCGAGCCGCCCCTCTGACCTTGCACGCCGCTCCTGGTCGGCCATGGCTCCCGTCGCCCGCTTCCTCCATTCCCGGTGCTGACAAAGTAGTTCCGCTGTCCCTCTTCCCGACCTTCGCCCGCAAGCTGGAGCCTCTCCATCGTCCATGGATGCGAGCTTCCCACACGCCACCTACTGCCGGACTTAGGAAAGATGACGGACGTGGGAGGATTTCATCGGCAATGTCCCGATCTAGTTCGAAGGGAAGACGACGGCCGTGAGACGATTTAGCAGCATACCAGCAAACATGCCCGTGTGTTGCAACAGTATAAAAAAGTTGACGTGCTTCTTTAAGATGCAAACGCCAATTATCATTAATCAGGCTGGACGGATAGAGCATAAGTTGTCTGATGACGTGGCTAGTTAATTTTTTTAACACAGTACAAATTGAAGTCGTTCACATACACGAACATACACTTACCATGAACGCACACCCTATCTCTATGAGCACTTTGAGAAAGTAAGCCGGCATAACATCTTGAGATTTTATGAAATCACCAGAGGCATCTCTTAGTCGGTCTCCCCTCACTGAACGAACATCGCGGGAAGCATGAAAGAAATTCAGGAATCATGCGAGCACCAATATCAAGTATAGGAATTCGACCCCCTGGTAGGCTGGAAATACTGTGGACGTGAATCGTACCATTCAACTACATGTTGGTTTGCATGCTAATTCTAAACTTACGACGTGAATCCTAGTCAGCTGATTGGGTGAACAACCTTATTTTTAGATTACCACACTGATAATAAAAATATCGTACATACAATGCTTATTTTAAGATACCAACATTAGACAATAAAAAATGTGGCAAATCCGGCAACATCCGCATAGTTGAGAGAACAAATATTGTGTACGCTAACACGTCTGCCGGTCTTGGGGATTTTCTTTACATTAATTAAAATCAGGAAAACAATTATGATAATCCCACGGCAGCCATGCCGGGCTCCTCTGCAGACGAGTCGCTCCGGCCGTGCGGTCCAGTACCAGCACCTTCTCTAACATATTTTCTTTCAATCTATTTTTCTGTAAATGGTACAGCACAGCCCAGCCGACGGGGCTGGCCCATCTAAACACCAGGCCCCCCTAATTTCCCATCTAATCTTAGCCTCTCGTCCGATTCCGTCCTCTCTCGGTCTCTCCTTCCTCGTTCCCCATCGCGCCGCCACGCACGAGATTCGGCATGGCCTCTCTACCGACCCCGTGCCCGATCCCCATCGCCCGCACCCCCGCCTTGTGCGTTGCCCGCCCGCTCGCCCGGCCCGTCCACTGCGTCACAGGGCGACATCCCTCGGCAGCGCCCCCGCCCCCGTGCTGCCCGCCGCGAACCCCGGCCAGTGCGCCCTCCCTTCCCGGCGCTTACGTTCGGGGCGAAGTCGAGCCAGCGAGCGTCGCCTGGCTCCCCTCCCCCGAGCATTAAGATAGAAGTCTGGCTTGCCTCGTTTAAACGTGGAGGAGCTATGCACTGCTAATGTAGTATCTCTTGTTTTTGATGTTTTCGCATAATGTAGTTCATGACTACAATGTTTCTTACTCTGATTTTATTGTAAAGATGTCGGATGATGAAGACGATGGGTGATTGTGATTGTGACACCCAGACCTAGAAGGCCACGAGGATTTCAGTATGAGATGTTAGTATTCATATCTGCTCTACATACTTCTGCAACTGTATGTGTATGGGTACTAATCAAACCAAAAACTAACAATATTTCTTTTATTTGTGAAGCATCAATGGTATGAAGAATATCTGTTATTGCCGGCGTGTTGTCTTTGTAGCAGCTCATTGAGAAGTTAGGCTTTAATAGTGTGACTGATAAGCCAACTGCACTTAAAATGATGAGAGATATATGTGAATCTGTTCTTGAATCCTTCAAAAGGAAGCAAAGCTAGCACATAGTGGCTGTGATATCTTGAAGAGTTACAGAGTGGCCGTGCGGAGGCAGCTTGGGCAGGTTAACAAGGGATTGCATTGGAATTATTTCTGTTTAAATATTAGCTCTGGACTAAACCTATGGTAACATCTTTTAATTCAGATTGCACACACCTACTTAATCTTTTACTTGATTTTCTTTAACCAATTCCACATTTCCGGGCTCAAGGTGGATTTGATAATTTACTATTTTTGTATCGGGAAGCTTTGCGTTGATTTAGCTTTTAGATTGAAAGTAATTCGTTCACATCCTTCAATTGGTAGGACTAACGCTTGACAGAAATATGTATTTCACAATATTTTCTGAAAATGCTTTTAACTGGAGCTCCAAGAATTGGGAAGAACCTATACGCTAGCTTCATGTTATTCTGAACCGAGTAAAAGAACACACTCATCTATGAGGTACTTGCTATGCTTCGTACTTTGTTTTCACACACAAAAATGGACGATTATTTGGTTTGCAAATTTGTGTCCTCTTTAATTCATAGCAGGGGGCATTGCCATCACTTTGCATGATAAAACACTTGGAAGGGCTTTGAAGAATATATGTTATTGAGCAGTGGGAACAATCTTGATCAAGAAATAAACCTCATTTTTCTGTTTTTAGACATAAAAGAACCATTGAGAATGCCTATCCTTCTACTACCTGCATTAGGACCAAATCTAAGAGAAAATGGCCAAAACAACTTATTGTGGGATGCACAAACCAGGAACAGTGGGATTTATGTTTGTTATATCAGTGGGAAGAGTGATATAGTGGTTGGCGATCAACTCTAAGCTCCACTTACAAGGCATTCAAAACAGATGCAACTAGATTGGCTAATCTGCTGGAAGATTTACAACCAGAAGAGTAGGAATGGATGATTGAGTACTTTGGCACTGATTCAAAATTTCAGGTTGTCTCTAAGATCACTCTTTGTCTACTATGTGTTAAGATGAAATTGCTTTTCTGTCTGGTTATATTTGGTTTCAATGAATTGAAAGGTACGCAGCCAAAAGAACACCGATAGTCGTAAGAAACAGAAGACAAAACATAGAATTAGATCAAAATCTTACTCGCAACTAAGTTTTGAGAAGGTATGAGTGTAACTAAATATGTCCTAACTATGGTATCATGTTTCAAGCATCTCATTGCTATATTACTTGCAGAGAAACTTGGAAACTAGAGAAGAGCCAGATTGTATTGCTCTGTGGGAACTCACGCACGCGAAGAATGGAGCATGGTCTAACACAGAGTCCCAGGATGTTTACGTGAGTACACAAACTTTTGGTTTATTCTATAGTTATTCAACGATGTGCATTCAACATGCTTCTACATGAGCTGGGATTATTCATGCATTCGATCGTATTATTCTTGTTTCATCTTTTACAGTGTCAATATTGATGACGCATCTATAATTGTTCTTTCCGTTTTTAGGACAAATCACGTATAAGATGTTGAAAACAAAAAAACTGAAACTCATGGTCCACTTTCAAATGAGCATGTCATTAGCCTTCATAATTAGCTAGCTGCTGCTTCTCTTTCACCATGCATTTGCAGCATCGAGTCACAACTTTAAAAAATGAATGTGCTAGCTAGGGACATGAACTTAACTGAAACTATAGATTGAGCCACAACTTAAATCAATAGTGGAAGTTTTTAGTACATGTACTTGTGCTTATGTTTTAGACATTTACACTTGTAAAACTATTCTGATCCCTTAGTTACATGCTTGCAGACACAATATTACTCCAGTTAGTCTGGCAACGGTTCTTTTTAACAATGGGGCTGGCATAATTGTATGGCGTATGTTATGTTGGACTCATTAACTAGAACTAATTTTTTTCTTGATTGCAATGTTATCTTGGACTCATTAACTAGAAATATTTTTTTATTTCTTGATTGCAGGATCCAAAGAACTAGCTCGACTGGACTCTAGATCATGGACAATTTAGTCTTGACACTTAATTAGGATAGATAAATTACATCTGAGTTTCGTTTGATGGATATTTGCTATAAGAATTATGAATTTTATGAATCTACATATTATATGTATGGTTTTGAATATTGTAATTGAATGCTTGTATTTTTTTTAAGGTTGCAATAGGCTATTGCCACAACCCACTTTTGGTTGCCACATGTTAGCACCACAAAAATTTAAATTGTCGCAATAGTTTCTCGCTACAAACATTTCGCCCGTTGTGATACTTATTTATCACCGCCAAAGCTAGTATGTTGCAATTTCCTGTTACGACGACTGAAATATTTGTTGCCATAACTTAATGCCACAAGTGTAGCATTCGTGGCAAAATGCCTAATGCCATGAAAACAAAGATTGTTGCGATAGTTTATTGCCACAATTGACTATTGCCACATAACAGTATGCACCACGAAACGAGTGTCGTTGCAATAGGTTGTTGCCACAAATGTTTATCGCCATGAGGTATCAGTCGCCATGATTTTTTACATGTTGCATTAAAGCTATCCCCACAAAGCAAATTGTGGCATCACATGAGTGTTGCCACGCGAAAACATGTGGCGACTTCCCACATGGTTGTTGCAATAACACACTTTATTGCCATATTTGCTTTTTTGTGGCAATAACCTATTACCATGCGTCCAGTCACAATGGCTGCCAACGAATATTGTTTCGTGGCAATAAGTACTTATCGCCACAAATCGACATGTATTGCGACGAACAATTTTGTTGCAATAGACCCAGATCCTTGTAGTGAGTGCAAGACAGCTACTACACCTATGTCCTCCACTGACAGACTCTCTGCTCTTGATGGTTCTCTTCTCCCTGCTGATGAGGCTACTGAGTATCGCAGTATTGTTGGCGGCTTGCAATACTTGACTATCACTTGTCCTGATATCTCCTATGCAGTCAACCGTGTCTGCCAGTTTTTTCATGCTCCTAGAGACTCTCACTAGGCTGCGGTTAAGCGCATCTTGCGCTACATCCGATTCACTTCTTCTTATGGCTTGCATCTGCAACCGGCCCCCTCTGGAGTTCTCTCAGCGTTCTCTGATGCAGACTGGGCTGGGAGTCCGGATGACAGACGATCAACGGGGGGATATGCAGTGTTCCTTGGTTCGAATTTGATCGCCTGGAGTGCTCATAAACAAGCAACGGTGTCCCGCAGTAGCACTGAAGATGAGTACAAAGCAGTTGCAAATGCCACAGCAGAGCTTATTTGGATACAATTTTTGCTCAGAGAGTTGAAGATTCCTCAGAAGCAGCCGCCGGTGCTTTGGTGTGATAACATTGGGGCGACGTATTTGTCTTCAAATCCAGTCTTTCATGCTCGCACCAAACACATCGAAGTTGATTACCATTTTGTCAGGGAACGTGTTGCCCAGAAACTGCTTCTTATCAAGTTCATCTCCTTGAAAGATCAACTTGCTGACATCTTCACAAAGCCACTGCCTCTTCCTCAGTTTGAGGGGTGTAGGCGCAATCTCACTCTGGTGAATTCTTCTGAGCACGGTTAAGATTGAGGGAGGGTGTTAGACTTTGTATATACTGGGCCCCACTTGTAATTATGTTGTACATCATTATGTACCTCTCTATATAATGAAAAGGTCACCTTATGTTTGGAGGTGTGCCACAAACCCTAAAACCTTTGTCTAATAATGTGCATCAATGGGTCACTCTTTTTACGCCAAGGATGACACTAGGTTTTGTTCTATCTCCATAGTGTTTAATAAGTACTTGGTCGAGCCTGTTTCACGTTGCGCCTGGATGGACGACGCGCACAGGAGTGTCGCAGTGCGGTGCGGCTGGGTGCCCAGTTTTCGTTGCATTCAGTTCTGGTGTCGGATGCAGTCTCAAAATCCAAGCAAGATATAGCGGTGGACTCTGTCTCTGCTGCACACGCCACGTACCACCGTGATGACAGTGGTCGTATCTGGCCGCCAAAACGTACGGGTCATCCCTTGGCCGGACGCATCGAACCAACTCGCAAGTCGCAACACCGCCCAAAAACCCCGGTGGGTGGGAATGAATCTTCGTGAAAAGATGAGGCCATCCCTTGGCCAGACGCTTCCAGCTCATAGACAAATATATATTTTTCGGTTATTACGAAGATGAGGTACAGATACTCATGTGCGATCTCCTCGTGACAACAAAACATGTGAGTAGTTTCTTTCCAGTGCTTCACCTTGTACATGTACTAAGGCTGTCATGTAGACAAAAAAACTGATGTGGCCACATAATTAAGAAGATACATATGAGTGAGGAGACATATGAGGAAGAAACAATACGAAGCGTGTAAAACTAGACAAAACTATTAAATGAATTAAGCCCACCGATGCGTTAAGGAGTTTAGATGCTAAATCATTAAATGTAGGAAGCTTAGCTATAACAAGTTAAGCACCTATGCATTAAGGATTTTAGTCGCCCAAGTCTTGAATGTGCTTAGCGCCTTATCTAAATACCTATGCATTGAAAAAGATCAACGCAGCTCCAAAAGCATCCAGAATAAGCGGTGTGCGGTGCCGAGACAGACTGGAAGTTGGGGTCATCATCGGGTCACGCCAATCCCGTCGATATTGAGTCTCCACAATAGTTAGGATCGCGTTGCTACGTACACCCATCGCGCACATGTATATCGACACAAGTTGATATAGGGTTCCTGGTTGCACACATGTTTCTGACAAACTGTTCACACACAAAACTGGTATGGCTTAACGCATCTCTCAAAGCTCCGGCATATGTCCGCGTTATGGTGTTCGGATCATATGTGTCAACTTTTATCATTCAATAAGAACCTAATTGGTCCACAAAGTGGTCTGGACATCCGTCTTCGGCAAATTCGATATAAACGTGAGCGACCTTTGCCGGAGTCCAAACATCAACTTGTGGCCCTCCTCTCGTTTTTTTCTTCACATGCATGGTCCCCTCTCACCTCTCACCTCCCAACCAGACACCACACCACAAATCCAACACATGCATGGTCCCCCACTACTCTCCCTCCTTCCAATCAGATTAATTTGTGAATAACTTTGAATGACTCGCTCCGACATCATATCCGTGGACCACGTCCGGACATAAAAACGAAGATATATTGGAGGCATTTATGGGCCAGCTTTGAAGATGTCCTTATGATGCCTGTGTAGGGGAACGTTGCAGAAAATAAAAAATTTCTACGCTTCACCTAGATCAATCTATGAGTTCATCTAGCAACGAGAGAGAGGAGTGCATCTACATACCCTTGTAGATCACGAGCGGAAGCGTTCAAGAGAACGGGATTGAGGGAGTCGTACTCGTCGTGATCCAAATCACCGATGATCCTAGTGCTGAACGGACATCACCTCCGCATTCAACACACGTACGGTTGGTAAGACGTCTCCTCCTTCTTGATCCAGCAAGGGGGAAGGAGAGGTTGATGGAGATCCAGCAGCACGACGGCATGGTGGTGGATGCAGCAGCGATCTCGGCAGGGCTTCGCCAAGCTTCAGCGAGAGGGAGAGGTGGTGCGTGGGGAGAGGGAGGCGCCAAGAGCATGGGTGCGGCTGCCCTCCCTCCCCCCTCTTTATATAGGCCCCCTAGGGGGAGGCGCCGACCCTAGGAGATCCAATCTCCAAGGGGGGCGGCGGCCAGGGTGGAAACTTGTCCCCCAAGCCAGGTGGAGGCGCCCCCACCCCTAGGGTTTCCAACCCTAGGCGCAGGGGGGCCCAAGGGGGGGGGGTGCACCAGCCCACCAGAGGCTGGTTCCCCTCCCACTTCAGCCCATGGGGCCCTCCGGGATAGGTGGCCCCACCCGGTGGACCCCCGGGACCCTTCCGGTGGTCCCGGTACAATACCGGTGACCCCCGAAACTTTTCCGATGGCCGAAACTTGACTTCCTATATATAATTATTTACCTCCGGACCATTTCGGAACTCCTCGTGACGTCCGGGATCTCATCCGGGACTCCGAACAACTTTCAGGTTACTGCATACTAATATCTCTACAACCCTAGCGTCACCGAACCTTAAGTGTGTAGACCCTACGGGTTCGGGAGTCATGCAGACATGACCGAGACGCCTCTTCGGTCAATAACCAACAGCGGGATCTGGATACCCATGTTGGCTCCCACATGCTCCTCAATGATCTCATCGGATGAACCACGATGTCAAGGATTCAAGCAACCCCGTATACAATTCCCTTTATCAATCGGTATGTTACTTGCCCGAGATTCGATCGTCGGTATCCCAATACCTCGTTTAATCTCGTTACCGGCAAGTCACTTTACTCGTACCGTAATGCATGATCCCGTGACCAGACACTTGGTCACATTGAGCTCATTATGATGATGCATTACCGAGTGGGCCCAGAGATACCTCTCCTTCATACGGAGTGACAAATCCCAGTCTCGATTCGTGCCAACCCAACAGACACTTTCGGAGGTACCCGTAGTGCACCTTTATAGTCACGCAGTTACGTTGTGTGACGTTTGGCACACCCAAAGCACTCCTACGATATCCGGGAGTTGCACAATCTCATGATCTAAGGAAATGATACTTGACATTTGGAAAAGCTCTAGCAAAACGAACTACACGATCTTTATGCTACGCTTAGGATTGGGTCTTGTCCATCACATCATTCTCCTAATGGTGTGATCCCGTTATCAATGACATCCAAAGTCCATAGTCAGGAAACCATGACTATCTGTTGATCAACGAGCTAGTCAACTAGCGGCTCACTAGGGACATGTTGTGGTCTATGTATTCACACGTGTATTACGATTTCCGGATAACACAATTATAGCATGAATAACAGACAATTATCATGAACAAAGAAATATAATAATAACCATTTTATTATTGCCTCTAGGGCATATTTCCAACAGTCTCCCACTTGCACTAGAGTCAATAGTCTAGTTACATTGTGATGAATCAAACACCCATAGAGTTCTGGTGTTGATCATGTTTTGCTCTAGGGAGAGGTTTAGTCAATGGATCTGCTACATTCAGGTCCGTATGTACTTTACAAATATCTATGTCTCCATCTTGAACATTTTCACGAATGGAGTTAAAGCGACGCTTGATGTGCCTGGTCTTCTTGTGAAATCTAGGCTCCTTGGCAAGTGCAATACCTCCAATGTTGTCACAGAAGAGTGCGATCGGCCCCGACGCATTGGGTATGACTCCTAGGTCGGTTATGAACTCCTTCACCCAGATTGGTTCATGCGCTGCCTCCGAGGCTGCCATGTACTCTACTTCACATGTAGATCCCGCCACGACGCTTTGCTTGCAACTGCACCAGCTTACTGCCCCACCATTCAAAATGTACATGTATCCGGTTTGTGACTTAGAGTCATCCAGATCTGTGTCGAAGCTAGCGTCGATGTAACCCTTTACGACGAGCTCTTCGTCACCTCCAAAAACGAGAAACATATCCTTAGTCCTCTTCAGGTACTTCAGGATATTCTTGACCGCTGTCCAGTGTTCCTTGCCGGGATTACTTTGGTACTTTCGTACCAAACTTACGGCAAGGCTTACATCAGGTCTGGTACACAGCATAGCATACATAATAGACCCTATGGCTGAGGCATAGGGGATGACGCTCATCTCTTCTATATCTTCTGCCGTGGTCGGGCATTGAGTCGAGCTCAATCTCACACCTTGCAATACAGACAAGAACCCTTTCTTGGACTGATCCATATTGAACTTCTTCAATATCTTATCAAGGTATGTGCTTTCTGAAAGACCTATGAGGCGTCTTGATCTATCCCTATAGATCTTGATGCCTAATATGTAAGCAGCTTCTCCAAGGTCCTTCATTGAAAAACACTTATTCAAGTAGGCCTTAATGCTGTCCAAAAGTTCTATATCATTTCCCATCAAAAGTATGTCATCTACATATAATATGAGAAATGCTACAGAGCTCCCACTCACATTCTTGTAAATGCAGGCTTCTCCATAAGTCTGCATAAACCCAAACGCTTTGATCATCTCATCAAAGCGAATGTTCCAACTCCGAGATGCTTGCACCAGCCCATAAATGGATCGCTGGAGCTTGCACACCTTGTTAGCATTCTCGGGATCGACAAAACCTTCCGGCTGCATCATATATAGTTCTTCCTTAAGATACCTGTTAAGGAATGCTGATTTGACGTCCATTTGCCATATCTCATAATCATAGTATGCGGCAATTGCTAACATGATTCGGACGGACTTCAGCTTCACTACGAAAGAGAAAGTCTCATCGTAGTCAACCCCTTGAACTTGCCGATAACCCTTAGCGACAAGTCGAGCTTTATAGATGGTAATATTACCATCCGCGTCCGTCTTCTTCTTAAAGATCCATTTATTTTCTATCGCTCGCCGATCATCGGGCAAGTCTGTCAAAGTCCATACTTTGTTTTCATACATGGATTCTATCTCGGATTGCGTGGCTTCAAGCCATTTGTTGGAATCTAGGCCCGCCATCGCTTCTTCATAGTTCGAAGGTTCACCGTTGTCTAACAACATGATTTCCAGGACAGGGTTGCCATACCACTCTGGTGTGGAACGTGTCCTTGTAGACCTACGAAGTTCAGTAGTAACTTGATCCAAAGTACCTTGATCATCATCATTAACTTCCTCTTCAGTTGGTGCTGGCACCACAGGAACATCTTCCTGAGCTGCGCTACTTACCGGTTCAAGAGGTAGTACTTCATCAAGTTCCACTTTCCTTCCACTTACTTCTCTCGAGAGAAACTCTTTCTCCAGAAAGGACCCGTTCTTGGCAACAAAGATCTTGCCTTCGGATCTTAGGTAGAAGGTATACCCAATGGTTTCCTTAGGGTATCCTATGAAGACGCATTTTTCCGACTTGGGTTCGAGCTTTTCATGTTGAAGTTTCTTGACATAAGCATCGCATCACCAAATTTTTAGAAATAACAGCTTAGGTTTCTTCCCAAACCATAATTCATACGGTGTCGTCTCAAAGGATTTAGACGGTGCCCTATTTAAAGTGAATGTAGCTGTCTCTAGAGCGTATCCCCAAAACAATAGCAGTAAATCAGTAAGAGACATCATAGATCGCACCATATCCAATAAAGTGCGATTACGATGTTCGGACACACCGTTACGCTGAGGTGTTCCAGGCGGCGTGAGTTGTGAAACGATTCCACATTTCCTTAAGTGCGTACCAAATTCGTGACTTAAATATTCTCCTCCATGATCTGATCATAAGAACTTTATCTTTCGGTCACGTTGATTCTCTACCTTATTCTGAAATTCCTTGAACTTTTCAAAGGTCTTAGACTTGTGTTTCATCAAGTAGACATACCCATATCTACTCAAGTCGTCAGTGAGAGTGAGAACATAACAATATCCTCCGCGAGCCTCAACGCTCATTGGACCGCACACATCAGTATGTATGATTTCCAATAAGTTGGTTGCTCACTCCGTTGTTATGGAGAACAGAGTCTTGGTCATTTTGCCCATGAGGCATGGTTCGCATGTGTCAAATGATTCATAATCGAGAGACTCAAAAAGTCCATCAGCATGGAGCTTCTTCATGCGCTTGACACCAATGTGACCAAGGCGGCAGTGCCACAAGTATGTGGGACTATCGTTATCAACTTTATATCTTTTGGTATTCACACTATTAATATGTGTAACATCACGTTCGAGATTCATTAAGAATAAACCATTGACCATCGGGGCATGACCATAAAATATATCTCTTATATAAATAGAACAACAATTATTCTCGGATTTAAATGTGTAGCCATCTCGTATCAAACGAGATCCAGATACAATGTTCATGCTCAAAGCTGGCACTAAATAACAATTATTGAGGTTTAAAACTAAACCCGTAGGTAAATGTAGAGGTAGTGTGCCGATAGCGATCACATCGACCTTGGAACCATTCCCGACGCGCATCATCACCTCGTCCTTCGCCAGTCTCCGCTTATTCCACAGCTCCTGCTTTGAGTTACAAATATGAGCAACCGCACCGGTATCAAATACCTAGGAGCTACTACGAGCACTGGTAAGGTACACATCAATTACATTTATATCACATATACCTTTGGTGTTGCCGGCCTTCTTGTCCGCTAAGTATTTGGGGCAGTTCCGCTTCCAGTGTCCGCTTCCCTTGCAATAAAAGCACTCAGTCTCAGGCTTGGGTCCATTCCTTGGCTTCTTCACGGCAACTGGCTTACCGGGCGCTTCAACTCCTTTGCCGTCCTTCTTGAAGTTCTTCTTGCCCTTGCTTTTCTTGAACTTAGTGGTTTTATTCACCATCAACACTTGATGTTCCTTTTTGATCTCTACCTCTGCTGATTTCAGCATTGAATATACTTCAAGAATGGTCTTTTCCATCCCCTGCATATTGAAGTTCATGACAAAGCTCTTGTAGCTCGGTGGAAGTGACTGAAGGATTCTGTCAATAACCGCGTCATCCGGGGGATTAACTCCCAGCTGAGTTAGGCGGTTGTGCAACCCAGACATTTTGAGTATGTGCTCACTGACAGAACTATTTTCCTCCATCTTACAACTGAAGAACTTGTCGGAGACTTGATATCTCTCGACCCGGGCATGAGCTTGGAAAACCATTTTCAGCTCTTCGAATATCTCATATGCTCCATGTTGCTCAAAACGCTTTTGGAACCCCGGTTCTAAGTTGTAAAGCATGCCGCACTGAATGAGGGAGTGATCATCAGCACGAGACTGCCAAGCGTTCATAACGTCTTGGTTCTCTGGGATGGGAGCTTCACCTAGCGGTGCTTCTAAGACATAATATTTCTTTGCAGCTATGAGGATGATCCTCGGGTTCGGGACCCAGTCCGTATAGTTGCTGCCATCATCTTTCAGCTTGGTTTTCTCTAGGAACGCGTTGAAGTTGAGGTGGACATGATCGTTGGCCATTTGAGGCTGCAACAGGGTTCTAGCAAGAATGTTTTTTACCGACGTAAAAGCCACAACGTGATTTTCCAACTTCTATTTACCCTTCATAAGAACCCTTTTCATGGAATCCGCTCCAACTAAAGTGGGAGAGACAGACACCCGCTAGCCACCTTATGCAACTAGTGCATGTCAGTCGGTGGAACCTGTCTCACGTAAGCGTACGTGTAAGGTCGGTCTGGGCCGCTTCATCTCACAATACCGCTGAAGCAAAATAAGACTAGTGGTGGCAAGAAAGTTGACAACATCTATGCCCACAACAAATTTGTGTTCTACTCATGCAAAGAGAACTACGCATAGACCTAGCTCATGATGCCATTGTAGGGGAACGTTGCAGAAAATAAAATTTTTTTACGCTTCACCAAGATCAATCAATGAGTTCATCTAGAAACGAGAGAGAGGAGTGCATCTACATACCCTTGTAGATCGCGAGTGGAAGCGTTCAAGAGAACGGGGTTGAGGGAGTCGTACTCGTCGTGATCCAAATCACCGATGATCCTCGTGCTGAACGGACAACACCTCCGCGTTCAACACACGTATGGTTGGGAAGACGTCTCCTCATTCTTGATCTAGCAAGGGGGAAGGAGAGGTTGATGGAGATCCAGCAGCACGACGGCGTGGTGGTGGATGCAGTTGCGATCTCGGCAGGGCTTCACCAAGCTTCAGCGAGAGGGAGAGGTGGTGCGTGGGGAGAGGGAGGCGCCAAGAGCATGGGTGCGGCTGCCCTCCCTCCCCCCTCTTTATATAGGCCCCCTAGGGGCAGGCGCCGGCCCTAGGAGATCCAATCTCCAAGGGGGACGGCGGCCAGGGGGGAGACTTGCCCCCAAGCCAGGTGGAGGCGCCCCCACCCCTAGGGTTTCCAACCCTAGGCGCATGAGGGGCCCAAGGGGGGGGGGAACCAGCCCACCAGGGGCTGGTTCCCCTCCCACTTCAGCCTATGGGGCCCTCTAGGATAGGTGGCCCTATCCGGTGGACCCCCGGGACCCTTCCGGTGGTCCCGGTACAATACCGGTGACCCCCTAAATTTCCCGATGGCCGAAACTTGACTTCCTATATATAATTCTTTACCTCCGGACCATTCCGTAACTCCTCTGACGTCCGGGATCTCATCCGGGACTCCGAACAACTTTCGGGTTACTGCATACTAATATCTCTACAACCCTAGCGTCACCGAACCTTAAGTGTGTAGACCCTACGGGTTCGGGAGTCATGCAGACATGACCGAGACGCCTCTCCGGTCAATAACCAACAGCAAGATCTGGATACCCATGTTGGATACCACATGCTCCTCGATGATCTCATCGGATGAACCACGACGTCGAGGATTCAAGCAACCCCGTATACAATTCCCTTTGTCAATTGGTACGTTACTTGCCCGAGATTCGATCGTCGGTATCCCAATACCTTGTTTAATCTCGTTACCGGCAAGTCACTTTACTCGTATTGTAATGCATGATCCCGTGACCAGACACTTGGTCGCATTGAGCTCATTATGATGATGCATTACCGAGTGGGCCCAGAGATACCTCTCCGTCATACGGAGTGATAAATCCCAGTCTCGATTCGTGCCAACCCAACAGACATTTTCAGAGGTACCTGTAGTGCACCTTTATAGTCATCCAGTTACGTTGTGACGTTTGGCACACCCAAAGCACTCCTACGGTATCCGGGAGTTGCACAATCTCATGGTCTAAGGAAATGATACTTGACATTTGGAAAAGCTCTAGCAAAGCGAAATACACGATCTTTGTGCTACGCTTAGGATTGGGTCTTGTCCATCACATCATTCTCCTAATGATGTGATCTCGTTATCAATGACATCCAATGTCCATAGTCAGGAAACCATGACTATCTGTTGATCAACGAGCTAGTCAACTAGAGGCTCACTAGGGACATGTTGTGGTCTATGTATTCACATGTGTATTACGATTTCCGGATAACACAATTATAGCATGAATAACAAACAATTATCATGAACAAAGAAATATAATAATAACCATTTTATTATTGCCTCTAGGGCATATTTCCAACAGCCTGCTTCTATTCTCCCGACCTCGCCGATTCTTCCAGCTCGCACGATGCCATCTTTCATGGGAGTATCACGTGTCTCGCCCGTGATGATTATTGGGTTAGGGCATATCCAATGCCGATTCCTAAATCTGACACCGTATGTGTCCGTGGACTGGTCAGGAGCTGGTCATCCAACCATATCCTATAATTGTCAGTCTTTGTCTTTTTTTAACATAGCAACACTCAACATAATTATAAAAAATAACACAATCTATCGATAAATAACAAAAAAATATTTCTAGTAAAACAATAATTCAAATGTAAGTACATCCAAGATAACCGGATGTTCAATAAGTTTTTCGAATTCGACGATGCTAGTGTTAGATCCAGCACATGCCATCCGATATATATTGTCCCTTGAGCTTCATCCAACAATGTATGTGTGTGAATGGTCTTCCCTTTGTCCTCTAATACATCATGGCAGCGCGTGCAGGTTATACAACGTGCAGAGCAATATTGAGTTAATGAATGAATTAACCAACATGTAGAGCAACAGGAAGAAAAAAAAACTTACGATTTCCACGATTGACGAGCCCAATGGCCACATTGTCTACACTCGTCCAACCATTATCAAAACTTCATGATGGAGTTGCTGATGGTGTACCATTGATGTGTTATCGATTACATATTGTGTTGATGGATAACGTGCATGTCATAGAGCACGATGTTCTTTCACGCATTAAACGAATCATGCACGCACTTCCAAAAGATCAAGCCCCTTGAGTTCCTGGCAACAAAGTCCGTAGCTACGGCCAACCACGCATCGCACAATAACTCATCCTCGATCACTAAGTACCCGACCATTTACTCTAGAAAGCAACAAGAAGATCAAACGAAAGCTCAATGGCATTTGACCAAACACATGTCGGACATAGTGTCCACCTTGGACGATGTCATCAAGAGGGTGGATGGTACCCTGGATGCGGAGGGATCCTAGGTGCACGGTCTTGTAGTCCAAGGAGTGCAGGCACACTGGTGGGGGCTACGGACATCCTACATGCCGGGGCAGCACCTGGAGAGGGTACAACGGCGGCGGAGGACGAGGAGGTTCCAGATGCAAAGCAGGGTGGCCAGGGCAGAGTGGAGGAAAAATGTACCAGTGGGGGGATTTGACTGGACCGGGGGTGTCGGATTCCTATGTGGCGGCGGTCCGGACTCCCGCTAAGCCCCCCCCCCACTTTGCCTCCAACTTGTAGGAAAACGAACGTCTTGACCGCTCCGCGGATCGATGGGGTACTGCGTTGGAATGAAAAACAGGCCCAACCAGCTCGGTCCGAATGAATTCGGGTGGTTTGAGGGTCATCATTGAAGATGGCCTTAGCTTTGGCTCTAGGTGCACGATTGATTCACTAGCCTGAAACGTACTACAAAAACATTTCAACGTAAAATAAATAATCATTATGACACGGGGGTGGCTTTGGAGAAACCATAGCCTCCAGCGCCCACGCTGCCTCCTCTAATCTCATCGGGTGAATAGCTCCCATGCGACGTCGTTGGTGTGAATTGTCTCTCATGCGACGTAGTTGGTTGTAATCGCTCTCATGCGACATCTTCGTTGGAAAAAATAGCTCCCATGCGACACTGCTGCCTAATCCAAAGACACATGTTTAAAACTCGAATCAGGTGAGCGGGACCCACAGCATGGGACCCACTAACTTATCCAACTCAGCATTGGTCAGGTGAGCGGGACCCACAGCGTGGGACCCACTAACTTATCCAGGTCAGCATTGGTACAAGAGGACACCGAGCCGTGCCCCGAGCCGTGCAGCACCCGAGCCCATCCTCCCCCCTCTCCCTCCCCGACCGTTGTTGTTCTTTTTCTCCGGCGACGACGCGCAGCAACGCCGTTCCGGGCCGCGACCTAGCAATGTCGAGCTCCGCTTCAGCCTCCCGCCGCTCATGGACGCGCTATGGCGCAGTGCCCATGACAAGATGCCCTGCATGCCCACGTATCGCACCCCTGAAGCGGCTAGTCACAACGACCGACAAGAATGGCAACCTTGGGCGGGAATTCGTGAAATGCGAGAGCAAACCAGAGCAGGAAAAGGTGAGATTTTACTTCTCAATATGCCAATTTTGGTTTTTGTCTCCCAATTTCATATTTGCCCATTTTTCCCCATCGGATTTGGGATTTAGGGTTCATCTTTCCGATTTCAGAAATTGAAGCAATGCACCCATTTTGAGTGGCTAGATGAGTACATAGAGCGGATTCAACTGGAGGGTGCATCAGGGGAGCTCGATTTACTGTTGGAGGCGGAGAAGTTGGGCAAGTTTGGATCGGGCGCATCTGGATCCGGGGCCCCTGGATCTGGCAATTCCATCGGGGGCGGCCGCCCTTCCATTGGTGCTACTGTGGGGGATGCAGGAGTGACGGCAGAGCTAAAGAAGCTGAACAAGCAGATGAAGAAACTCATCAAATTGCAGAAGCAGGGCAATTTGATGGGGCTCATGGCCGCACTTTTTTATATTTGTGTAATTGGTCTCGCATTTGTTTATGTGATGATAATTAGTCGTAAGTGAATAGATTGGGCATCATTTGTAATCGGGATGATATGTACATTTGAATAAAAGTGTTGCGCTGTATGAATTCAGCATGTCCACCCTCTCCACTCTGTTTCGGCCCCGTTTTTTATTTCTTCAGTTCGTCATCAGTTTCCGTTTCAGTGGTAGAGGGAGAAAAGTAAAAAAGGTTCGTCCACAGTTGCCCGAAAAGGCCAGGCCCATATAGAAGTTAGGCAGGGCCGAATAGAACATATCCAGGCCCATTGATAAAAGGAGTGCAAAAAAAGTGCACACGGTCATTGGCATCGATATATCTTTTCGGCTTTAGATCATTTCACAAATTTTAAGTTTCATGCAGTCACCTTTTTTGAGATAACTCATCTGATAATTATTTGAGATATTTTTATGCATAAGCTATTTGAGATAATTATTTGAGTAGTCTTTGTGAACCAAAAAAGTTGCAATTGTTTGGTTCTAGTTTATTTCAACCAAGCACCATTTCTTAATATATTTTTTTACTTGTGCTATGGTGTTTTCAAAGTTTTTACTCGTGTGTTTCAACCGAAAAAGGTTGTGCCCAAAAAAGAAGACATCTAGTGTGCCCCTAGTAGCATCTCCTTACAACATAGAGGGGCATCCCCTTACAACCAGGGGCGGATCCATACTTAGTCATGGGTGTACACCCAAATCTTTTGGCTAGACATTTTTATATATGGTGTATACTTTAATACATTCAGTGCCCAAATGACCTTTCTCGCTAATGCCATGTTTGGCAGCAAAAAATGACATAGCAAGCATGATTTAAACATCAAACAACACTTGCGCATGTCATCAGCACCAGATAATTAGCATTTTTCTTGCCCATTGTCTTCAAATGCATTGTATACCAACTGTATGATTATGTAGTACAGTACATAATCTTTATTGTCAATTTCTTGGTAACGTACATTTTAGATACCAGATCAATTGTTTTTTAGTACACATGGCCACATAAATAAAATGCAATGGAGAAACTTTAGGACCGAAAAAACATATAGATAGATAGTGGGGCATCGGGTACCCTAGTAGCATAGATAGATAAAACATATAGAGGGGCATCCCCCCACTACATATAGTTCATAAAACATGAAAGTAAAATAATTAAAACTAGATATATAAAAGACACGGGCACACACGCCCGAACCAACACAAACACAAACTAGAGCCCCAAACTAGATAGATAGAAGACTCGCCCCTTGAACAACTCCTTGGCCCCTCCTCCTTGCCACTCCTTGGCCCCTCCTCCTTGGGCCCCTCACTCGTCATACTCCGGCATCTGGTAGGGGAGGGTGTGCATGCCGTTGGGATGAGGGAAGATGTGGTGGAAGTTGGTGAAGATGTTGTAGGTCGTGAACGCGATAAACTCGCATCCACACTAGAACACCTGGCCGAGGAGGTGGTGAGCGTCGTAGGGGTTGGTGAAGGTGACGTGAAGGCCGATGACGAGGCCGTTGGCGTTGCCATCGTACTGCTCGTGGAGGTGGAATATGGGCGGAGTGCCCGGAGGGAGGTGGCGGTAGCCGGCTTGGAGGAAGAAGCGAGCGAACTCTCTAGGGCCCCTCCACCTAGAGATGGCCCACACCCTCAGGCTATTCTCGACGACGACTCCGGCCGGGTACTGCCTCTCCGGCACGGTGGGAGGGCGACGGTAGGTAGGGCCGTTGAACTGCATGGTGGCTCGAGTGGGATTTGGCTCGAAAAGAAGAAGGGGAGGAGGCTTGAGAGATGAGTGTGAGAGGATGAGGAAATGGTGCCCTTTTATAGCCGCGTTGCAGCTGTGGTCAATGTGTACACGGTGCCTTCTGGATCGTTTTCTCTTCTCCGTTCGCACTGGCATAAGTAATTGCGGGCATTAATTCAAAAAACGGCGGCCAGAGCATCCAAAGAGGCACAGGCAGCACAGGCTCGTTCATCCGCGCGTGACACTGAAAAAGGAGCTGCACCACCGACGCGTCTGTCTCGTTCAAACATGCATTTGTTAAAATAGCTTAGATGCGACGTACCTATACGCTGCGCCCCTGCCGTGCTTTACTGCGTCGATGCGTGCATGCAATGGCGGGCTAGGTGTTCACGAGCAAAGAATAGCTAGGCTGCGACGTTGCATGGCATGCATGGGACAGGGATGGCCCACATGTCATTGACCCTCTCGCATGCAGCCCATCCCCCTCTCGACGGCCGTGCGCACGCACGCCAGGCTCTGCCGGGCCCGATCCGCTCGGCCCAACGGTCACTTAGATGATCCCCCGCTCAACGTTATTTGTTTGTCAGAGAGAAAAAACGGTGGCCAATCAGATTGGAGCCCACGGATCGCCCCCACGGAATCCTTCTAGAAGGCCTATCCGACGGCCGCAGTTTGGCGTTAGGGTTAGATCGACGGTGGACGTTTGGCGCTAGGGTTACATGGGGTTTGGAGGCAGTCAATGGGGTTTGGAAAGGTTTGACCGAACATTCAAATGTGTATAACTAATTCAAAAAAAATCTAAAAAATGAAAAACCTGCGCATATAGCCTTTTTATGTTACATAGTTATGATATAAAAAGATAAACTTGATCTAATGATCTTTGCTTGAAAAAACCTTCACAAATTGGACTATCTCGACTGAGGTTGCATGGAGTTCACAGGAGTGAGAAGAGGGTTTGAGGTTTTGAAAATGCAAAAAAATCAAAAACATCACCTTAGCTTCATTTTAGAGTGACTAAGGAGGATCTGAAGTTATTTTTGCATTTAAAATTTTTAAACTTGTTTTATTGCTAACTTTGTATTAAAGGGTGTTTTTTCAAAAATAAATTAAATAATATGAATACTTATTCAAAAAAAGGTGAGACTTCGTATTGATCCTATATAGGTATAATATAAGCTAAGAAAATCTTTTTTGGGTGATTTTGAGAAGGTCGAAAAAACTTGCTTAGAAATGGTGCCGTTTTCCCTTACTTTGGAGCCTGTTTGGTCAACATTGTCCGTGACTATGAGTTGGAATTCACAAAAAGGGTTGGATTTATGAACTAAAGTGCATAGTAGTACATAAAACGATGCAACATCACAAAACAAACAAATGAACTCAAAAAATATTGAAGATAGGTTCAAATTTGAATATCGGTTCAAATTTGAATTTTATTTCAAGTCAAATCAACATCATAGCACATAAGTTATCACATGAAAGAACATAAGTTTTCACATCAAATGACAACAAACTTAAGTTTTCACATCAAATTTGAATGTTTTCGACTCTATTTCTTCTGCTTCTTTCTACCACTCGATTTCTTCTGCTTTTTTCCACTGTTTGGTTCCACGGCGCATAGTTTGTTGATGCTGATGCTCTTGCTTTTTGGCCCCCTCAACTTTTGCACCTGACCATGTCTCACTTCTTCAGTTTGCACTTCTGCAGATTGAGTAGATGGCACACATTGTTCAACTACTTCAGTTTGCAACTCAACACTTGGCAGCACAACCTCCAAACATGGCAACACAGTTGTCAAAGCAGATTCGAATGGCAGCACAACATTTGCTTCATCTGCAACAGTTTCAGATTGCCCTAGCGTCTGCAAAACAGATTCAGTATGCATCACATCGTCCAAAACACAAACACTTAGCTCATGTTCAGCAGTAACAGTTTCAGTTAGCTCCATATCTTTGTCACCAAACATTATCTGCTTAGTGCTCTTCCTTCTATAGCCACCGAGTCTTGCTTTTTTCACTGGCCAGCATTGTTCAACAACAAGCGGTGGGGCTTTTTCTGCACGCTTCCTCCTAAAAAATAAAGCATTTGACTTGGTTAGATACTAGAACAAGTAGCAAAATCAAAAACTTGCAAAAACAGTAACATAAACATACTTTGGCCTCTGAGGAGTGTAGATGCACTTGGATGAACCAATTCTGTGCCCAAGTACCTCACACAACTTGCACCTATTTTTGTTACCTTTTTGAGCCCTTTTGGGCTTATCATTCTTTTCCTTTTCCTTTTCCCCCTTCTTACTACAACCACCTTTCTCAAACCAAGCTTTGAATCTGCTCTGTTTAGGCCTCCCAGCCTTTCTTCTAGTGACAGGGGGACACAAGGTAAATTCTATTTCCACCTCAGGCCACTGAGATTGGTTAGTCAGTGCAGGAATTGGACTTGCATATGCAGCTTTGAATTTTTGTACTGAATAATACTCATGCAAATATGGGTGCATATTTAACCTGGGTTTGGATGCCAAAAAAAGTATGGAATGCTCACATGGTTTTCCAGTGTGTTGCCACTCTTGGCAAGTGCACTCATGCAACTTAGTATTTACCACATGCCTCTTGCCACTCTTTGTATCTCTAACTTCAGCACCCCACAAGGAAGATTTCTCAACAGATAGATGTGAAAGATTTCTACTCCTGTTGACCACCTGTTGTACCACTGCTGGAAGCTTGTCCCCTTCCAAAATATTAGCAATTTTTCCTCTCAACTCCCACAAACGCATGATCATGATTCTTATTTGGTCCACCATGTCATGCATAGGCAAGTCTTTCAAATGCTTCACTTTGTTGTTAAAACTTTCTGCCAAGTTGTTATTGATATGATCACATTTTATGGCAGTATTAAAACCTGATCTATACCACAACAGAGAATGGTGGGTGTTCAACCATGAAGCAAATTCATTATCACTACATGATGCCAATATCTTACCAAGGTGATAGGAATGTGTCTGTCTGGTGTAGGATCTTGCTGCTGGCCACATGCGCCCAAATTCATCTCCTCTGAATTTTTTTATCAGATTCATCCACATATGTCCAAAGCACTCCCTCTGCTCAGCATGGGGGAAACACTTTTTACTGCATTTTCCAACCCTTTACATGCATCTGTGTGGATGGCCAAAGGAGAAACTGGCCCTATGCATCTTTTCAGTTGCATCATGAACCATATCCATGATGCCTCTGTCTCTGATTGAAACATTCCTATTGCAATTGGGAACATCCAGTTGTGTCCATCTAGAGCATTGCATGCAGCCAACTGACCATTCCACTTTCCAGTCAAAAAAGATGAGTCTATGCTCAAATATGGACGACAACCTGCTTTGAATCCATCTATGCAAGGCTTCAAACACATAAAAAACTTGCTGAATAAAACCTTGCCATCCTCTGTTACCTCTGTATCTATCTCCACTACACTCCCAGGTGACCTCTTCTCCACCTCTGCTTTAAAACTATACAACATCCTAAATGTATTTGCCCAGTCACCATACAATGATTTCATGGCCCTTTGTTTTGCTTTCCACACTGTGGTATATTGCAGCTGGATGGGGTACAACTTCTCCAAGTCAACTTTAAGCCTCTTTGCAGTAGTGTTTGGAGTCTTGGCTAAAATAGGAGTAATCTTCTCTGTAACCCAAAGCTGTGATGTCATCTTTGAAACTCTCTGTGAAGTGGTCATACATGTATGCTGGTGTGGTATTTGATTTACCCTTACTGTACTTTCATCAGGTTGTAGTCTGGCAGACAAGTACCATTTGCAAGGATTGCCACCACCATCATAACCTTTGCACCGAGCATAAAATTTCTTTCGATCAGTCCACATAGTCTTGGCATCAAACTCTTTTTTCACTGCATAGGTCCTGAAAGACATCCTAAACTCCTTCATGCTTGGCCACAACTTTCCCACCTCAATAACTGGGTTCTCTTTGTCATACAAACAAACCAGCTCATTATCATCTGCATCATCCACATCATCTGCAGCCTCTCTCATCAGGTGTTCTTCATCCTCATTTGCATTTCTAGGGCCTGTGTTACCTTCAGCTGGCAAAGAACTGTCATCCTTCTCCTTATCTTTGTCATCAACTTGAATGCCAAACATTTCGGCCATATCAATGTCAGATATTGGTGTAATGACCAAATCTGTTTTTTCATTCAACTCTACTACATTCCAGTCAACAACAATCTTCCTAGCACCATGGGTTCCCTCCTTTCCATCTGCATCAATCCCAGTATCTTCAGCTACTATAGTCGGTTCAGTCAACAATGCCAACATCTTCTTTTGTGAAACCCACTCATCATCTTCCATCTGTGCAGCCATCTTTGATGGCACATAACCAACTCTGGAATGAGTTTGCAGATCAATTAGCTCTGCATAAAATGTTACTTGTTTGCTTGCCCATCCTCCTTGCTGATCAATTTCAGCAACCATGGATTCTCCATCTTCAATTCTCACATATTCACCATTATAGTTATCGAAACGTTGCAGAGATACCTCTTGTTCTGGACCCCAAACAATACTCTCCCCAATTCTCTCCACCAAATTGCCCACGGCCTTCTCCTTCATGATCTCCAATTCCGGGGGATCAACATCTGCAAAATCGACATCCAACCTCACGGTGGTATCTCTATCAATGTCTTGGACACTGCCATCACTGAGCTTGGCTTTACAGGGTAAAAATTCCACTATAATTGCGAATGTGGTGGCAGAACCTGAACCTCCCCTGTTTTGTCAATGGCAGGCAGCGGCGGCAGTCACTACCAAATCGAGTTCGATTCTAAATCGCCAAGAAAAGAGGGTGCCATTACCGATTTGAAGCACTGTCTCCTCGGGGCAGCCCGTCTCCTCGCTCCATCTCATCTAGCCCTCGCTCCATCTCCTATCCAATCAAGCAACAGGGGCAGCATGAGGCCACAGATTTATGGGTAGATTTATTCAAAATTTAGTGGAATGGGAGTAGTGTTTGGAAAATACTCACTCGCAATAGCCGCTGCAGGGATAGGCGCTCCACCACCGGGCCGCGGAGAAGAAACAACCCCCGGATCCAATGGAGCCCGATTCTAAATCGCCAGGAAACAGAGGGCAGCATGAGGCCACAGATCGGGGAGTGGGACTAGGGTTTCGGGCTCACCTCGCAATAGCTCTGCCGCTGCCGAGAAATGCGCTCCACCACCGCGGAGAAGAAACCACTGCCGGAGAAGTTGCTTACGGCGGCGCCGCTCGCCCAGTCCAGCACGGGCGAGTCGAGCACGGTCACACAGTCGCCGGTCGAGTCGTGGACGGTTGACTCTTGACTACGTGGCCATAGGTGGACCCCACCAGTCAGAGCACATAACCCCCAGTGTCCTAACCAACTCTCAGCCTAACGGACAGCCAACTAGCCGCGTAAATGGTGTGTCGCATGGGAGCTATTTTTTCCAACGAAGATGTCGCATGCAAGCTATTACAGCCAACGACGTCACATGAGAGACAGTTCACACCAACGACGTCGCATGGGAGCTATTCACCCAATCTCATCCCCCGTTGCCATGGAAGGACGTTGGCGGACAAAGCCCTGTTGGCCGATGGCAGCGGTGGGAATGCCTTCTCATGCAAGGAGCTCTCGAGTTGCGCGGTGCAACATACTCGACCCTACGATAGATCTTAACTTTGAGGACGTCGTGCTACAGTTTTTCGTTCGTGGCAGCTGTAACCGTAGATGACGGCGTGTGGTGATAACAGTCGTATGCCCGGATCTGGTACCGGCGAATCATACACTGATCTGTGATGGCAGCGTAGAAGCGACAATGACGATGATGGGAAGACATGCATCTACGAGTTAGTGGTGATGGTTTACGACTTGTGGTCGCCATAGAGTTGTTGCCATGTCTTAGCATCGTTGTCGAAGTCAGCTTCCGCCACAGGGTTTCTAGAGCATGCGATGGATATTGACGAGGTTCAGCTCTACGAATTCTCTGATAGCTTTCACCATGTCCTAAAATCCACAGCAAGCATGTGAACGTGAGCGACCACCTCCATGCATAAATACCATGGAATGGTTCAGATTTCAATTTTCCGTGAGCATGCTGTGTGGATGCTTTTGATGTGGCTTCGTTGTCTTCGACAAAGGGTGGCGAAAACACACTGTGTTTTCGGAGTGGTGGTGCACTTCGACCACCGGGTGTCAAGCTTTGGGGTGAAAACCTTAGGTCCTACCTTCGATGGTTGCGCCTGACAAAGTCACTGATTCACGTGTTGTCTCCTTGTTTAATACTCCCTCCGTTTCTAAATATAAGTTTTTGTAGGCATTTTACCATGGACCACATACGGATGTATATAGATGCATTTTGTGTGTAGATTCACTCATTTTGCTTCGTATGTGGTCCATAGTGAAATCTCTCCAAAAACTTATATTTAGGAACGGAGGGAGTACATTGCTTTGGAGTATGCTCAAAACTGCTCTATTCCGCCTTAGAGTCTGCGTTGCTAATACTCCGCAGACCGGCGACGGTCGAAACCGCATCCTATGTAGTGGACACCACAGACAGTTTCCAATTTATAACCTGTTGGAATGCTTTGCGTGTCGTACCTGGTTTCTTACGAATAACGGCCTTCATTTGGTATGTAAGGGATCTAACTTTTTTCTGTTACGTACCTACCGTGGCTAATGATTGTCAGATGAAACACTGTAATACAAAGTTACACAGATAACATATCTCTCATTGTAGTACCCATAGCACAAAAGTTCTACAATTTTTCATATACGAGAACATACGGAATTGTAAGATAAGTTGTACAAGCCTGTGATCGTATGTTCTATCTATGTGTAGCCTCGACTAGGAGACACCATCTTCCCAGTTGCTCGATGATGCTTCCCGACATGCTTTGAGGTCCACCATACATCTCCTACATGATACAGGAAAAATTTCAATCACAGCTAATAATGTACATTGTTGATCTGAAGTTCCAGAGCTATAATGCAATGTATTTCGTATGACTCATAACCCCTATATCCCACACCAGATGTCACAACTGGTTATACTTTTGTAATACAATTAAAATTAAGGTAGTTGTATGCAGCACACAAGCGAAAACAGTACAGAGAATATAAAGCGAAGAAGTGGAACATGATGATGTTGAAAAATAAGTAACTTTCAGCCCGATGTATTAAGCTGACACATGATAACAAAAGAACCACAATGACAATGAACTGCACGAAGATTATCAATTTCTTCAGCCCTCTCAATCCGATTTGACCTGCATCCTTGCCTACTTCATGATTGCTCTTTTCCCTGCTCTCTGCTCCTCCCTGCATGAGTAATCATTATCTTCTTCGTCCCATCTCTTAAACCCTTTAAAGCAGTTGTTGTCATAACCACCCACCTGTTCATGGCATGTCTATCATGAACTATAGACTCCTGGATGCCTCCCTGAGTACAACACAAAGCACTTCGTCTATGAAGACAAGAGTCAAAGAAGTTACCATATTAACATAAGTTCTAGAAGTTTCCATGTTAACATAAGTTGAAGCCCTTTCCATTTTAACATAAATTGAAGCAATTTGCATTTTGAAAGAAGTTGACAGTTTCCATATTAACAGAAGTTGAAGCAGTTTCCATTTTAACATAAGTTGAATACGTTTGCATTCTGCAGATTAGATGAATCAATTTGAATTTTACATTGAAGTTGTAGAAGTTTGCATTCTAGAGAGTGGATTAAGGAGTTTGCATTTTATAGAGAGGATGAAGGATATGCATGTGGACAATTCAAAACAACATGATGAGTAAAAGAATAATCGGACGTCTATAAACTGAACCCGCAGTTGCACCTAAGCCAAACCTAACCAAACCAATGGAGCACCCGCAAAATCCCGATCTAGATCCATCGATGCTACCAGCCTCAAATCACGAATCCGCACCACCTTGTAGTTATGGTCCGCCGCCACCCGATGTACCACGTCCAGTTCAAAGTGGTCAACGCCGGCGAGGCGGCAGCCACCACGGCCATTAACTCGACCTTCTCTTGGCCTGAATAGGAGGAGGAGGGGATGGAGGAGAGGAAGAGGAGGACGTGGATGTGGAGGGCCTCGGCGAGATCGATGACACCGCCATTTGTGACGATGACGCTGGGCGAGGCGGAGTAGGGGATTGGGAGGAGTTACGTTCCCTAACCTTACTTGTTTGGATTAGAGAGGGATCCTCTGACGTACGGTGGCCTGACGTTGGGCCACTGACGTGTGGGACCGGGTCCACATGTCAGTGGGCCAACGGCACGTCAGAGGACCCGCATCCGTTTGGATTAGCTCAGTGGTAGGCATGGGTAGACGCAGCAAGACGGCGAGCACGGCTACACAACACGGTAATGCTCAGCACGGCGAGTGTTCTAGGTTTGGCTGTGCTTGCCATATGAAATCTGGGGGTGACCGGAGGAACGGGGACAGAGGTGAACATAACTCGTAGGTGTTCGACCATGCAGGCGGTTCTATAAATGAAGCTGCCTCGAATACTTTTGAACTGGAAGCGTGATTTTCAAACTGCCTCCGCAGATTATTACAGGCGGTTTCTGACTTTCAACAGCCTCCACATAAAAAATAACAACCTCCCGAGATTATTAGATGTGGCTTTGTCACATGTGGACCTAACTGTCTTCGTTGGCTACTGCCAATGCTTGTTTTTCTACTATTGGTTATCGTATTTTTGGAGTACACCAAGCATTTCTATCACTTGCCTCTCCATTACATAAACTTCTTGGGTTACAAGCATTTGAAAACAAATTATAAGTATTATCCTAAGTAAAAAATATGAATATATTCCCATGCAGTCCCTTCTCTACTAAAATGTCTGTATATATTTTTCCATGTTTATCCCACGTTTGGGAGTCATAAATATCTAAGAGACAAACTTCTAGTGCAATAGAATTTGGGCTTTCACTACTCTATCTTTGGTTTTTCCAGATGACGACTGTGACATGGACAATGGGAGTGCTTGCTTCCTCTGCACGTCATGCCCTCACCCGTTTGCCTAGTGATTGACCGTGTTGCCTCCTAGTCCTAGTCAGTGCTTGTGACTTCGTCCTGCCCTGCTACGTCCTCGATCCTCAATGATTGCACAGCACGATGGCCATAGTAGGGGCAGCGCCATGCGGGACCAGCAGAAAAAAGGCACGGGGTGCATTTGTTGAGCTTAAAGCATCTCTAGCAGACCCTTAAAACGCACGAAACTATAAAATAACCGCCGGTTTACATTTTTTTCTTGGCCCTTATAACGACTTTAAGGTCCGAGATATAAAGGGTTTGTTAGAGATGCTCTTATAGAGGCATTGGTTCCAGGGCTTGATTCTCACACGTTGTTGGAGAAGTGTGGGAAGGCGGAGGCCGACGAATAAAGCTCGCAGCAGGTTGTGCCCTCACAAGAGATCACTTAACAATTTTTGTGTCAAATAGGCGGGCAATTACGCACCTCTTTCCAAATGCGCCACCTTGGCCGGCCCTTTCAGTTGTCAATCTTTTTTCTCCACGTCCATTTGCCTAGGTGATTTTTTAATACACAGACAAATGTTTCCAATTACACCCGTTTGCCTTGGGTGATATATTTTTGCTTAAATTGTCTATATAATGTTCAAAACAATCATCCCCCAAAACTATGAAATATATTTCAGAAAATGAAAAAAATTCTTCCATATGAAACAAAACTCATCCCGTACTTAAGAAATATTCTTGTTTAAGAAATATTTGTGTATTTGAAAACTTTCATATGTCTGAAAAGATATTCATACATATGAAATAAAATTTCAAGTATTAACATTTATATTGGTGAATTGAAAAAGTTCATGTTTAAAAATTCTAATAAATTTGAAAAAATCATACACATGTGAATATATTTTCGTAATAGAAATAATTCAAGTTTAATATACGTAACAAGGGAAAACATAAATGAAAAAAATGTAAGCCAAGAAAGATAAAAGTTGGAGAAAATTAGAGAAAACCTGAAAAAATAAAAAAATGGAAAACAAAAAGGAAAAACCTAAAAGGTTGAAAACCGATGATGATCCGTCTCGGGATCGCGCTATGCCTTTTTCAGTCGATACCTGCGTATTTAAATGAATAAGGGCATGTCCAATGCTGACCATCAAACCATCCACATACATCTAGACCACGAGGTGCGGACATGGTGTGTCATTCAACGCGGGCATGCATCGGTCCGCCGAACGGTCCGGATGCACTTTTCCCTGCAAATTGGAAGCAAAGTTTTGGGATGAGGGGCTTTGCGGGAGTCTGGATAGTGGCCACATAGGACTGCGACACCCCCGGCCCACTAAAATTCACCCTCCCGCCCTCATTCTCTTCCCATCCTCCCATCCTCCCCTTTACTTTGCATCTACACCCTCCTGCTCTGATACCATCATTGTACCTCTTCGGCCATCGCACATGCATTGCCAGAGTTCCGCAACTAGCATTGACGCACCCGCTCAACTTTTACGATGGTGCCGTCCACCTAGGACCCATCTACAACTAGGTACATTCTGCCCTTGCCAACAAAGTCCATGGTGGACACCACATCCGGCAAGTGTTCATTCAGATGACATTGAGCTTATTTTTGAATGCCATGTCATTTTTTAGAGTATGAAGGATGGTAGGGTACTCAACCATGGAGGATGAGTTGTTGTGTGATGCGTGGTTGGTCGTATCTGTTGATTTTGCAGGCAGGAGCAGAAGGGGGCTCTTCTGGCAGTGCGTGCATGATTCGTTTTACGCGTGAAAGCATATTGCGCCCTACAACATGCACATCATTCACGAACACAACGTGAAGTTGTTACCGTATCAATGGTACACCATGTCGCCAAGATTTGTGGCGGGGTTGATCGGCCGGAGGCACGGTGGCAATTGCGCGCGGCAGCTGAGGAGATTGTAATTTTTGTTTATTCTAGCTCAACATGTTGATTGATTCATTCATCCACTCAATGTTTCTCTATACATTGTATATGATGCTCTCACTGTCGCTATATAACAGATCTCAGAGGGCAGACCGTTCACGCACACACATTATTGGATAAAGCTTAAGAGGCAGTATGTGTGGGACAACTTGATCAATCCATGAAAAACTTGTCGAACATTTGGTTAATATCATTGAATTTGAATTATTACTCATTGAATTTGAACTATTGTTGTACTAGACTTATTTGCATGATATGTCTGGATGATTTGTGCTACTTTATATCCAAACTTCGAGGAATTCCATCGGGTTGACATTAATTTCGTATGGTTTGTTGAAACCCAGTTTGAATATATATACAAATAGCATTGGATGGTTGGCTCCCGCATCCATGTCCACGGACGGATGCGGGAGAAAAATTACGAATGATTGTTGGAGATGCCCTAAGCATTTGGTTTACATAGCCGAATAGACTAAGCAATGGTTGGATACATATAATCTGCTCTTCTCTTCAACTTTTTTAGGTCAAACATGTGCCTTAATGTAAGAAGTAACTTACCGCTTTCCCATGCTTTGCTAGAAACCATGAACATGTATCTATCTACAAATTAATGGCCTTAATTGCTGACTTATCCAATCTTCCACTTTAATGCTATTTCAGGATTTGAGTAATGACCATTGATATCACATCAACTATAAAAGGGATTGCCCTCTCACTTGATCTTCCTCACAACTAACAAAACTCCGACGTTACGTTTTGTTCACACCATTACACGACATCTGAGCTACAATGAGGTTTCCTGTAGCGCTACTGCTAACTCTGGCCTTCCTTGTACTAGCATCAGGTATCATTTAATTTGTTCTTCCTGCGGG
This sequence comes from Triticum dicoccoides, assembly GCF_002162155.2. Taxonomy (NCBI): domain Eukaryota; kingdom Viridiplantae; phylum Streptophyta; class Magnoliopsida; order Poales; family Poaceae; genus Triticum; species Triticum dicoccoides. The sequence continues at coordinate 38,963,342 of NC_041385.1, read as the reverse complement.
ATCTAACCTCATCAACCTGACCACCAAATTTTATATGCGCTTAAGATATTTATTGTCTCCCCTCCATGGTGATATTACTTTCAGATGCCGAAATAACAAAACATTGTACGGATATAACTGTGGGGATATGAGATGTGTGTACACCCGCTATGTGTGAGAAGCTCTGCCACCGAAGGTACATGGACCGCTGCGAAGGACATCAAGTAGAGTGTGATTATAAGGGCTATTGTTTTGGAACGCGGTGCAGTTGCTTTGTGTGCATATATATGACTCCCGGCCCGTCCTCTCCCTGGCTGCCACAATGGTAAACTGTGGTACAGACTAGCTAGGTCAAGAATATTTCATGTTGACACAAATAATAAAAGTACTGCAATGTTGTGGCGGCAAGACTTCCGTGGGAAATGGTGTCTCCTATATATTATAATGTGCCTCGAGTGATGAGAAATATCAGATGATCAATATATATCTTGTGTTGTTCAAAATACACCTCCATAATCTAAGAAAAATGGCGATGTATACGAATATATAATAGAGACGGGACCTCTCTACTCGCCATTCATGCGGTCATGTTATTTACATCAAGGACGACACTGCAGCTTTGAAGCCACTACGGTAAGAAGCCGGAATATTTCCGATGTCGCAATAGTTGACCCTTATCTCATGAACGAGGAAAACCTAAAAAAATGAGGAATAGAGGCGGTCCATGAAGAATTACCTTCTGAATTTCATGCAACAGAATAAGATGAAAAACTTCCTTCACGTGTTGTACCGACCGATGTATGTCCTTCTCTGGCTTTATGCTTTCGGCTTGGAACCTTTTTCCTTGATACATGTTGTCACATCTTAAAACATGTAACTTTGTCATGTTCGTGGTATGTTTATTCTGTTTTGCGCAGTAACCATTGGCTTCTCCTAGTGTTAAGACCGCAAAGGTGCAATTGCTACTGGATGGATTCCACGAAGAGCCCGGGAAAAGATTGGTTGCTCCTCAAGGGCCTTCTCAATGAATGTCTTTTTGATTGGAATAACACAGGAGGCCTCACATTTGAAAAAGAACTACAAAAGTAGTTGCAAGAAAATGATTGCCTTGAGATGGAACAATCTATATTGTATGTAACAACTGACGACTAGTCTGACTTATGGCTTCTATGCCTACATTCACATGGAAGAACTCGTACTGTCCGCGAAAACGTTAAAGCAACATGATAAAATTCTCAAATGAGGTCAAGAAGTACAAAACAATTCGTCCGAAGCTGGCTTAACACTAGTGCAGAACCGGGCTTTAGTGCCGGTTCGTGACGGCCTTTAGTGCCGGTTGGCGAACCGGCACTAAAGAGTGGGGACTAAAGGTCCCCGGCCTTTAGTACCGGTTCGTCACGAACCGGCGCTAAAGTGCCACCACGTGGCACGAGCCAGGCCCGTTTGCGTGGAGAGCATTAGTACCGGTTGGTAACACCAACCGGTACTAAATGTTTGAGTGTTTTTTTTAATTTTTCTTTAATTTTGTGTTTTTAATTTAATTTAGTGATTGTTTTACATTATAATGAGTTGTTAAATCATTAGGTGAAAGTACCACGGATTAGTTTCGACTGGATGCATTATTGGATATCTCTATATACAGCTAGCTAGCTAGAGTATATGCCATATCCATATTATACTTGATCAACTATATAATATATACGGATATGGCATATACTTGATCACTTAGCTAGGTAGGATTCATCCAGCTGAAACTAATCTGCGGTTTCTTTCATTAAATGATATAATAATTAACTAGCTATCTAATCACCACCAGCACTACTAGCTTAAAGAAGAAACATTCACTTGTATACCAGAAGCAAAAATATTATCGATCGAGTTCAACATGATTGTCATGATATTATAAGCGTTC
>NC_041385.1:38959310-38961032 GCF_002162155.2 Triticum dicoccoides | reverse complement strand
TAACACCACAAAAGCAAATCACTTAAGTTCAGAACGAAGAACACAGACATGAAAGGATAAGTACTAATTAAGAGCGGCATGAAGAACTAGCTGAATCACTCCTGCTAGCTACCCTCTCTCTGGTAAAATAGCATAGAACATGTATAGCTCTCCTGATTGATCATACTTGAGCATGCCGATGAACCTGTCTCCTAATTGTGGGCTGCGCTTCTCATTGCTGCCCCCTAGTACTTCTCTGCGATCATTAACAATTTTCCTCCAATCTTTCACTATTAAGCATTCATCGCTTCTAGAAATCCTGAATGCATTCATGTGCAATGCAGGATATCTTGACCGTAAGCTAACAATTGACATCTGACCTTTAGTCTTGATCCCCTGAGGCACAACTGTCATTGGGAGTCCCTGTTGAAGAACATTGTATAGTACTTAATTAATATACTTAGCAATGAAAGTTCAGCAAAAAAATTATGTATGCAAAATATGCACTAAGGACAAATAGTAAATATCTTACCATCATTCCTAAATAGATGTGACCGTAGTTCAATACCATCATTATTGGTCGTACGTTTTGAGTACTAACATTTCTAAGTGCAGGAAGAAAATTTGTCTTGACAGTATGAAGATCCTCAAGCCATGAAACATAATGACTTATCTCCTCGCAGTTTAGTTCAGCTCCGGGACAGTAGTAGGTCCTGTCTACCAAGCGCCGGACATGTTTGGTTGAATGAAGATAAGCTGTCAATAGAAATTAGTTGTCAGTTATTTTTGAATAAGCAATATCAAAGACAAAAATATAGTTGAGAAGAACTCACATAATGGTAGAACTGGAGGCGTCTGCACATCGACCCATATGTCTCTATTATCTTCAATATCATCTTCCGGACGAATATCAAAGGTGATAACCATACCAGGCTCAAATGCATAAGCCTTGCATAGTGCTTGCCAAGTTTTGCATTCAAAATATGTGTATGTGTGTGTATTGTATACTTTGACGTTGAAAGTATAACCATCATGCTCAGTTTTCAGGTAAGCTCTCTTTACTTCCATAGTTTCCATATCTTTGGAACCTATCTTATCCAAGACAAAAATTCTTACATGGCACGGGATGCGCTAGTAGAATAGTGAAAATTAAAAATTATAAGTCAGGCAAATGAAGCATATATAAGTCATGCTTAATTACGAAAACAGACTTTGTCGTTGTGACTTACTGTATCGAATTCGAAAGTCTCATCCAGCTTGATGCTGAATCGCCTACCATCAACAAGGAAATTTCTGTCGCACTGGCCGCGCTGGTCTTCACAGTAATCGCACATAATCAAATTTTTTCCGTCGTCAGACGACATTTCCTATGTTCATATTAGGCGAAATATTAATCACTTACTAATTCAATTAATTCAACTACTTCTAGTAATTCAACTAAGCATTTACTAAAATAAACTAGTTATATTAATACAATTAGTTTAAAGCATTTACTAAAAATAAACTTGTTCTATATATATATATTAATTCAACTAGTTCAACTAAACATTTACTAAAAATAAACTAGTTATATTAATTCAACTAGTTCAAACTAAGCATATACTAAAAATAAACTAGTTCTATATATTAATTCAACTAGTTCAACTAAACATATACTAAAAATAAACTAGTTCTCTCTCTATATATATATATATTAATTCAACTAGTTCAAACTAAGCATATACTAAAATAAAGTAGTTCTAT
>NC_041385.1:38957327-38958246 GCF_002162155.2 Triticum dicoccoides | reverse complement strand
CGACGACGGGCGACGGGGGCGCGCGGCGACGACGACGGGCGACGGGGGCGCGTGGCGACGACGATGACGGGTGGCGGGGGCGGCGAGGGCGACGACACGGCGGCACGGCGGCGTCGGCATCGTCGAGATCGAGACTCGCGCGCCCGAGAAGTGGTACGACTGGCGACGATAACTGAATTTTTGTAAGTGCCATATATATAGGATGGGCCTTTAGTACCGGTTGGTGACTCCAACCGGTACTAAAGGCAAATTTTGGCCAGCCCAAGCGGCGGGAAACGTGGGCCTTTAGTACCGGTTGGAACCGGTACTAAAGGGCAACATATTAGTACCGGTTGGAGGCTCCAACCGGTACTAATGCCCGTGCGCTGCCACCCCGCAGTGCGCTACGTTTAGTCTTACCTCGCCGAGCGAAGGGCAGCAGCACTGGTTTATAAACCCAGCCGTGGCTGCCCTTTCAAACTCCTCTATATAGCAGGCTTCTGGGCCTAATTAATTAGGGCGCGCTACCCTGTGAGCCTGCTGGCCCTACTAGGCATGTATTTGCACACTCAAAGGTCTGGCAGGCCCACTGGACAGCGCCCCAACATGTTTTTTATAAATTATTTTCTTTTCTGCATTATTTATTTTCTCCTATTTATTTTTCAGTAATTTTTTTATATAGTTATTCCTTTTCTGCTTTATTTTTTTCTTCTATTTATTTCTGAATAGTATTTATTTTCTTCTATTTATTTTTCAGTAATTTTTTTATATAGTTATTCCTTTTCTGCTTTATTTTTTTCTTCTATTTATTTTTTTCTATTTATTTTTCAGTAAATTTTTATATAGTTATTCCTTTTCTGCTTTATTTTTTTCTTCTATTTATTTCATAATACTATTTATTTTCTTCTATTTATTTTTGAGTAATTTTTTTATATAGTTA
>NC_041385.1:38947699-38954745 GCF_002162155.2 Triticum dicoccoides | reverse complement strand
CTTCTCCTACTCTTCTTCTTCTTCCTCCTCCTCCTCCTCTTCTTCTTCTTGTTCTTCTTCCTCCTCCTCCTCTTCCTCCTCCTGCTCTTCTTCTTATTTTATGCTAGCAGTGTCAGGCGGCCCTAAGAGTCTCGCCCGCCACTACTGGGCCTTAGGCGTCAGCCACTGCTAGGCATTCCTGCATTTGTGGCGGCTTCCCTTTTTACTGATGGTATTTCCTAATGCGTACAATAAAAAATTGCGGGAGTGACACTTATTTTATTCAATAAAAAAATAAATAGATAGACAACATAATGGACAAATACATATACGGAACACTACAGTTTATTGATCAATGTATTGAATACAAATACATTGTACAAGTTCCATAGGAATTTATCCGTCTGCCTTATGCGTCGTGCTTAAGGCCTTGTACAATGCAAGGTGCTTAGGGGAGGTGCTTAGCAAAATAAACCAAGCTTTTCTTAAGCACCAGTGCTTATTTGTACAGGGTAGACGCTTAATTAGGCTTCTCTCCTATAGAGATAGGCACCGATGCTTCAAAAAATCCGATTTATTTTTCTAAGCACCTCCCTAAACATCTAGCATTGTACAATGCCTACGGAGTATCTGACTGAAGAGAGTGTGTAGTTCGCCGATTCCCGGTGCATTTGCAAGCAACCGATTAATTCCATCCATTGTGTCGATTCCATGGTAATGATTAATCAGTTATAGAACCATGCTAACATTCCGACTCTCCTCTCAATGGACTAGTATATAGGAAACATCACATCTCTCACCCTTCCATCGAACGTTATCAGCTCCTCGTCCTGCCACTGCCATTCATCTGCTCCAGTCAATCTCAGTAAGGAGTGCCAAAGGAGTGGCTCGTCCACATCTTTGTAGCACCAATGGATTGAGAAGAAGCAAGAACAGAAAATATTGTAGTTGATAAATCACTAACTGTTTCCTGTAAAAGAGCAAGATCTGACCGATCGATCGGATACCCTCATAACTAAACTGGCTTCAATCAAAAAAATTCCTAATTGACGAGCAAATAGTATGCTTCACCTGGGAAAATAGCGTACCTGAGATGAAGAATCATCAATATGCGACCAGGAGGCAATATTTCAAGAGCCAAGATCATTGACAGCTCCATCCAACATCCATCGTTGTATGAACAAACGCTCCCAACCACTTGGCTGAAAATAAGAGCACAATATACTTCTTATTCACGTGGAGAGGCCACACCGCATGGAGATGAGGATCTGGGAGGCCACCTCCGGCAAGGCATTGATGGGGACCATGGGGTGTTGGAGCATCGTGGGGCCTATGGATAGGAGACTGGGGTAGGTCGCGGACTTCCCATACGCCACCACCAATGCTCGTCATCAATTTGCCGCCCATGACCGTCTTCGAGCTGGTGACATCTGTGCTCTTTCGGAAGCTTGGCGATCGGCTGCCGATCCGCGCTGAACTTCCACCGCCGGGCGGTGAGGCGAAGGACGCAGTGCCACTCCTCCGCCGATCTAATCAATTTACATATTTCGCTCCTTTTTCTCCTCTCCTGGCATGGCACTGAGGTAAAGTAAATTAATCTAATCAGATTGCATCCCATTTTTTGAAAGAGGGGATTGCGTCCAAATTCTTTTCCTCGAGAGAGATTTGATGCATTTGCTCATGGCACTCATAAAGAGTCAATCAATTTAATAAGAACGCATTCGATTTTAGGAAAAGAGAACATTGCTTGCGGATTCTTTCCCTCAGGAGAGATTTGCTGCATCTTGCCATGGCACTGAGGGAGAGTCGATCAATGTAAACAGATTGCATCGTGACTTTTGGAAAGATGGGATTGTATCCAGATTCCTTCTCTCGGGAGAGATTTGATGCATTTTCTCATGACACTCATAGAGAGCCAATCAACTTAATAAGACTGCATTCAATTTTTTGAAAAGAGGTTGCTTCCAGATTTTTTCCCTTTAGGAGTACAGATTTGATTTTTTTTAATGGGAGGAAGAAAAAATCCAGTAGGAGGTGAGGCAAAAAAACCACACGAAATAGAAGGTGGTGGGAGGTGAGACGAAAAAACTACACAAAATTAAACCATGAAGGGGAAACTACCAAGTCCCCCTTTAGGAGCCAAGGCCATGTCTTCTCTTGGCCAAGCTCGGACACCGGCCACCGACTCTCGCTGAACTTCCGCCACTGGAGCAGTGAGGAAGAGGACATACTGCCACTCCGCTGCCACCCTGGGCTTCCCCTTCCTGTAGGCGGCAAGCTGCCTTTGCGTGCCTCCGCATCGAGGTATCTGTCCATCATCGTGGGGCCCTACATTTCTCCACATCAATCTAATAGGTTTATAGGTGGCGCTCCTTTTTCTCCTCCCCTGGCATGGCATCGAGGGAGAGTCCATTAATCTGATTGCGCCCCGATTTTCGAAAAGAGGGGATTGTGTCTGAATTCTTATCCTTGGGAGTGATTTTACACATTTCCTCCTGATGTTCATAAATAGTCAATTAATTTAATAATATTTCATCCAATTTTAAAAAAATGAGGATTTCTAGCAGATTCCTTCCCTTGTGACAAATTTGCTGCATCTTGGCAACACATTGAGGGAGAGTTAATCTATCCAATTAGATTTCGTCCCGATTTCTGGAAAGAGAGGATTGCGTCCATATTCCTTTCATTGTAAGATATTTTATGCATTTTCTTATGACGCTCTTTAAAGAGTCAATCAATTTAATAAAATTGCATTTGATTTTAGAAAGAGAGGATTGCCTCCGGAGTCTTTCCCTTTAAGAGTAGAGATTTGGTTTTTTAATGAAAGAAAGAAAAAAACCAGTGTGAGGCAGAAAAAAACTGACAAAATAGATAGTGGTGGGAGGTGAGACAGAAAAAGAGATGAAATTAAACCATGGAGGGGAAGCTACCAAGTCACCTGTTAGGAGCCGGTGTTATGTGCGCTCGAGGCGAAGCCTGGCCACTGGCCATTGAACCGCCTTGAACTTTCGTCACCGGGGCGGTGAGGCAGAGGGCATAGTACTGCTCCTCTCCTGGCTTGGCACTGAGGGAGAATCAATCAGTCTAATCAGATTGCATCTTGACTTTTCGAAACAGGGGATTGCGTCTGAATTATTTTCCTCAGGAGACATTTGCTGCATTTTGGCATGGCACTGAGGGAGTGTCAATCAATCTATTCAGATTGTGTAATGATTTTTGGAAAGAGGGGATTGCGTCTAGATTCGTTCCCTCGGGAGATATTTGATGCATTTTCTCACAAAACTCTCCTGACTTGGCACTGAGGGAGAGTCAATCAATCTAATTAGATTGCATCTTGATTTATGGAAATAGGGGATTGTTTCTGAATTATTTTCCTCGGGAGACATTTGTTGCATTTTGGCATGGCACTAAGGGAGCGTCAATCAATCTAATTAGATTGTGTAATGATTTTTGGAAAGAGAGGATGGCATCAAGATTCGTACCCTCGGGAGATATTTGACCCATTTTCTCATGAAACTCATAAAGAGCCAATCAATTTAATAAGATTGTATCCGTTTTTAGAAAGGGAGGATTGCTTCCAGATTCTTTTCCTTAAGGAATAGAGATTTGGCTTTTTAATGGAAGAAAGAAAAAGTCTAGTGGGAGGGGGTGGTGGGAGTTAAGGCGAAAAAACAGACGAAATAGATGGTGGTGGGAGGTGAGACAAAAAAACCAGACGAAATTAAACCAAATGCATATGAATAGATAGAAGATATAGATAGATGCAGATACATAGAGAAGAATACGCCTGGTCAAAGATGTAATTTATAATTTTGTTTGCTTGATAGCAAGAAAGCGTAAAAACATATCTTATCCTAGGGTGCATTTAATTACTGTCAGTAACTTCTGCAATCTGCCCTAAAAAAGAATCTATCCAATCTTTGCTTTCGTGCTATTTTTGTAATATAATAATTAGCATTAATTTTGAACCTACAATAAAAAGGATTGCCTTCTCATTTTCTCTACCTCACGGCTCACAAGCAGACACTTTTCTACCGAGCCGCATACAAGTTAGGATGAGGATTGCAACTTTGATGCTGCTCCTAACACTCGCCATTCTCATGCTAGCATCATGTAAGTTTAATAGTTCCTGCAAGAGTGTTGCATCAACCAACTAAACAAGATTATTTTTGCTCATGATGTGCATTTCTTCTCGGTTCTGATATTTTGCAGATGCTGATAGAAAACCACAATGTCGGTCAAATTCCTGCAGAAGTTTGGTGGGTATTTGACTGGTCTTTGTCAGCAAGATTGCCACCGAATCCTTCCGTGCCCTGAGGATAAGGAATGCAATTTGGAGCCTAAAATTGTTGGCATGAAGTGCAGGTGCACCAGGTGCATATACTCCTCCAAGGCTCCAATAAAGAAAACTATGATGTTAACTAGCTAAGAAAATATCAATGCAGGTTCGCAAAAATAATAACAATTAATTGCCATATCATGTGGTCTAGCTATCTCATAGAACATAAATTCAATACTACACCTTGAGTTTTGTACGACCACTAGTAGAAAACAGGGCTAACGTTCGGGCCTGGCCAGCCCATTAGTCCCGGTTCTTCAAGAACCGGGACCCATGGGGGGTATTAGACCCGGTTCATGAGCCCAGGGGGCCGGCCGGGACCTCGTGGGCATTGGTCCCAGTTCGTGTGGAACCATTTGTCCCGGTTCAAGCCACAAACCGGGACCAATGGTCCTTGCTCCTGGCCCACAACCATTAGTCCCGGTTCATGCCACAAACCGGGACAAATAACTTGCCTATATGTACCCACCGCCATGGCAGAGCACTCCAGAGTGCTCTGTTTTGTCAAGCCGGTGAGGAGAGGGCATTTGGATGCTCTAGTTCACCTCCTATGCACATGAGGTGTTCGATGAAATGCCCGAGAGACACTAGTTAAGCTTTCTCCTCATGAAACTCGACCTTCGAGCTCCATTTTCAACGAGATTTGTCTAGATTTAGTGGTCCGTCACACCCCCTCCCCGCCCCGTCTTCACCGCCGTCGATCACCCGTGCCGATCTCGTCGCCGACACCACCGTGGCGAGCCTCTTGTTCTTATCTTCTTTCTGAAAGAAAAAAAAATTCTAACTTCAGATAGATACTTGTCTAATTTTCTTACTTTTATTATTCCTTGTTATTATATAGTGCGATGGTTTTGGTATCCGCCCCCGTCGGCCCTCGTCCTGTCTATGATTCAGATGTGGTATATATTATCTTTTCATAACTATTTGGTTCATTTATTGTTTATGACAATTATGCCGACTAATGTGACATAGAGTTTATTTATCTAGGAGGTTGTTGAACCAGAAATTCCAACTGACCCTATTGTCGAGAGGTTAAATTTAGTTGAAGAAGAAAATAATTACTTGAAGGAAAAAATAAGAGAAATTGAGGAGGAGAAGATGATATTGGAGTTGCATGTTGCGGATTTCGTCGATGATGACAAGATCAAGATGGATGCAATGCGGTTGAAGACTAAAAAGATTAGAAAATATGCCATTCATACTAAGGCTTGGTATCATTATGCAGTTGGATCAGTTGTTACCTTGGTTGCGGTTATGATCGCATTTGTTTTTCTATTGAAATGTTTGACATAATTTCAATGTATGGTTTAATTAGATGCTCTGGAGAGCTATATGTTATTCAATGAGAACTATGTATGTACTTTGGTTTTAATGCTTTTGTAAGAGACGAGTTTCCGTATGAAAACATGATACTTCGAAAGAGATTGTCCGTTTGTACACGAAGTGCATCCAGTTTTTGCCGTAACCCTCTCTACTTTCTCGCACATGCTATGTGGGTGAAATAATGATACCACTCCAACTTGGAACCTTTTCAGAGTTCATTTCAAATGCTTTTCAATTTCATGGTCTTACAGCTCAAAATAATCAGTAAATGCATGAAAAATAACAAATGAAGTCAGAAAAGGTTGTAAATTAATGATGTGGCTTTGAATGATGCATTTTGAACACATAAAAACAAGGGAGTTCAAATAAGTTCAAAAAAATGAAATCCATTTGTAACAGACGAGTTTCCGTATGAAACACTGATACTTCGAAAGAGATTGTCCGTTTTGTACACGAAGTGCATCCAGTTTTTGCCGTAACCCTCTCTACTTTCTTGCACATGCTATGTGGGTGAAATGATGATACCATGCCAACTTGGAACCTTTTTAGAGTTCATTTCAATTGCTTTTCAATTTCACGGTCTTATAGCTCAAAATAATCAGTAAATGCATGAAAAATAACAAATGAATTCAGAAACAAAATAAAATAAAATAAATAAGTAATTTGAAACAAAATAATACAAACTTTAATAAAATAGACAAGTAGAAACAAAAAAAACTTTAATAACATAAATAAAATTTATGAAACTAAAATTATCAAAGTATTTTCTGTTCAAAACATTATAAGCAACCTCTAGTATTATTGAAACTAAAATTATATAAAATTGATGCAACTAAACTTATCAAAGTATTCTCTGTTCAAAATCATTAAAAGCAAAAAGAATTTCCATAAAGAACTTTTTTTGTTAGAAACTTTAATAGCAAAAAGAATTATCATAAAATAAAATTAATAAGTAATTATAAAGAAAATAAAATAAATAAGTATTTTATTGTAAATAGAAACAAAAGAAAATAAATAAAGCAAAAAAGAAAACATAAAAACTGGGAAAAAATAATAAAATTGCCACCAACTGGGGCACCACGGCCTGAATACGACTAGAAACCCATCCATGGGCCAGGATTCAGGCCCCCAGAAGGCCCATCAGGCATAGCAGTTACAATTAGGCCTGTAAGCCTGGAATGGAGAGGAGCTCGAGAGGGGTGCGGCAGTGGAGCTTATAAACCACTGCATGCCCCTCTCAACTAGGGAGGTGGGACTAAACTTTGGACGCGGCACGAGCAGCACAGGGGTCTTTGGTCCCGGTACGTGGCACCAATCGGGACTAAAGGGGGGGCATTGGTACCAGTTCGTGGCACCAACCGGTACCAATGCCCCCCCTTTAGTCCCGGTTCGTGGCACCAACTGG
>NC_041385.1:38914009-38947190 GCF_002162155.2 Triticum dicoccoides | reverse complement strand
CTGCCCCGACGCGCGCCGCCCTGGCCCTCCCCCGTCGTCTCCCTCGCCGTTACCCCCTACCCCGGCCCCGCCCTCGTCGTCACCGTCGCTCCCGCCATCGCCGTCGCCATCCTCCTCACTTGGTCCGGCCGGTGCAACATTTTTTTTTCATTTATATATATGCTTATTTTTGTCATATGTATATGCTTGTTTTTTCATATATATGATTATATATATGCTTGTTATCATAATTGTTTTTGTTCATATATATATGATGATTTTTTTATAGAATATGATTTTTTTTCATAGATGATCACATATATATATATGATGTATGCATGGATGTGGATGAAATATATGATATTTTTTGTTCATAGAACATGATGTTTTTTATTCATAGTTTTTTTGTTCATGAGAGAGGCGGGGACGTCGAGGGATCATAGATATAATTTTTTCAGAATTTTCTATTGTGCATAGACCAATTTTAGACCACGGGCTAGGAAAAAAGAAAATAAAAGAAGAGGAAGAAAGAAGAAGAGGAGAGGAAGAAGAGGAGAAATAAATAAGAAGAGGAAAAAAAAAGAAAAAGAAGAGAAGAAGAAGAAAGGAATAGAGGAGAAAGAAGAGAAAAAATAGAAATTTCTATTTTTTTCTTCTTTCTCCTCTATTCCTTTCTTCTATTTTTTTCTTCTTTCTCCTCTATTCCTTTCTTCTTCTCCTTTTTTCTTCTTCTTTCTTGTCTTTGATTGCTTCTCTTCTATTCCTTTCTTCTTCTCCTCTTTTTATTTCTTCTTTTGTCTTCTTATTTTTTTATCGGGTATGTCGTTGTCGATATACCCCGTCCCGAGGGGGGGGGGGTCGATATACCCCTCCCCGATAACATTATTTTCCCATGTATGTATGTCGCGTCGTTGTCGATATAACCCCCTCCCGGATAACTTCGACATGAGGGGCGGTCGATATATACACCCCCTCTCGACAGTGATAACTTATACCACGGGAGCACCCCCCTTGGCCCTCTCACTCGACCAAAACTCTCGAGGCCACCCAAATTTACCAAGTTAAAAGAGCGTTGTCGTCCAGGCCACCCCAAACCCTTGAAGCGTTGTGTCGAGGCCACCCCAAACCCTTGAAGCGTTGTCTAGGCCACCCCAAACCCTAGAGAAGCAGTGTTGAGGCCACTAATATGATTCCTTATTGTGATTAGCTAGCTAGTTCTACGTTTGCCACTAATATATATCCATCTGTCATGTTTGAATAATAATTGACATGTTGTAAATATTTGCAGAAACTATGGAGCACCCCCGAGACGACGCAACAGAAGACATGTTGGGGGACATAATCGCACAAGGAAGTGATGTCATTACGTCGTTTCTCAACGACACCGATGGTCAGGAAGGACGGGGTAGTGAAGAAGGCTATGAATATGATGGCTCCGGTGACCCATTAATGCCGGTACAAGAAGAGGGCTATGTTCATGATGGCTCCGGTGACCCAATTTTGGTACAAGAAGGAGACCATGATGGCTCCGGTGACCGAACCGAGTCCGGCCAGGCATATATATATATATATATTAGTTAAGCCCGTGCTGACTAGTTAATTGATGCATTCATTATTTTCATATGTACACATATTAATTAACTCTCGTCTTTCTTCTTTTCTCTAGCCCTCTGAGTCGAGCTCAACTTCGGTAAAGAAACGAGGCCCGAAGAAAAAGTTGCGCTCGGATGAAAGGTTTGAGATCACAGTAATCGTGCACGATGGCAAGCCGATTGAACCCATCCGGACAAGGGATGCATTTCGTGATTAGTGCGGGCTTCTTGTTAGGGACAAGATCCCGATCAGTATCCAACAATGGTTAAAGCCTAAGAAGGAAGACTCTGAGGTGTCTTATGTCTCCAATATACAGAAATAAGATCTTTGTACAATGCTTAAGGAAAATTTCACCCTACCGCCAAAGGAGGATCTGGAGAAGCCAGTTAAAGAGCAATTGATCAAGTCTCATGCTCTTAAGAAGATGGCAGAACTATTCAGGAGGTGGAAGAATGAGCTGAAAACGTTTTTCGACAAAGAAGAGACACCAGAATTCATCGGAAAGTATGAGACCATCAGAGATCAATGGCCCGCATTTGTGGCCCACAAGACATTGGAAAAGAGTAAGAAGATGTCAGCGACAAACAAGATTAATGCTGCAAAGAAGAAGCATCACCATCGCACGGGGTCAGGTGGTTACCTCAAAGCCCGACCTTTGTGGGACAAGGCTGAGAATGACCTGATTGCTAAAGGGGTCGAACCAGAGACATTGAACTAGCCAGCCGTTGCCAGACTTGGTTCTTCGGGGTTGGCGGAACCTTGGACCCTGTATCAGGGAAGTGCATTTGGACGGAAGAGCAACTGCGAATACCCGTCAGGAGGCTTCAGGAGTATATCGAGAAAGCGCAGCAAGGGACGTTCGTTCCAGACAAAGAGAACGACAAGCTCACAATGGCCCTCGGGAATCCCGAGCACCCTGGACGGACACGAGGCACGCCAGGCTCCCTTCCGTGGAAGGTTGGGTTTCCGAACGCAGGGGGTTACAAAACCCAGGAGAGGAGGAAGAAAGTGGAGCATAGCCAACTGCAGGCGCTGCACGAAAGGGTAAAAGGGCTAGAGGAACGAGAAGCAGATCACAGCAAACGACCTGCCGAAGCTTCCCCTGAAGCTACCCCGCCATCTCAACGGAGAAGCAGCGTGGCTTCCACCGAGCAGACTCAGCAGCTGGAGCCTGTCTTCACGGGCTACCCCGTGGATGCTATCACGGAGTCTCAACATTGCCACCTTATGACGCGATGGATGACATAGAAAGTTAAGGCGGCTGTTGGCTCTGTTATACCTAATGAACCTGGCTCAACCTACCACAGCCAGCGGATTCCAGAAGGATATGCTAGGGTGACGGTGGATCAAATAACGGACGAATTTGAGGACCTTGAGCTTGACCACCCTACGGGTGAAGGGGAGATTCGGCTGGGTTCTTCTCTGAGGACTCCATGCCTATGGCGGAAGGAGCTCATCAACCTTCCGAACTGGATGCCTCCGCCTCCTCCTCCTCCTCCGGTGAGTCAGGGCACTCCGCCTCCTCCTCCGCCTCCTCCGGCGTGTGATCAGGGCACTCACCATCCTTCTCCAGCGCGTGGTGGCACTCCGCCTCCTTCTCCGCCTGCGCCGGCGCGCCCGAGCAGCCAGCTGCCTCCTCCTTCTCAGCCTCGTCAACAAGGGCGAAAGAGTCCTGCTGCCGCTCCGGCTGCTCTGGCGCATCGTCCTTCTCCTCCACCTCGTAAGAAAGAAAAGACAGCTGCAGCCGCTCCGTCTGCTCTGGTGTCTAGCAGTACAGCCATAAGCAGGCAATACAGATACGGTCCTTCTCTGAAGACTCCAGAGAAGTTACCATACGAGAGGAGCCAGGAGGAAAACGCGAAGATCGTGGAAGCCGAAGTGACCAACTTCTTTGAAGGGGTCAAAGCAAAGAAAAATCCACCTCCGGAGGAGAAGATAGATCCGGTAAAAGTGAAGCGTACTCTGGCTGCCCTGACAAAACCACCAAAGTCTATGGTGAAAGACAACTATGATCGCATTCTTACAAAGTCATTTATCAAAGCGGAGCGGTCGGGAAGTACTGTCAGTGCTCAAAGGTTAGCAGAACGACGAGCTGGGAAAAAAGCTGCCCAGCTCGGCGAACAAGCAAACCAATCGTTGCCCCCGCTCCAGGTGTCTAGTGTCGTCGTGAACCATCTGGGCGAGATGGTGCCCGGTTGTAACGATCTTGGAGATTACCTGCCCGACGATGCACATTTTGATTCCCTGGAGGTGGACGAACAAAGATACGTGTACGGGAAGCCTCTCGTCAAAGATGAAAAATCTCTAACAACGATGATGCGAAGATTCCATGATTGGTATATGAAAACCTGCAGAGAGTCTGAGGGGAGGAATATTTTGACGCTCAGAGTTAAAGAGGAGCATGACCTCGTTGGAATTGAACTGTTGAATGTTCCATTTGAGGAGTTCTTTGAGTTTTTCAATCTAAAGACCCTCTATAAGTTAATGATCACTTGCTACTACCTGTAAGTAGTACTACCTCTGTCATTAAGTCCCTATATATAGGCCAGCTCTTTCATTTCATGTATTTTTAATTATTCTCACTATATTATGAAGATTGAAGATCGCCAAATTGAAGAAAAGACAAATCGGTGATATTGGGTTCATTAACACAAATCTCATAGATGCATATATGGTTAAATTTCAGGCCAAAGATACCGAGGCCAAGCTGCTACAATCGTTTATATTAAATCAAAACAAAGCTATAATACTCTTCCCTTATGAATTCGGTTGAGTCTTACTGTCTTGTGCATATTCGGTTTCCCTTATTAGTCGAGGTTATAGTAATGTAATTGATGAGTTATGCATGCGTGTGCAGCTTCCACTATATTCTCCTAGATATTAAGCTTGAGCAGGGACTAGTAACCGTCTTAGACTCGAGACGAAAAGATCCCAAGAAGTATGCAGACATGACTGAAATTCTAGAGAAGTAATTAAATCGATCATTATCGCACCATATCGGCAAATTCAATTTGTTCATTTCCTAATATCAAGTAATTGTTTTCTTTGTCTGGCAGGGTTTGGAGTAAATTCGCCTCAAAAACTCCGGGACTGCCGAAGAAGCTGCAATTTAGACACCCGAAAGTAAGTACTATAGTAGCATATATGTTCCACGCATCTCCTAGTGATTCAAGCGCTAGTTGCATCAATACCATTTAGCATGCTTGCTAATTATCAGTTTGATTGACCTCTATTTCTTGTAAAGTGGTTGTGGCAGGAAGAAGGGACTAATTACTATGGATACTACATTTGCGAGTCCATCCGGCACACGACCTGTGAGCGGGGCTACTCCAACAAACAATATGAAGTGTGTGAATAATTATATTCACAATTTTATTTTATTACCATCATTTGTGTTCAGTTTCATTTATTCATATATATGTATTGACCCCCTTCTTCAAATTAGATATTTCGGATGCGGGATGAACTCCTACCACCAGATCGTATGCGAGGAATTCAAGAGGAATTGGCGGCATTCTTTCTTGACCACGTGATCGGTAAAGACGGAGAATACCATGTGGACCCTGATGCATTCAATTTTAATTAGGAGATTATATTGTAAAAGATACTTATATTGTATATATGTAGCCAGTAGCGTCGGATAGATATACGAGAACTTGTTGTTCGACCAATCTCTCAGAGAAGGAGAGGTGATCGATATCACTTCTCTTTGTATGCATCTACTCTTGACGATCTTCTGTTTCCTTCATTTGCTTAACTAGCTAGCGTGTCTAGTCCTCTCTATACGTATAGTACGTAGCATCGAGCAAGCACGGAGATAAGAGAGGACACTTCTCTCTATTAACTAGCTAGCTAACACAATATATGGAACACCTAAATTAACCCCCCAAAACCCCCAAACCCTCCCTCCTTTCAAAATAAAAAAAAACCCCAGCACCTGAGATGCTGACGCGTGGATGCCTATTGGTCCCGGTTGGTGCCACCAACCGGGACTAAAAGGCCTCCTGCCTGGGCTCGCCGCACCGGCCACGTGGAGGCCCATATGTCCCGCTTTATGCAAGAACCGAGACTAAAGGTTTAGGGCATTAGAACCGACACTTTAGTCCCGGTTCAAAAACTGGGACAAATGGCCCTCACGAACCAGCACAATAAGTCCTTTTTCTACTAGTGGATTATGAAGTGATCTATATATGTGGCGAGGTATTACCGTATTACGGATACTTGCTTCGAGAGATTGGGACAGGCTATGCATGTGTCCCAGCTGGGTTTTGGTTACAGCTAGAAATTTCGAGATTTACCACGCTTACTGAAGTAAATATGCTCTAGAGGCAATAATAAAGTTATTATTTATTTCCTTATATCATGATAAATGTTTATTATTCATGCTAGAATTGTATTAACCGGAAACATGATACATGTGTGAATACATAGACAAACTAAGTGTGTCACTAGTATGCCTCTACTTGACTAGCTCGTTTATCAAAGATGGTTATGTTTCCTAGCCATGCACAAAAGAGATGTCATTTGATTAACGGAATCACATCATTGGGAGAATGATGTGATTGACTTGACCCATTCCGTTAGCTTAGCAATTGATCGTTTGGTATGTTGCTATTGCTTTCTTCATGACTTATACATGTTCCTATGACTATGAGATTATGCAGCTCCCGTTTACCGGAGGAACACTTTGTGTGCTACCAAACATCAGAACATAACTGGGTGATTATTACTCCGATTGTCGGAGAGGTATCTCTGGGCCCTCTCGGTAATGCACATCACTATAAGCCTTGCAAGCAATGTAGCTAATGAGTTAGTTACGGGATGATGTATTACGAAACGAGTAAAGAGACTTGCCGGTAACGAGATTGAACTAGGCATTGGATACCAACGATCGAATCTCGGGCAAGTAACATACCGATGACAAAGGGAACAATGTATGTTGTTATGTGGTCTGACCGATAAAGATCTTCGTAGAATATGTGGGAGCCAATATGAGCATCCAGGTTCCGCTATTGGTTATTGACCGGAGACGTGTCTCGGTCATGTCTACATAGTTGTTGAACCCGTAGGGTCCGCACGCTTAAGGTTTTCGATGACAGTTATATTATGAGTTTATGAGTTTTGATGTACCGAAGGAGTTCGGAGTCCCGGATGAGACATGACGAGGAGTCTCGAAATGGTCGAGACGTAAAGATCGATATATTGGACGACTATATTCGGAGTTCGGAAAGTTTCCGAGTGATTCGGGTATTTTTCGGAGTACCGGAGAGTTACGGGAATTCGCCGGGTAGTATATGGGCCTTATTGGGCTTTAGGCGAAAGAGAGAGGAGAGGCTGGGCGCCCCCCAAGGCCTAGTCCGAATGGGACTAGGGGGAGGGGCTGCGCCCCCTCCTTCCTTCTCTTCTCTTCCCACTTTCCTTGACTCCTACTCCTACTACTTGGAAGGGGGGGGAATCCTACTCCTGGTGGGAGTAGGACTCCTCCTTGGCGCGCCCTCCTTGGCCGGCCGCCTCCTACCCCTTGGCTCCTTTATATACGGGGGCAGGGGGCACTCCATGACACACAAGTTGATCTTCGTGATCGTTCCTTAGCCGTGTGCGGTGCCCCCTCCACCATATTCCACCTCGGTCGTATCGTTGTGGTGCTTAGGCGAAGCCCTGCGTCGGTAGAATATCATCATCGTCACCACGCCGTTGTGCTGACGGAACTCATCCCCGACACCCTGCTGGATCGGAGTCCGGGGATCGTCATCGAGCTGAACGTATGCTAAACTCGGAGGCGCCGTACGTTCGGTGCTTGGATCGGTCGGATCGTGAAGACGTACGACTACATCAACCGCATTGTCATAACGCTTCCGCTTTCGGTCTACGAGGGTACGTAGATACACTCTCCCCTCTCGTTGCTATGCATCACCATGATCTTGCGTGTGCGTAGGAATTTTTTTTGACATTACTACATTCCCCATCAGTTGCATCCGAGCCTAGGTTTTATGCGTTGATGTTATTTGCAGGAGTAGAACACAAGTGAGTTGTGGGCGATACAAGTCATACTGCTTACCAGCATGTCATACTTTGGTTCAGCGGTATTGTTGGATGAAGCGGCCCGGACTGACATTACGCGTACGCTTACGCGAGACTTGTTTTACCGCCGTGCTTCGCACCGAGGTGACTAGCGGGTGTCTGTTTCTCCAATTTTAGTTGAACCGAGTGTGGCTACGCCCGGTCCTTGCAAAGGTTAAAACAACACTAACTTGACGAACTATAGTTGTGGTTTTGATGCGTAGGTAAGAACGATTCTTGCTCAGCCCGTAGCAGCTACGTAAAATTTGCAACAACAAAGTAGAGGACGTCTAACTTGTTTTTGCAGGGCATGTTGTGATGCGATATGGTCAAGACGTGATGCTATATTTTATTGTATGAGATGATCATGTTTTATAACCAAAGTTATCGGCAACTGGAAGGAGCCATATGGTTGTTGCTTTATTGTATGAAATGCAAACGCCCTGTAATTGCTTTACTTTATCACTAAGCGGTAGCGATAGTCGTAGAAGCAATAGATGGCGTAACGACAACGATGCTACGATGGAGATCAAGGTGTCGCGCCGGTGACGATGGTGATCACGACGGTGCTTTGGAGATGGAGATCACAAGCACAAGATGATGATGGCCATATCATAACACTTATATTGATTGCATGTGATGTTTATCCTTTATGCATCTTATCTTGCTTTGATTGACCGTAGCATTTTAAGATGATCTCTCACTAAATTATCAAGAAGTGTTCTCCCTGAGTATGCACCATTGTGAAAGTTCTTCGTGCTGAGACACCACGTGATGATCGGGTATGATAGGCTCTACGTTCAAATACAATGGGTGCAAAACAGTTGCACACGCGAAATACTCAGGTTTAACTTGATGAGCCTAGCATATACAGATATGGCCTCGGAACACAAAGACCGAAAGGTCGAGCATGAATCATATAGTAGATATGATCAACATAGTGATGTTCACCATTGAAAACTACTCCATCTCACGTGATGATCGGACATGTTTTAGTTGATTTGGATCACGTGATCACTTAGATGACTAGAGAGATGTCTGTCTAAGTGGGAGTTCTTAAGTAATATGATTAATTGGACCTAAATTTATCATGAACTTAGTACCGGTAGTATTTTGCAAATTATGTTGTAGATCAATAGCTTGCGTTGTTGCTTTCATATGTTTATTTTGATATGTTCCTAGAGAAAATTGTGTTCAAAGATGTTAGTAGCAATGATGCGGATTGGATCCGTGATCTGAGGTTTATCCTCATTGCTGCACAGAAGAAATATGTCCTTAATGCACTGCTAGGTGACAGACCTATTGCAGGAGCAGATGCAGACGTTATGAATGTTTGGCTAGCTCAATATGATGAATACTTGATAGTTTAGTGCACCATGCTTAACGGCTTAGAATCAGGACTTCAAAGACGTTTTGAACTTCATGGACCATATGAGATGTTCCAGGAGTTGAAGTTAATATTTCAAGCAAATACCTGAGTTGAGAGATATGAAGTCTCCAACAAGTTCTATGGCTAAAAGATGGAGGAGAATCGCTCAACTAGTGAGCATGTGCTCAGATTGTCTAGGTACTACAATCGCTTGAATCAAGTGGGAGTTAATCTTCCAGATAAGATAGTGATTGACAGAATTCTCTAGTCACCATCACCAAGTTAGTAGAACTTTGTGATGAACTATATTATGCAAGGGATGATGAAAACGATTCCCAAGCTCTTCGTGATGTTGAAATCGACGAAGGTAGAAATCAAGAAAGAGCATCAAGTGTTGATGGTTGACAAGATCACTAGTTTCAAGAAAAGGACAAAGGGAAAGAAAGGGAACTTCAACTAGAATGACAAGCAAGTTGTCACTCCCACGAAGAAGCCCAAAGCTGAACCAAAGCCTGAAACTGTGTGCTTACACTGCAAAGGAAATGGTCACTGGAAACGGAAATACCCTAAATATTTGGTGGATAAGAAGGATGGCAAAGTGAACAAATGTATATTTGATATACAGGTTATTGATGTGTACCTTACTAGTGTTTATAGTAGCCCCTGAGTATTTGATACTTGTTCGGTTGCTAAAAATTAGTAACTTGAAACAGGAGTTACATAATAAACAGAGACTAGTGGAGGGTGAAGTGACTATGTGTGTTGGAAGTGGTGCCAAGTTTCATATGATCGTCATCACACACTCCCTATACTTTCGGGATTAGTGTTGAACCAGAATAAATGTTATTTGGCATTTGCGTTGAGCATGAATATGATTTGATCATGTTTATTGCAAAATGGTTATTCATTTAAAATCAGAGAATAATTGTTGTTCTGTTTACATGAATAAAACCTTCAATGGTCATATACCCAATGAAAATAGTTTGTTGGATCTCGATCGTAGTGATACACATAATCATAATATTGATGCCAAAAGATGCAAAGTTGATAATGATAGTGCAACTTATTTGTGGCACTGCCGTTTTGGTCATATCGGTCTAAAGCGCATGAAGAAACTCCATGCTGATGGGTTTTTGGAATCACTTCATTATGAATCATTTGATGCTTGCGAACCGTGCCTTTTGGGCAAGATGACTAAAACTCCGTTCTTCAGAATAATGGAACAAGATACTGACTTGTTGGAAATAATACATACTGATGTATACGGTCCAATGAGTGTTGATGCTCATGGCGGGTATCGTTATTTTCTGACCTTCACAAGATGAATCGAGTAGATATGAGTATATCTACTTAATGAAGCACAAGTCTGAAACATTTGAAAAGTTCAAAGAATTTCCGAGTGAAGTGGAGAATGATCGTAAGAAGAAAATATAGTTTCTGCAATTTGATCGTGGAGACAAATATTTGAGTTAAGAGTTTGGTCTTCAATTAAAACAATGTGGAATAGTTTCACAAAATCATGCCACCTAGAACACCAAAGCTTAATGGTGTGTCCGAACGTCATAATAGTACTTTATTGGATATAGTGCAATCTATGATGTCTCTTACCGATTTACCACTATCGTTTTGGGGTTATGCATTAGAGACAATTGCATTCACTTTAAATAGGGCACCATCAAAATCCGTTGAGACGACGCCTTATGAACCGTGGTTTGGCAAGAAACCAAAGTTGTCATTTCTTAAAGTTTGGGGCTGCGATGCTTATGTGAAAAAGTTTCAACCTGATAAGCTCGAACCTAAATCGGAGAAGTGCGTCTTCATAGAATACCCAAAGGAAACTGTTGGGTACACCTTCTATCACAGATCCGAAGGCAAGTTATTCGTTGCTAAGATGGATCCTTTCTAGAGAAGGAGTTTCTCTCGAAAGAAGTGAGTGGGAGGAAAGTAGAACTTGATGAGGTAACTGTACCTGCTCCCTTATTGGAAAGTAGTTCATCACAGAAATCAGTTCCAGTAATTCCTACACCAATCAGTGAGGAAGTTAATGATGATGATCATGAAACTTCAAATCAAGTTGCTACCAAACCTCGTAGGTCTTTCAGAGTAAAGATCCGCACTAGAGTGGTACGGTAATCATGTTCTGAAAGTCATGTTACTCGACCATGATGAACCTACGAACTATGAAGAAGTGATGATGAGCCCAGATTCCGCGAAATCGCTTGAGGCCATGAAATCTGAGATGGGATCCATGTATGAGAACAAAGTGTGGACTTTGGTGGAGTTGCCCGATGATCGGCAAGCCATAGAAAATAAATGGATCTTCAAGAGGAAGACGGACACTGATAGTAGTGTTACTATTTACTAAGCTCGACTTGTTGCGAAAGGTTTTGAACAAGTTCAAAGTGTTGAATATGATGAGATTTTCTCACTCGTAACGATGCTTAAGTCTGTCCGAATCATGTTAGCAATTGCCACATTTTATGAAATCTGGCAAATGGATATCAAAATTGTGTTCCTGAATGGATTTCTGGAAGTAGAGTTGTATATGATGCAACCAGAAGGTTTTGTCGATCCAAAAGGTGCTAACAAAATGTGCAAGCTCCAGCGATCCATCGATGGACTGGTGCAAGCATCTCGGAGTTGGAATATACGCTTTGATGAGTTGATCAAAGCATATGGTTTTATAAAGACTTTTGGAAAGGCCTGTATTTACAAGAAAGTGAGTGGGAGCACTACAGCCTTTCTGATAAGTATATGTGAATGAAATATTGTTGATCGGAAATGATGTAGAATTTTTTGGAAAGCATAAAGAAGTGTTTGAAAGGAGTTTTTCAAAGAAAGACCTCGGTGAAGCTGCTTACACATTGAGCATCAAGATCTATATAGATAGATCAAGACGCTTGATAAGATTTTTCAATGAGTACATACCTTGATAAATTTTTGAAATAGTTCAAAATGGAACAGTCAAAGAAGGAGTTCTTGCCTGTGATGCAAAGGTGTGAAGTTGAGTAAGACTCAAGACCCGACCATGGCAGAAAATAGAAAGAGAATGAAAAGTCATTCCCTATACCTCAGTCATAGGTTCTATAAAGTATGCTATGCTGTGAACCAGACTTATTGTATACCTTGCTCTGAGTTTAGGCAAAGGAATACAATTTTGATCTAATAGTAGATCACTGGACAACGGTCAAGAATATCCTTAGTGAGGACTAAGGAGATGTTTCTCGATTATGGAGGTGATAAAAGAGTTCGTCGTAAAAGTTACATCGGTGCAAACTTTTACACTAATCCAGATGACTCTAAGTCGCAATCTGGATACATATTGAAAGTGGGAGCAATTAGCTAGAGTAGCTCCGTGCAGAGCATTGTAGACATAGAATATTTGCAAAATACATACGGCTCTGTATGTGACAGACCCGTTGACTAAACTTCTCTCACAAGCAAGACATGATCATACCTTAGTACTCTTTGGGTGTTAATCACATAGCCATGTGAATTAGATTGTTGACTAGAGTAAACCCTTTGGGTGTTGGTCACATGACGATGTGAACTATGGGTGTTAATCATATACAGATATGAATATTGATGTTAAATCACATGATGATGTGAGCTAGATTATTGACTCTAGTGCAAGTGGGAGACTGAAGGAAATATGCCCTAGAGGCAATAATAAAGTTATTATTTATTTCCTTATATCATGATAAATGTTTATTATTCATGCTAGAATTGTATTAACCGGAAACATGATACATGTGTGAGTACATAGACAAACTAAGTGTGTCACTAGTATGCCTCTACTTGACTGGCTCGTTTATCAAAGATGGTTATGTTTCCTAGCCATGGACAAAAGAGTTGTCATTTGATTAACGGGATCACATCATTGGGAAAATGATGTGATTGACTTGACCCATTCCGTTAGCTTAGCACTTGATCGTTTGGTATGTTGCTATTGCTTTCCTCATGACTTATACATGTTCCTATGACTATGAGATTATGCAACTCCCGTTTACCGGAGGAACACTTTGTGTGCTACCAAACGTCACAACGTAACTGGGTGATTATAAGGAGCTCTACAGGTGTCTCCGAAGGTACATGTTGGGTTGGCGTATTTCGAGATTAGGATTTGTCACTCAGATTGTCGGAGAGGTATCTCTGGGCCCTCTCGGTAATGCACATCACTATAAGCCTTGCAAGCAATGTAGCTAATGAGTTAGTTACGGGATGATGTATTACGGAATGAGTAAAGAGACTTGCCGGTAACGAGATTGAACTAGGTATTCGATACCAACGATCGAATCTCGGGCAAGTAACATACCGATGACAAAGGGAACAATGTATGTTGTTATGCGGTCTGACCGATAAAGATCTTCGTAGAATATGTGAGAGCCAATATGAGCATCCAGGTTCCGCTATTGGTTATTGACCGGAGACGTGTCTCGGTCATGTCTACATAGTTGTTGAACCCGTTGGGTCCGCACGCTTAAAGTTTTCGATGACAGTTATATTATGAGTTTATGAGTTTTGATGTACCGAAGGAGTTTGGAGTCCCGGATGATATCGGGGACATGACGAGGAGTCTCGAAATGGTCTAGACGTACAGATCGATATATTGGACGACTATATTCGGAGTTCGGAAAGGTTCCGAGTGATTCGGGTATTTTTCGGAGTACCGGAGAGTTACGGGAATTCACCGGGGAGTATATGGGCCTTATTGGGCTTTAGGGGAAAGAGAGAGGAGTGGCTGGGCGCCCCCTAAGGCCTAGTCAGAATTGGACTAGGGGGAGGGGCTGCGCCCCCTCCTTCCTTGTCTTCTCTTCCCCCTTTCCTTGACTCCTACTCCTACTACTTGGAAGGGGGGAAACCTACTCCCGGTGGGAGTAGGACTCCTCCTTGGCGCGCCCTCCTTGGCCGGCCGCCCCCTCCCCCTTGGCTCCTTTATATACGGGGGCAGGGGGGAACTCCATGACACACAAGTTGATCTTCGTGATCGTTCCTTAGCCGTGTGCGGTGCCCCCCTTCACCATATTCCACCTCGGTCGTATCGTTGCGGTGCTTAGGCGAAGCCCTGCGTCGGTAGAATATCATCATCGTCACCACGCCGTCGTGCTGACGGAACTCATCCCCGACACCCTGCTGGATTGGAGTCCGGGGATCGTCATCGAGCTGAACGTGTGCTAAACTCGGAGGCGCCATACGTTTGGTGCTTGGATCGGTCGGATCGTGAAGACGTACGACTACATCAACCGCGTTGTCATAATGCTTCCGCTTTCAGTCTACGAGGGTACGTAGATAAACTCTCCCCTCTCATTACTATGCATCACCATGATCTTGCGTGTGCGTAGGATATTTTTTTTTTGAAATTACTACGTTCCCCATCACTTACCCCATATTTCAGTCCCCCCTCGGTAAATGGGCATTTCGACCAAAAAATTGAATATTTGAATTTTTTTAATTCCAACGCTCAATGTATAGTAAGGTATGGTAGCACTTGACAGCACGCGTGTAGACAACGTTCCACTAAGCTAGTAGCGCTTTTATGATAAATATAAGTTTAAGTGCTATCTATATCTATTTTGAAAGAATTTGAATACAAAATTTAATTATAAATTTGGTTTGAAATTCGTTCAAAAATTGCTCAAAATTTCGTGGTAACCGTGGTAACCACGTTTACTGCCCTCAACCCCCTCTGTAAAAATGCACCATTCATTAACCAAAACCTTGTCTCCGAGGCTCCCAGCCCACTGGGTCATCCAGAGCATGTTCGGCGACGTGATTTGCGATTTGACCCAATAGCCAAGAAATCGTCGATCAGCCCTCTTCCCCACCTCCGGCATTTCCTACACCATCGACATAGCCCCACAATCCACGTGTCTTGAAGGCCCACCATTCGTGTCGTCGCTCTGACGATGGCCTTCCTGACAAGCACACGGCCGCCGTCGTCGATCCTGATTCCGAACCAAGCAGCAACCTTCTCTGATTCCATGCCTAGCGATTGCCGTCGCCGACGAGCGCCGCCAAGGCCGTCCTTACCAATTTGCCATATACACAACAACTGTGTACATTGTACACTCGACGTTGACGAGACCAAGTCGAGCCGGCTGGCTGATGTTGACGCATCGACCATATGGTGGCCAGCTGCGAGACACGCACGCACACCAGACATTCAAATTGTTTGCTTGTCCTAATTAAGGACTAGGACATGGAGAGTACTGTTAGAATTAAGGGAAAATTTTGTTTTTGCCACTCTAGATTTTGCCAATTTTCCTTATGCCACTCTAGGTTTTAACATTTCACTTTTGCCACTCTTAGTTTTCGACAATTATCACAATTGCCATTCCCGTGGCAAAAGCAAATTTTTCAGAGTGGCAATTGTGGTAATTGTCAAAAGCTATGAGTGGCAAAAATGAAATAAAACTATTTTTCTTTTGCCACAAAATGGCAATTGTGATAATTGTCAAAAACTATGAGTGGCAAAAGTGAAATGTCAAAATCTAGAGTGGCATAAGAAAAATTGGCAAAATCTAGAGTAGCAAAAACAAAATTTTCCCTAGAATTAATGGGCTAGGCCCATAGCAATGTCTGAAATCTCAAATAGTGGCCCATGTATAAAATGGCAAGTGCTGGTGCTAAATTTTAGTCCCACCTCGGAAGTTGAAGAAGAGTTGGACCTCTTTATATAGTGGGTTCTCTCCACCACTCTAAGTGGTGCATGGAGAAGAAAAGGGGAAGAGCACACGCGCGCGCTCGCTCTCCACACAATCTACTGTTAAAATCTTTGTATGGCCTGAAATAGGCACCTAAGCAATAGCATGAGAAGTTTGAAAGAACTCTGAATTCTGCAGGATTTGTCATTAACCAGGTTGGTAAGTGTGTTTACTATCGCCGTGATGGGGGCAATAGTGTCATATCATGTTTGTATGTGGATGACATACTGATCTTTGGTACAAACATTAATGCGATCAATGAGGTCATGTCTTTTCTATCAAAAAGTTTTGACAAGAAAGATTCGGGAGAAGCCGATGTAATTCTAAACATCAAACTTATTAAGGATGAGAGTGAGATTAGTCTAACGCAAGCTCACTATGTTGAGAAGGTCTTTAGCCGGTTCGGCTTTATGGATGGCAAGCCTTCTCCAACACCTTATGATCCCAGTGTGACACTCAGAAAGAACAAGAAAGAAACGAGAGATCAATTAAGATACTCTCAAACTATCGGTTCACACATGTACTTAGCTAGCGCTACAAGGCGAGATATCTCTTTTGCTGTGACCAAACTAAGTAGGTTCATGTCCAACCCGGGTGATGGTCATTGGCATGCACTAGAAAGGGTCTTGCACTATCTGAGAGGTACTATGAGTTACGGAATTACTTATTCAGGGCATCCTGCTGTGCTAGAAGGATATATTGATTCAAACTGGATCTCCGATGCTGATGTACTCTACGCAACAAGTGGGTATGTATATACTCATGGAGGTGGCGCAGTGTCATGGAGGTCTTGCAAGCAAACCATATTGACGAGGTCAACTATGGAAGCAGAATTAACTGCTTTAGACACAACTACTATTGAGGCAGAATGGCTGCGTGAGCTCTTGTTGGACTTGCCTGTGGTGGAAACACCTGTACCGGCTATTGTTTTGAATTGTGACAACCAAATGGTTATCGCTAAAGTGAACAATTCTAAAGATAATGTGAAGTCATCAAGACACGTGAAGAGACATTTGAAGTCTGTCGGGAAGTTGAGAGACTCCGGAGCAATAACCGTTACCTATATTCAAACAGACAAAAACCTGGTAGATCCCTTTACAAAGGGACTATCACGAAATGTGATAGATATTGCATCGAGGGAGATGGGTATGAGACCCATAGATGTTACACCATAGTAGTAACCCAACCTTTGTGATCGGAGATCCCGTGAATTAGGATCTGGGAAGAACAAGCTATTGGTTAACTGAGGAGAGTAATAACTAATGACCATCTCTAAGTGAAGATGCAAAACTCTCAGAGTTGTAAGCGAGCTGTAAGGTAGGTTGGCAACATGCCTTAATGTGGTTCTATTGGCTATAATTAGCAAAGATGCTATCCTACAAAGCAGTCTTGAAAGAACACACCTGTATGAGTTCCGACTATAAACATCCCAGTCTATGAGATTTGGGTGATCTCTAGTAGGCTCACGAAGAGACCAGGAAGTATGACGTATAAGCTCCCAACTGCGGGGTAGACTACTGACAACTAGGTACTGGTTAAGACTTTGAGTGAAATATGTAAACTAGCAATTCAAGGCATAGTCCATTATCAAGTTGTGAATGGATGTATCTTAAAGTTCTAGGTAGAAGTTCAACTTAACAGTCTCTGCTGAAATACTGGTATATTAAACAAGGGGTGAGAGAAGGCAAATCTCTAAATGAGTATTTGAGATCGGGTGGGGGATTGTTAGAATTAATGGGCTAGGCCCATAGCAATTTCTGAAATCTCAAATAGTGGCCCATGTGTAAAGTGGCAAGTAGTGGTGCTAAAGTTTAGTCTCACCCCGGAAGTTGAAAAAGAGTTGGACCTCTTTATATAGTGGGTTCTCTCCAGCATCTAAGTGGTGTGTTGAGAAAAGAAAGGGAAGAGCACACGCGTGCGCTCGATCCCCTCACCTTGCCTGGCCGGCCGTGGCGTGGCGAGGCAAGGTGAGGCGGCGCGTACGTGCGACATGCGCGTGAATGGTCGGTTAAAATTCAGTTTGTTGCCTTGTAGGGGCGCAACTTCCTTTTTTTCATGTCTTGGCAGCCAAGTTAATTATTTCTTGTCCTGCAAGTATACGAATTAGAAACCAAGTTGGTTTGGGATTGTGATTGTGACACAATACAACCTCTTGTCCTAATATATATACAAGTATCAGTTGCGGCCAAAGACACACCGAAAACACCTAGGGTTTTGCCTCATCTCGCAACTTGCGCCGCCGTCGTAGTCTACACCATCCCAAATGCCCGCGTGCATCGGCGCGTGGGAGAGCATATTTCCGGAATCATTTGTCTTTGCGATCCTGTACCAGGAGCGGACGAATTAGGTTTTTGGGAACCGCTCTGCGCGACTGCTCAAATTCGTCATCACGGGTCGTCTTCCTTCCAAATTGGGAGGTGCTACTCATCATCGTATTCATGGCTGTCAGCAGCAGATCGTCGTCAATATCGTCATCAACACCGTCACACCCGCAATAGCTAACGAACAGTACGTTAACATCATTTGTTCATGTCTGTCTATACAACTGTTGTTTCGTGTGCGCTGTTGTTCTACATGTTTTGTTGTTTTTCTAGTTTGCTAGATTGTTACATGCTAGTATCTGTTCTAGTCATGAATTATTTACTGAAATTAATCATGAAATTGCCTAATTTTGCAGCAAGTACGAGGCATAAAAATTTCAGGTCTTCCCCGATTCCAGCCATGCTTTGGTTGCCGCCATCCGACGCCTCTCATACCAGCCTAGCCAGGATTTGTGGGCTATCTTTCCCGCATCCGCATGGCTCCGCCGTGGCACCATGTCCGCGTCCACGTCCACATGCACGGTGCACCCAATCGTCCCGCCAACACGGCAACTACAATTCCACCCCCCTTCTCGAGCTTGACGGCGTTGTCGGTGGCCACCACGACATACCCATCCAGTTGGATCGGCTCCCTTGAGGCTGAGATCCAATTCCGTGGGGTTTGCTCAAAGGAGCCATGCGCGTGCAGGCTACAGGAGCTGGATGGCAAATAGCAGCGACACGAGAAGAAGAAGGGCTAGTCGTGTCGGGACTCGGGAGAAGGTGCTCGCCGGCGGCAACTCGCGCGGCTCTGAGCCTGCATCCTGGCAGAACAGCGGAACCAACAACAACTGCCGCGCGCCCGCGGCCGGTGTGACTGCAAAAGATGCAGCAACAACGGCCAACGACCGTTGAACGACGAGGATGCCCTTCGGCTTGATAGCGAGCAAAGCAAAGCAGTTGCTCGATCCTCACAGCCGTTGTATCTCCCTATAGAAGCAGAAGAAGCGGCAAACGAATCCGGAAGTACTTCGCGGACGACGTTTCGCTGAACGACACATGCACGACAGCTAATCCGACCGCATGCTGCTGCCTAGACTAGCAAATGGATGGTGTGATGGGCATGTCATGCATGTTTCAGCTGGACTAGTGTCGTCTGTGTAGCAGTGCTCAACGAATCGGTTGATTCGTAACCACACAATGGATAGATGATAAACAATTTTATCTGTTTCGTTTTTTATATTTTTGTCCTCTGTTTCTACAGAATGTATGTGTCTCTTTTTCATGTACATTGTTCTTCACATTTTTAGTTGGTACCCGTAGTAGTTGTAGTTACACAAAAAATAATTCTTAGTTGGATATTAGATACGGCAATTAGAAAGTTGCATAACACGATAATACTAAGATTGTTAGATGATGTATCACGCTCGCATTGCTAATATAGCTAGACCCGCGATGTTGTAAGCTTCACCAACTACTGTCAGCAAAGTGGAAGCATGTCACACACGCACGATCGTAAAGTTGCACACTCGCATCGCATATGCGCGGCCAGGGAGATGCACACTCTTTTTGGCATATTAACTCACGCACGGTTGCCGAAGTTTCACACGCACGACGATGGAGTTGCACACTCTCACCGGTGCAGTAGCACACGCACTACCGCAGAGTTGCACACTCTCGTCGGCATAGTCGCACGTGTGGCAGCGTGGTGACACACTCTCATCCGCATAGTTGCACACTCTTGTTGACATAGGTGTCCACTCTCGTTGGCTATGCGAGTTGTCTTGATTTTCTTTCTTTATTAGTACTTGGTGTGATACAAGGGTTCAGGAAGATTGCGGCGGACCGGTGGGCAATGCCAACGTTAGTGGGAGTGTATTTCCTTGTCAACTAGGCGGGCAGGGAGAAAGGGAGGGGTGGGGGAGAAAGCAATGGACTGTGCCACCGCGCTATGTATGGCACACTGAATTTTTTTTGTGGTACTTGTTGTCATGATGAGCACGCACAACTGCCGGCCGACAACATTGGTTTGCAACGGTATAATCGTACATGTGTGACCATGGAGTTGCACACTCTTGTTCGCATAGTCACACAAGCACGGCCATGGAGTTGCAGACTTTTGTCGGCATAGTCGCACATGTGTGGTGGCGGAGTTACTCTCGCCCGCACAGTCGCATATGCACGGCTTCGCGAGGTGATCACGCACAGTCGTGGAGTTGCACACTCACAGACATAGTCGCACATGCGTGACCACAGTGTTGCACACTCTCATCTCATCGGCATATTCACACATGTGTGGCCGCGTAGTTGCACACTCGTTTGCATTGTCGCATAGTTACACATGCATGATTGCGGAGTTGCACACTCTCGTCGGCATAGTTGCACATGCCTGGCCACGGAGTTGAACAATCTCACCTGCATAGTCACACACACACGGGTGCGGGAAAAGCTCACGCAGCGCCATGGTGTTGCAGACTCTCATCGGCATAGTCCCACATGCGTGTCCACGGAGTTGCACACTCTCGTCTGCATAGTCCCACACGCAAGGCTGCGGGAGGTTCTCACACACGGTTGCGGACTTGCAGACTCTCATAGGCCTAATCGCACATGAGTGATCACGAAGTTGCACACTCTCATCAGTATAACCCCTTGGTATACTTGTTCTGAGATTTTTTTCATAGGACGTGATTGGTCTTTCCATTGCTTTGCTACTAAGTACTCCCTCCATTTTTATTTACTTCGCATATTAACGTTGTCTGGGGTTAAAAGTTCTAAATTTGACAAAGTTCTTAAAAATTTAGCATCACCACATGATACCAAGTCAATACCATTAGAATCATCATTCAATATATTTTCATACCATACATATTTTATATTGTGAAAGCTTAGATTCCTTTCGATAAACTTGATCAAACTTTATAAAGTTTGACTTAGGTCAAATCTCGTATGCGAAGTAAATAAAAACGGAGGACGTATGCAGCTATATATATCCACAAATTAATGCACTTAATTTCTACTGAAGATATGGCGAAGCTTATCCAGTCTTCTTCTTTGGTTATATTTACAGATTAAGTAATGAGCATTAATATCACATCCAGTATAAAAAGACTTGCCCTCTCCTGTTCTTTCCCCACAACTCACTACTACAACAATCAATCTTCAGTGAGACTTTTTGTTAACACCACACCTAAGCTAATATGAGGATTGCTCTAGCGTTTCTCCTGACCCTTACCGTCCTCGTACTAGCATCAGGTACCATTCACCTTGTTCATGCACAATGTTGCTCCATCGGCAAGACCAACAAATTATATATGTACATGATGTGTGTTTCTTCTTGCGTTATGATATTTTGTAGATGTGGAAGCAGATTGTACGACATCAGTTATTAACCGTCCAAATAAGTGTACAAACGCTATTTGCGAGCAGTCCTGCGACGCAAGGCGCCAGTCCGTCTGCGGCGATCAATGTAGTCTTCAGAAGGCCAGTTGTGTTGGAAAGTTGTGCGGATGTACTTGGTGCAACTAGTTGTACTTCCCTCGTTAATTGAGGTCCCAGTAAAGGGAAGTATGATCATTAGACAAAAATAATTGCAATGCCAATACACAGTGCGGCAGCAGGACTTTCACAGGAAAAGCTATGTAGAACAAAATTTTAACACTCAACTTTAGTTATATGAAGTAATCAGAATAAAGTGCGGCGGCACGACCGATTAGCAATCTTGAACCCAGCAATAAAAGAAGTATCAAGGACAAACTCACGTAGGGCTGTGTCGGGACCTAGCGAGGAACCCAGTCCATTTCTATTTTCCCATGTTTTAGTAGAAATAACAGGCCCCACTCACATTTTGCTCCCCAGCAGTCCAACGAGTAGATTCTTCCCACCTCTCGACGTATTTTTTTTACTAGAAATGGGAACTTTATTGCTTAACAGAAATTTGGTTACAATCAGCCACGAGGTTACTAATAAGGAAACCTGGGCTATCCTCTATCCAACATTCCGAACTACTAACAGAAGTAGCCAATTTAGCACACATATCTGCTGGAATATTAGCCTCCCTCGAAACATGCTGAACAGAAAATGAGGCAAAAACTAAAGAAATTTCCCTAATTTCATGAAAGATAGGCGCCACAACTGTCCTTGAGTTGTGGCCTGAGGTCCAGAGGTGTATGACCTCCAGACGGTCTGTTTCCATCACCCCGTGAGAAAACCCCCGAAGTTGAGCAAAGATAGCACCATCTTGCAACGCAAGAGCCTCGACGATGAAAGGATCAGACCACGCGAGAAGAGTTTGCACCATGCCCCCTGGAAAGAGAGGTGAGATCTGGCCACACCTCCCCCCACCCCATTCTGGGCATCCACATCAATAGCTGCATCAGTGTTTATTTTCACCCAACCTGGCTCCGAGGGGCACCAGTTTTGACGTGCTGGTAAACGCCGACGATCTTTAGGCATAGCTAGATTATTTCCACCTCTCGTCGTCCTTTTCCCATCAAAAGAGCCCAACGTAGCTCCGTATATTCCGGCCAAAAAAAACGAAGCTCTGTATTTCCGTTTCTTCCCATACTTATTTCCAGCCGACCGTCAGCGCAGCGAGTTGAAAGAAAAGATAGGAAATTTATCCTTTCAGCGTTATCGTCCTGATATAAAAAATATTCTAGTGGCAGGCCCAGGTCCCGGTAAGAAATATAGTGAATTCGTCTTTCTGTTCTTTCCCTTGATCCTATGAAGAAAGATGCGCCTTTCTTAAAATATCCCAGTGGCCGGTCTAGTTCTCCTCCCGTCGACAGACTGAGATCAGTGACATGCCTCTTTCGAGTCATTCTGTCACTTGCCCCTTCTCATCTGTTCTCCATTCCAGATCCAATGGCCATAACTCATTTGAAGCAAAAGAAAAACAAAAAAACAAAAACAGAAAAAAACAGCCAGACTATGCAGTTTTCAGCGATCCAGCGATACGAATAGCAGTAGCAAGCTCTAAAAGTGTCCGATTTGCATATTTTTCACAGGAAGTAGGAGTACAAAATTACAAGCCAAATAACTGAACCAATTATAAAAGCAAAAACTAAACTTTTGTACGAGCACTTAACATTGAACTTCACTAGCACTTCAAAATACTAAACAGAAGTGGATATGTGGATGCACTTATTATAAAGCGGGAAGTTTTAAGATGGTCCCGACTATTATGGGTCGTTCATTATTCTGTATCCAAGGGCTTAGATTGAACTTGACTACCTATTAACCCCCAATGAGGTAATATGTCATCTAGGACAGGTAATAGGTTATCCACCGCTCATATTTGGTAAGTGTTAGAAATATCATAACTGCAAAAACATTACTACCATACATGGAGCATTTATGTAAACCTAATTAAGTGATTGACGTCATTAAATGCCGCAATTTAAATGGAAATAGAAGGGCGCGTGTATATAAGCGCTTGTGTCTATACTGATGCTAAAAAAAGAAGGAGGTTGTTGAATAACGTGCCATGAGAGAATATAGAAATGATTCTATTCTTTACATAATGGTATTTTTTATTGTGAGCCATTAAATGTCATGCGAGAAAATCACAATGAAAACATCGGGAAGTCACATAATATTTTAACATGGAAAAATAATAAGATACTATTAATCAATGAATTTTTGACATATATATGATTAGATATGCCAACAAACTTCATGAACCGTACTAGTATTTTATTTTATTTTATAGTAAAGGCATCTTCAACGCCGTCCCCTAAACCGTCACTAAACATCTAGACTGCATGATTCAGACACTTTGAATCCTCCAACACAATGTATCAAATGTTCGCAGAAGGGTCCAGGCAACCGAGTTCCCACAAAACGTAAACAAACTTGTAGCACATATGTGGGCGTCCGGACCTCTGCCACGAATGTGTCTGACTGCCTTAGAGCAACTCTAGCAGACCCCGCATCCCGCCCGACCCGCAAAATAACCGCCAAATTGCGGGTCGGGGCCAGAAAAGCAGCCCGAGCAGACCCCGCATCCCGGCCCGGCCCACAAAATTTTTTGCGGGGCGCGGCAAATCTTCTCCCCCAACCTCCATCTTCACGGGTTGGGAGGCCGATCCGAGCTGAAACCCCATCTGGCGCGAGATTTGGCGGGAGGGACATTTCCGCGCGCCCTTTCCCGCTCCCCGCACCCTCCGCCACCATTGCCCCCCTCCGCAAGCTCCGGTTCCTCCTCCCCGGCCGTTCCTTGCTGCCATGGACGCTCCCGTGCTGTCCCCCATCACCGTCGAGGTCGCGCATGCTCCTTCCCCTCGCACGGATCTCGTCGCCGACCATGTTGCCCCCGCCGCCGTCGCCCAAGCACACGCCGCGCCGGCCCGCATGTGGCAGGGCAACGTGGTTGTGCAGGGTGGGAATCCGGCTACCCCCGCCGCGACGGCCCGCGCTCCGGGCACCAACGCCGCAGTGCGATCCCGGCCGGCGTCGGAGAACGCCGGCAAGACCGCGGGCGTAAAGCGGAGGAAGGTTCCTGCTAAAAGGAAGCCACCTTCTTCAACCTCTCACTCCATCCCCCCGCAAGGAGGTGCTCCGGTGATGCCGTTCAACGGTGCCGCTCCCCCCGCGAGCGAGGTGTTGGACGAAATGGCTGCAAGGTATGCCTCTTCGGTCTAGCGATTCCCTTTCATTTTTGCCATTAGTGTCGATAGCTCGTGACTTGTTATCGTTCGCTATAGCGGTGCTTCGAACAATGCAACAACCGAGTTCGTGAGCTTGTTGGACACGAACGTGGTTGACATTGATCAAGCCCCTTTCGAACCATTCGACTACAATGAAACAGACGGCGGCGTGGATGATCATGGTTGTGCGGACGAATTGGAGGAGATCGAAGCGAAAACATTTAAGGAATCACAATCAAAGAGTGGGAAGAGCCAAAGATCGAAGAACTACACGATCTTGGAAGATCAAGCTTTGATCCAAGTAATGAGTGCGGTGTCTCTTGATCCATGCACGGGTGTTTCTCAAACCGCTAAGAGATATTGGCAAAGGATCGAAGATCAATACTTCTGCATTATGAGAAAGTATCCCAATAGGAATCCACACACATTTCGGTCGCTTCAAGGGCGTTAGGAGAATATCAAGCCTATGTGCAGCCGTTGGGCAGCTTGCTTGGAGCAAGTACGCAGTGCACCTCTAAGTGGCACTGTGGAATCCGATTATGTGAGTTTGTTTTTCCTTTGTTCATGTTGTGCATCATCATAATATATCATGGGAAATAATTGCATCACTTTGTTCACATTTTGTAGGACAAGATTGCTCAACATAGATACAAGGCCATGGAAGCTTCGGAAGGCAGATTCTTCAAGTTAGAGCATTGTTGGGAGTTACTCCAAAAGTGTGATAAGTGGAAGTTGATCGATAGAGAATCCCCACCAAAGAGAGGCTCACTTGCAAAGATGGATGAAGACAAAGATGATGATGGCCCAAGAAATGAGCACAAGCCCGATGGCGACAAGAAGATGAGAGAGAAGATCAAGAGAGAGCAAGAAGCATCGAGCTTGAGGGAGAAGATTGATGCCATGGTGTAATCAAACGAGTTGATGTTGTTGAAGTCATTGGAGATCAAGAAAGAGTTCACCGAGAGGAAGGCAAAAGAGAAGAAAGAAAAGTGGCAAATGCTCAAGGAAGAGGGGCTCCGCAAAGCTGCCATTGAGGAGAGAAAAGCACGCGCCTACGAGGACAAATCGATGTCATTGTTGCTCACAGAAGAGAACAAGATCATGTCAATGAACCGCAATGACATGGACGACCTCACCAAAACATGGCATGATATGGCAAGGAGAGAGATCTTGAAGAGAAGAATGATAGCTTCGGCCGGTCCGTGTTCAAGTTTCGGTGATGTTTTATCTGCTCCATATGGTGGCAATGTGGATGATTTCGGTGCGGGAGTTGCAACAGGTGGATTCGGTGGTGCCGATGAACTTCAATTTGGTGGAGGTGGATTCCATGGCGCGGAGTGAAGATCGACCCCCAAGATGATGCCGGACATGGGCACAAACCTTTTGCATGCCCTCTTTTGCGTTATGAACTTTTCTTTTATTTGCACGCAAACTGTTTATTTGGTTTGAATTTGAACTTGTTTGCCAAACCTATGTCAAATGCGAGAATTGCAGTTTTTATGTTTGCGGGTCTTCGCGGTGGTGCCCGAGCAGAACCCGTAGAAGCCAACTCGTAAAAAAGCATATTCCGCGAATATACTTTTTTACGGATCCGTTTGGGGGTTCTGCATCTGTGCCAGCCCGCGCCGACCCGCAAAAGTGGTTTTGCGCGACCTGCAAACGAGTTTTGCGGGCCGGCGGGATGCGGGGTCTGCTAGAGTTGCTCTCAGAGCATCTTCACCCGTTCGGCCCCCAGGGCGCCAAAAAAGAGCGGCCTGGGGACGAACTGGCCCTAGATTGGCCCCTAGGGTTCGGTTCGCTCCCAATCATAGGACCACGGTCGCCGCGCGTTCGGTGATGTTCGTTTCATTTTTTGCAAACTCGGCGATTTTTTTGCATGAACTCGGCCAAACTTCATCGAAATTTGTACAAAAAACGTAAAAACACGCCTAACTTAAAAATCAAACTAGCCTAGCTAGCCGCCGCCGCTGCCATCGTCTAAATGCCGAGAAGCCTGTAGAAGCGGGTGTAGTCGCCGCCGTCGTTGTCGTC
Source organism: Triticum dicoccoides (assembly GCF_002162155.2). Taxonomy (NCBI): domain Eukaryota; kingdom Viridiplantae; phylum Streptophyta; class Magnoliopsida; order Poales; family Poaceae; genus Triticum; species Triticum dicoccoides. The sequence goes on along the minus strand of NC_041385.1, from coordinate 38,920,507 downwards.
GTGCGCCTCGCCTGCGACGTCCCTGCTCAAGCCCTGGCGGGGTCGGCGACATGTTGCGGGGCGCTTGACGGCCCGGCCTCGCCCTCGTCGTCGCTGTCGATGACGATGACGTTGCCTTCCTCGGCGCGGCGGCGGGCCCGGAGCTCCTGCGCTGGTGGCACACCTGCTCGCGGACATAGTCCTTCTTCGCCCATTTGAAGGCAACCTCGTCGTCGGGGGCCACCATGTCGACGTGCTGCGACTTCACTGGGAGCAAGCCCGGCTTGGGCTTCGGCCAGACCAGGCGCAGGGAGCGCCTCGCCGGTGCCGTCGCAGGCGGTGAGGGGCTCATTGATGACGAGGGCGCCGCTGCGAGCGCGACGCCGGGTCCCCTCCAGCTCGGTCCTGACAGGGTGGAGGGCCGGCGAGCCGGAGCCCGACGACGAGGACGACACCGGCTCCATTTGCCGCGGCATCCAGGAACTGCCGCAGCGGCGAGAGAAGGACTACTGCGCCGGGTACTCCAGCCGCGGCATGTTGCCGGTCTCGATGTGGTCAGAGGACGGCGTCGTGGCTGCGGCCGCGGACGCCCCACTACTCGCGCCGTCCTTCATTGTTGAAGCGGCCGCGTGGAATGATGTCGTTGACAGAGGCGAGGTGCTCCTCGCGGCGGCGCTGGAAGAACATCGTCCACAATGTTTCGCTGTCGAGTGCATACCTCGGCTCGTTGCGCTGCTCCTCCAGCATGGGAGGAGCGGACGCAGGCGATCTTCGCTCGCCGTGCCGCCCCTTCGGGCACTGGCGGCACTGGGACGCCGCTGACACTCAGTCTCCACGCCCCCGGCACACGCATGTTGGGGGGAGCCGGGTACTCGACCTCGTAAAGGAGGTGTGCCTCCAGCTCTTGGAGGTGTCGGCGGCCGAAGCCGTTCGCCGCTGCGCCGTCGCCTGGGAACCTCTCGGCCATTCTTTTGCTCGTCGGCGGGATGGGAGGGGGGGAGGTAGGCTGTGGCGCTCGCCGGCGGGGCGAAGGGTTTTCTGAGAGGAAGAGGGGAGAGGCTGTGGCGCTCATCGGCGGGGAGCGCGCACCTTTTATAGCCGAAGCGGGGCGGCGGGCGGTGGGGAGGCGGCATGCGGAAGGACGCGTGGCGCGAGCGGGCGGGACGCGCGTAGGCGGCGTCTTCACGGCGCCGCTCGTGAGGCATCAATGGAGGCTAACCGGCACGGCAGCGCGGCAGCCTTGGCATTGATTTCCGCCTGAATCGAGGCGATGAGGGTGACGAAGCGTCCGTCTCGCTGACTAGTCGGGCCCGTGGCCGTTTCGCGCCAAAAACCTCGCCCCGGCGCCCCCGTGCGCACCCTGATGCGTCGGGTTCGGCAGGGGTCTGCCGGCGCTGTTTTCGGCGCAAGTCGGCGAAAAGCGGGCTCCTGAGAGTGCGACTGGGTCGTTTTTTCGCCGCCGGCACGAAATAATCGTCTGGGAAGACCGTATTGGGGACGCGGCTGGAGATGCTTTTGGCCCACACACATTCCCTACTCGCGTGCCCCGCTTCAGAAACGTCTCCGTGCAATTCATGTCGGTCTCTCTAGAGAGGATGCGACTAGACGGCATGAATGTCAGTCTGATCAAGGCGACATGACTGGATGGCTGGCCGAGGCTACTTCGCTGCATGTGAACGTAGAGACCAAGAAGCCTACTTTGTCCGCCGCTCATTGAAGTGGCACCGGTCAATCCAGTTGTTCAAGCAGTGTGACCTCGCTAGAAACCCTATATCCTTAGTCCATGTAACGCCGCCTTTCTTCTCGTCCTCTCTTCTCATGAGCATTCCACTCCAAGTGATGGTGAAGTACAGTTGTAACTCCCGGTGGTTCTGGATGCCCACAGATCCTTGGTCTTCTAGGTTGTCGTACCGCCACCCATGCTCCACGGGCCCGTCGGCGTCAGGCAGACCTTCGGCGGCCACGTTGAAGGAGGAGGTGGTGCTCTTCTTGAAATCAGGTGCGCAGTAGCATCCGGCCCTCCTAGCCGAGGCGATGCACACGAACGAGGAGTTCACGACGCAGATGGCGCTCTTGATTGAGCGATGTCGCCATGAGCATGGTTCGTCGCCACCTTCGTCGTTGCACAACCTCTGGGTGAAGGGGGGGACTACCCTCGCCTCTGTTGTAGCGCTTTCACGACGTCGAAATCGGACGCCACATGAAGGAGGAGGTCAAGGAGGAGCCCCTGACGCCTGCACGTAGCACTCTCGAGCAGTCCTTATAGCGGCATCCCCACCGCATAGACTCTGGTGCGAAAAGGAGACGGTATCTTCGTTGTCGCACCATCGGCCTGGGAGCTAGTGGTGCCCTCCCAAACATGAAGAAGGTGCACGACCTGTTCGCCAGTGTGCGAAGCGACCTCCTCCACTATCTCAGGTGTGGAACGACGACTTCCACTCCTCGCATAGCATGACAGTTGCTGAAAACGCGGCAGCCGAGCAGACACACCGGGCCTGACACAATGCGGCATGACGGGCTGCCTTCGCAAATTCAGATATCGCACCAGACTGGATCCTCGCCGACCATGACCTCGATCCTGCGCCAGATTAGTGACCAGCTCGTCAAAATAGGGATGGTCGAGTCCAAGCGTGTACAATTTGTATTTATGCACATCGTATTTTCAACAATCACCTCCTATCACACGATGACTTCACTTCATAGTTTGGACGTCGATCCTTCCTCGCATCTCAAGATTTGGTTAGGATATCTAGAAGGTGGTCATTACTGCAAATGTAATTTACTTCATTTTTTCTTTCTTCCAGGTACTCCATTCTGTAGTGATACTTCGTATTGATGTGTTTACTCCTGTCATGGTGCACTAGATTCTTACATAGGAAATCGCAAGTTTTTTGTCAACATTGGCAACCACTTCTTGTATTCCTTATCTGTGAGGTAATCGAGTAGCCTTTCTACACACACACACACACACACACACACACACACACAATCACATCCCTTGAGATGCTGCGATTGCACAATATACTTTGGTTTACAGGATGATAATGCGACCACCTTCTTGTAGGTGCTCCAGTGGAGTTTTCTCAAAATCAAGACAAATCAATGTATGATCAAGCTTGGTGTTCCAGCCCCGAAGCTTGACAAAGCTCCTATAGTGCCTTATGTAGTTTTAACGACTTATGTTCATGTTCTCATTTGAAGTACCCCGTTGGTTGCTTAACATATCTTCTTATCACTCATGATTCAAGAACGCGGATTCTACATCCATGTGATGTAGCCTCCAAGATTCTTGAGCCACGAGAGCTATAACTAGCTACACCGATTTCCATCCTTGCAACTGGAGCGAACACTTCTTCAAAATCCACACCGGCTCTTGCACATATCCCTAAACTACAAGCCTTGCTTTATACTTCACCAAGTTTTCCTTGATTAGCAACTTTCTTCACTTTGTACACTTCCTTGAGCCCTATGACTTTATGGCCGTTTGGAAGATCCATGAGCTCTCATGTTTTGTTGTCTCGGGTCATTCCCATCTATTCGTCGATAGCATGACGCCAACACTCCTTCATACTTGCGTTTTAAAAAAAAATTGGTTCCTCGACTGCCAAACATCACTGCCCTTTCACTACTAGAGAAAAGCTTTCCAGTAGCGCGGGGGCCAGCGCTACTGCTACGACGCTACAGCTATTTTGTACCAGTAGCGCGTTTCTAGACCAGCGCTACTGGTAAGTTCAAGTACTAGTAGCATGTTTTTAGACCAGCGCTAGTGCTAACATTTATGTTTTTTTAATATTTTGGCGTTGTACATGTTTAAACAGATATATCTTTTATACAATAACAACTCATCATGAACTAGTCTGTTTAAATAGCATATTCATTACCATTAGACATCACCACCAAACAATGATCATCAATGAGACATCATATATATAACAAGTTGGTCACTAATCATAATCACAACTCCTCATCCTCCTCATGAACTCTAACACATTATAGCACATAATAACACATTCTACCAAGGACCTACTCCTCTCATAGGACCTACTCTACCATCTCTTAGGTAAAATATCATAAAACAAGATAGGCATTGACTCTTCATTAAGGAAACTGAACTCTCCATAATGAAGAATGGAGATCATCCTGTCTCCAAGTCTTGGCCTACGCACAATGTTGCTTCCAAGTAGCTCTCTACGATGGTTGAAACATTTTTTCCAATCATTTATTATCATGGCTTCCTCGCTTTTAGAAATCCGGTATGGACAGGAGTGATGTGGATACTGTGGCTGACCTGGCCGTGGTGGCCGTAAGCTCATAACATCAACGCGACCTCTTGGCAACATCAGATGAGGCACACAATCCATCGGGATTTTCTGTTCAAAAACATAGTAACAAATTTGTAGTTAGCAATGTAGTTTAGTTTTAGAAAAATTTATGCAAAAGATGCACGGATGTTGTAATAGTAGAAAATCTTACCTTGCTATCTCCATTGATGTTACCGTAGCACACCGCGTGCACTAGTGGCACATATTGACCATAATTTGAGGAATTCGATAATAGCTATTGTAATTCTCAAGATCAGTAAAAAATGTGATAAGACCATCTTTCTCCTTATAAGTTAATTGTGCTTCATCATTGTATTAGTAGGTTCTGTCTACCATCTTCCGTACATTTTTTGAAGAATGAAAATAAGCTGTCAATGGAAATAAGCTGTCAAATATTTTGAAATAAACAATATAAATTACTTCATAAATATGTTTAAGAAACTACACAGCGGTAGAACTGGAAGCGTGTCAACAAGGACCCAAATGGTCATATCATTTTTGTCGATGTCAGGATCACCAAGATCGATGGTGACAAGCATGCCCTCATGAAAATCATACGCCTTGGAAAGGCCTTCCCAATTCGGGCAACCAAAATTGGATGAGTTCACAGAATTGTATAGTTTTACAGCAAAATCATAACCATGATGGGTCCTTAGTTGAATTATCTTTGTCTTCGTGATTTCATGATCTTCAAAACCCATCTTCTCTAAGACATAGCATCTTGCATGGCATGGGATAAGCTAGTCGAATAGTAAAAGACAGAAATTACACGTTGAAGAAGCAGAGAAGTCGTGCAAAAATAATAAAAACACTTGTCATCGTTGCGTACCGTATCAACATCCATGGTTTCTTGGAGCTTGATGCTGAAGCGCCGACCTTCTACTAGGTGAGGCCTGTCGTACAGACATCGCTCATCTTCGTAGTAATTTCACATAGCGAATTCCCTTTCGTCGTCAGGCATTTTCTAATAGGTAATTAATAATCCATCATGAATACATATGTAGTAGTTTGTAGAACAAACCGCGCTCATCTTTTGCATTCAATAAGCAAATAACTAATAGGTAATTAATAATCCATCATCGAATACATATATAGTAGTTTGTAGCAAAGATCATCATATAATATCACTAATACATCTCGAATAATAGCTCCTCTAGGTTCAGTGGGCCGCGGTGGACAACCAAAGAGAAGGAACCATCACCGGATCATAGCTTCGGCGAGATCCCCATAGAATCTGCCAGGTATTGGAGAACCGGCCGTTCGCCAACGCAACCAAGTAGCGCTGGATGTGCGCGTTCTCCTCCGTGACACGGTGTTGTACCACCTGCACGGGGAACTGAAGCCTCTCCACCGATGCCGGCCCACATGACCACTACCAAAGAAGCTCCGGGGCGACAACGGGCTGGCTCCTCACTAAGCTGCGCTCACCAGAAGGTAGCACAACCCAGTACCAGCCCGGCGAAGCCCAGTCCCGGACATGGCCCCTTGGCTCAAGCAGGAGTCCTCCGCCGAGTCGATGACGAGGATGCGGGATAGGCATCATCGACGTCGAGAACAAAATGCTTAATTATGAAAACAAAATTAATAAACACTTAGCAAAATTTGACATTACCTTTGCTAAAAACAGGACCAATCGAGCGCCTGAAATTTGCTAGAACGTAAACGAATCGACATTTCTGGCAAAACATAGGCCACTCGGAAAAATATGACATGTCCAAAATGTGACATGTTGAAAATATGACATGTCCACTGCAAATTTGCATACAACAGGAAAAGTTGCTTTAACTAAAAAAATAACAACAATTGCTTGAACTAAAAAAATGCCTAGAATTCTGATAACTACACCTAAAATTCTGTTAACCACACCTAAAACAACTAAACCACCTAAAATTCTGTTAACTACACCTAAAACAACTAAAACACCTAAAACTCTTTTAAATACACTTAAAACAAATTCAACATTATTCTAAGAACACCTACATTATTCTAAGAACCTACCTTTTTAACTAAAACACCTACAAATTTAACTAAAACACATAAAAATTCAACTAAAACACCTACATTATTTAACTAAAACACCTACAAATTTAACTAAAACACCTAAAAATTAACTACTCTCTAATAACTACAACTAGGAAGGGAGGGAGGAGGAGGAAGGAGGGAGGAGTACCTCTCGGTGGAGGAGGGCCGGCGCGGG
>NC_041385.1:38875750-38913779 GCF_002162155.2 Triticum dicoccoides | reverse complement strand
GGGCGGCAGGGAAGGAGGGCCGGCGCGGGGGAGGGCGGCTAGAGTAGGACGCGGGGGTGGCCACCGGATCAGGGGACGACTGAGGGATTCGATCTGGTGTGAGCGTGTGAGTATGAGTGAGGGGAGGCATGGTGCGCGGGCCGGCGCGGGAGGAAGCAGAGAGGTGGGCTTAGTGGCAGCGCGGGGGAGGTGGCCCAGCGCTATAGCTAAAGCTGCAACGGGGGCCCAAGAGCGTGGCCCATTAGCAGTAGCGCTTGCCGTGAAATCCAGCGCTACTGCTAACGTGCACTTGTAGCGCTTGTGTTGGCCGGTGCTACTGCTAAATAGCAGTAGCGATGGGTATCTAACCAACGCTACTACTAAATGTCTACATATAAGCATTTTCCTAGTAGTGTTTACTCTTTACCGAAGTTATTGAAATGCTCCTTCTGAATAGAGAACCAATATACACAACATGTGTATTGATGTAAGTGAATGTTGTGTCCTCTCCTGAGCTGTTGGAGACAACACACTTTCTTATGGACTTGCCAAAGTTGAGTATGGCCCTCCTCCTGGATATGGGCCTTCTAGCGTGCCCCTGCCGTGGTCTTGCAGCCCGCCTTCCTCGCTTCCTAGCGCCACATGTCTGCTACTTGTTGGGCTCTCTAGCCACTACTCCCTCCGGTCCTTTTTACTCTGCACATTGGATTTGACGAAAGTCAAACTTAGCTAAGTTTGACCAAATTTATATTAGAAATTATTAGCATCTATAATATCTAATAAATATAATATGAAAATATATTCCGAGATGAATCTAATGATGTTGGTGTTGTTATGTAAATGTCAATAATTTTTTATATAAACTTGGTCAAAGTTGGATGAGATTGACTTCAGACAAACCTAATATGCAGAGTAAAAAGGACCGGAGGGAGTACTAGGAAAAGGGCTATAGATGATATGGACACTAATGACGCACTAAAAATGTGGTGCGCCATTAGTATATACTAATGGTGCACCATGTGTTTGTGCGCTATTAGTGTCCAAATACTAATGGCGCACCACATCCACGGTGCGCCATTAGTAACAATTTTTTTTTCAAAACTAGTAATGGCGCACCATGGGATAGTGTGCCATTACTAGTTAAACTAGTAATGGCGCACCACATCCACAATGCGCCACTAGCAATTTTTTTTAATTTTTTATCAAACTTTTTTTTTCAAAGTTAGTAATGGCGCACCGTGGGTCTGGTGCGCCATTAGTAGTTAAAACTAGTAACAGCGCACCACACCCACGGTGCGCCATTAGTAACATTTTTTTTATTTTTTTTATTTTTTTCAAAGTTAGTAATGGCGCGCCGTGGGTGTGGTGCGTCATTACTAGTTTTGACCCAAAATTCCCCCGAATGCATCACCCCTGTGGACCGCCTTTTCAGTTTTAAAAAAATAAAAGAAAATGATGGAAATGTAAAAAATAATAAAAGAAAATAAGTTTTCCATGTGATATGTGGTCTAGTTGTTGGGAAAATTTACAAATATGAATTTCGACTTTATTTGCAAAATCTCTCGGGAATTTGTAAAATGGGCATAACTTTTGCATACTAACATAATTCAACGTTACACCTTGAATTTTGTACATGGTGTTATTAAGTGATCTATATATGAGGCGTTAAAAATACCATCTTCCTTTTTGAATATATTACCAATCCGATCTTAACGGGGGGAACCCCTTTAAAAATACATCCGATCTTAATGGGGGGAACCCCGATAAACATTTTCAAAATCCTCAAAAACCTAACAGAAAAAAAGTTACGGGGCTTTCAAGATCTAGAGGCAAAAAAATTCAATTTTTTTCAAACTTACTAGTGGCGAACCGTTTGCTAGGTGCGCCACTACTAATAGAAATGAAATGCACATGTACACAAGAAAACTGGACACGCAAGGGACCGAGCTGCCCACCCACACGCCTCACCCACTGTCACCCAGGGCCCATGCACCTTTCACACCCTGGATTCACTAGGAGACCTTATTGCAAGGGAGCTTAGTAACTATATAGATATATGTTTTTCTTTTATCTTTCTTTTTCATGTAAAACGTCTGCTCAAATGTGCAATCTCTTAATTTTAGTTTCCTTGCTCTGCTACAAAGCGTCTGTACATATCTTATCCTGAAGTCCACTTAATTGCTTTTAATACGACATAACTTATCCAATCTTTCTTTTCATGCTATTTTTGTATTACAATAATGAGCATTAATATTAAACCTAGTACAAAAATTGTTGCCATATCATTTTCTCTTCCTCCAGGCTCATAAGCAGTCACTTTCCTACCAACGCCACATACAAGTTAGGATGAATTTTGCAGCTTTGACGCTACTCCTGACACTCGCCTTTCTCGTGCTAGCATCAAGTACGTATAATCGGTTCCTCCAAGAGTGTTGCATCAACCCAATCAACAAACCTGTTCTTTTCATGATTTGGATTTCTTCTTGTTGGTAATATTTTGCAGATGCGGATACAAACCGAAGGTGTACGTTTAAATACCTGAAGAAGTTTGGTGGTTGTCAGGAAGATTGCCACCGAATTCTTACGTGCCCTCAGAACAAGGAATGCAATTTGGAGGCTCATATTGTTGGCAAATTGTGCAGGTGTACAATATGCATAGACTAGTCCAAAGTTCCAATAAAGGAAACTGTGATGTTAACTAGCTAAGCAAATATCAGTGCAGGTTTGCTAAAAATAATAACAATGCCATATCATGGGGTGTATTAGCATGAATATTCGCAATAAATCTTTATAGAACATAATTCAACGTTACACCTTGAGTTTTGTACATATGGTGTTATTAAGTGATCTATATATGAGGCGTTAAAAATACCATCTTCCTTTTTGAATATATTACCAATCCGATCTTAACTGGGGGAACCCCGTTAAAAATACATCCGATCTTAATGGGGGGAACCCCATTAAATTTTTTCAAAATCCTCAAAAACCTAACCAAAAAAAAGTTACGGGTCTTTCAAGATCTAGAGGCAAATAAATTAAAAAAAATTCAAACTTACTAGTGGCGCACCGTTTGCTAGGTGCGCCACTAGTAACAGAAGTGAATTGCGCATGTACACAAGAAAACTGGACACGCAAGGGACCGAGCTGCCCACCAACACGCCTCACCCACTGTCACCCAGGCCCATGCACTTTTCACACCCTGGATTCACTAGGAGACCTTATTTCAAGGGAGCTTAGTAACTGTATAGATAGATGTTTTTCTTTTATCTATCTTATTCATGTAAAACGTCTGCGCAAATGTGCAATCTCTTAATTTTGTTTCCTTGCTCGGCTACAAAGCGTCTGTACATATCTTATCCTGAAGTCCACTTAATTGCTTTTAATACGACATAACTTATCCAATCTTTCTTTTCATGCTATTTTTGTATTACAATAATGAGCATTAATATTAAACCTGCTACAAAAATTGTTGCCATATCATTTTCTCTTCCCCAAGGTTCACAAGCAGTCACTTTCCTACCAACGCCACATACAAGTTAGGATGAATTTTGCAGCTTTGACGCTACTCCTGACACTCGCCTTTCTCGTGCTAGCATCAAGTACGTTTAATCGGTTCCTCCAAGAGTGTTGCATCAACCCAATCAACAAAACTGTTCTTTTCATGATTTGGATTTCTTCTTGTTGGTAATATTTTGTAGATGCGGATACAAATCGAAGGTGTACGTTTAAATACCTGAAGAAGTTTGGTGGTTGTCAGGAAGATTGCCACCGAATCCTTACGTGCCCTGAGAACAAGGAATGCAATTTGGAGGCTCATATTGTTGGCAAATTGTGCAGGTGTACAATGTGCATAGACTAGTCCAAAGCTCCAATAAAGGAAATTGTGATGTTAACTAGCTAAGCAAATATCAGTGCAGGTTTGCTAAAAATAATAACAATGCCATATCCGATGACGGGAAAATGGCGGGCGTGAGACACACGTCCAGGTCATTGATACAGAGTGAATAATTTAAATGCATAAATAAAATGGAGATCAAACATTGCAGGTACTTTATTTCCAGAACTCTTACATTTACATAAAAGGTCTGTTAGTTACATCTCCGAAGAGAAAACCCCTGATTAAGAATTCCAACTATCCTATTACATAGAATTGCAACACATGACCACTAGAAAATGATAAAGAAAAAATCACTCCTCCTCGTTGTCGTTGACGCCGGTGTGCTCGGGGGAGCATCCTCGATCTTCTTCAAGTTATCATGTGTTTTGTTCATTTATATTTTTACTCTATGTACTAAAAAAATTAAGTCTTGCCCTGCTCGTATTACTACTAACACCGCGTGGCATTAATATAATGCCCGCGTGCAGCGTAACCAAGTGAGGGAATATATTTTTATGCTCTTGTTTGTATTGCAACTAGCGTGACACATAATGCCCGTAGCGCAACCAAACAAGAGATTATCATGAGTTTAGTTTAGTGCGTTCATATTTTCATTCCAACTTAGTCATATCCCTTTATTTTTATGATGACCAAATTAAGGCATTTTTATATGAGGTTTTCACACCTATGACAGTCTCTTGATTCGTATCCATGTATAAAGACCAAACCAAGGAACGAGGCGTTCATATTGGCTTGTGTCGCTAAAGGGACCGAACCAAGACGGAGACCAATGGGCCGAAGGGCACGCAACATTTAAAGGAACCGTGCTTACAAGAACCATGCACGCTCCTTGACTCGTACAGCGATGGTCGAGCCGAAGGCAAAAGTTTGAGGTAGATATAACGTGCTCCTTAGTTTGTACCGCGATGGCCGAACCAAGGACAAAAATTTGAGATGGATATAACATGCTCTTTAGACTGTACCAAAATGGCCAAACCAAAGACAAAATTTTGAGATAAATTAAACCATGCACCTTAGTCTGTACCGCAATGGCCGGACTAAGGGCAAGAATTTTTTGGAGGATGAAACATGCTCCTTGATTTGTACCATGATGGCCAAACCAAGAACAAGAATTTTGGGATAAAACATATGCCCCTTGATTTGTACCACGATGGCCGAACCAAGGGTTAGAGTTTTGGGAGAGGAGGAAGAAGAAAGCTCCCTGATCTGTACCACAATGGTCAAATCATGGGCTAGGGGAGAACCATGAATCTCACCTTCAACCTTCCAGCAAGCACCACGCCTGCCTCTTCTTTCTCTCTGTCTCCTATGTGTTGTGTGTGTGATTTAGCAGTAGATGGGGAAGACAAAATGAAGGACCGACCCGAGAGCAGTCAGGCAACCTGGTATTTATAGGGGAGCAAGGGGTGTACATCGCTGCCTCTCCATTTCCATGGGCGCCAAACTTTGCATTTAGTCACGTCCCCATCGTGCTGATCGTGGCAGGACGTGGGCGCGTGGCCGGTTACGGCCAGCGAACGCCTCAACTTTCCCTCCGTACATGCAGATATTTTAACCTCGGAGGGCATGGAGCACGTCTGGGCTTGGGCCCACCCATAATTAACTTAATTAATGTCTACATGGGCTTAAAGCTTAATGCAAGGACTTGCTGGAAGGGATTAGGGCCATATGGCCATGCACGTACGCTAGCTAGCTAGCTTAGCACATAGTTCATGTACGTGCTAGCTAAATGAATCGATGCTAATATTTGCTTTAGCTATCAATTATGGTTTGTTTACATTTCTTTAAGATACACTGCGACGGAGCCGCACTCGCATTTGTTATATTTTGTCGACATCGACGCCGTCTACGCTGGCACGCTGTTAGATCAGAAAACTCTATCATTGGTAATGTGCGTACCAGTATGTGTCCCCTAATATAGGACGAAATTTGATGACTATTTTCTTTTGTCAAATTATGATTATTCCCTTTTTTTTAGCTATATCGGCCTTTGGCGATATTTCAGTTTTAGTATGTCGTGACATGGGACATTTTCGACATTCTCCTCCTTTTTATATGCGTCGTGTGATAGTTCATTAACAGTGCTAGAATAAGGTCCAATTCTGCTCCGTGATCCGATATTTTAGTAATATCAACACTGCCTATCAAAATTTAAATTTAGAACATTAGAACTCCGACGCAGGTGACGGCGTATATGTAGGCGAGCCATGTGTCCTCTATATTTTTTTTTGTAGTGTCGGTGCGCGTACATGTAAACCATGTGTCCTCCATTTTTCCATAGGAGAAAACTTGATGACTGTTTATTTGTTTCGTCATATTTTATAATTGTCGGTTTAATGCATGCATAATAGACATTCAAAAGTATATCATACGCCTATTTTTGTCGGTCCTCCTTTTGAGCGATTGATTATATTTTTTAGCTGATTATTTTCATTATAAAACGGATTTTTGCCATTTTATATTTATATTTTATGTCTTCATGCATTTTATTTTATCTTGGTCAAAATCCATGTCAACAATATCATGTGGTGTATTAGCATGACTATTCGCAATAAATCTTTATAGAACACAATTCAACGTTACACCTTGAGTTTTGTACATGGTGTTATTAAGTGATCTATATATGAGGCGTTAAAAATACCATCTTCCTTTTTGAATATATTACCAATCCGATCTTAACGGGGGGAACCCCGTTAAAAATACATCCGATCTTAATGGGGGGAACCCCATTAAATTTTTTCAAAATCCTCAAAAACCTAACCGAAAAAAGTTACAGGGCTTTCAAGATCTAGAGGCAAATAAATTCAAAAAAATTCAAACTTACTGGTGGCGCACCGTTTGCTAGGTGCGCCACTAGTAATAGAAGTGAATTGCGCATGTACACAAGAAAACTAGACACACAAGGGACCGAGCTGCCCACCAACACGCCTCACCCACTGTCACCCAGGGCCCATGCACTTTTCACACCCTGGATTCACTAGGAGACCTTATTTCAAGGGAGCTTAGTAACTGTATAGATAGATGTTTTTCTTTTATCTATATTTTTCATTTAAAACGTCTGCTCAAATGTGCAATCTCTTAATTTTGTTTCCTTGCTCTGCTACAAAGCGTCTGTACATATCTTATCCTGAAGTCCACTTAATTGCTTTCAATACGACATAACTTATCCAATCTTTCTTTTTCATGCTATTTTTGTATTACAATAATAATCATTAATATTAAACCTACTACAAAAATTGTTGCCATATCATTTTCTCTTCCTCAAGGCTCACAAGCAGTCACTTTCCTACCAACGCCACATACAAGTTAGGATGAATTTTGCAGCTTTGACGGTACTCCTGACACTCGCCTTTCTCGTGCTAGCATCAAGTACGTTTAATCGGTTCCTGCAAAAGTGTTGCATCAACCCAATCAACAAAACTGTTCTTTTCATGATTTGGATTTCTTCTTGTTGGTAATATTTTGCAGATGCGGATACAAACCGAAGGTGTACGTTTAAATACCTAAAGAAGTTTGGTGGTTGTCAGGAAGATTGCCACCGAATCCTTATGTGCCCTGAGAACAAGGAATGCAATTTGGAGGCTCATATTGTTGGCAAATTGTGCAGGTGTAAAATGTGCATAGACTACTCCAAGGCTCCAATAAAGGAAACTATGATGTTAAGTAGCTAAGCAAATATCAGTGCAGGTTTGCTAAAAATAATAACAATGCCATATCATGGGGTGTATTAGCATGACTATTCGGAATAAATCTTTATAGAACATAATTTAACATTACACCTTGAGTTTTGTACATGGTGTTATTAAGTGATCTATATATGAGGCGTTAAAAATACCACCTTCCGTTTTGAATATATTACCAATCCGGTCTTAATGGGGGGAACCCCGTTAAAAATACATCCGATCTTAACGGGGGCACCCGTTAAACATATTCAAAATCGTCAAAAACTTAACAGAAAAAAAGTTACATGGCTTTCAAGATCTAGAGGCAAAAAAATCAAAAAATTTCAAACTTACTAGTGGCGCACCGTTTGCTAGGTGCGCTACTAGTAACAGAAGTGAACTGCGCATGTACACAAGGAAACTGGACACGCAAGGGACCGAGCTGCCCACCAACAGGCCTCACCCACTGTCACCCAGGGCCCATGCACTTTTCACACCCTGGATTCACTAGGAGACCTTATTTCAAGGGAGCTTAGTAACTGTATAGATAGATGTTTTCTTTTATCTATCTTTTTCATGCAAAACGTCTGCTCAAATGTGCAATCTCTTAATTTCGTTTCCTTGCTCTGCTACAAAGCGTCTGTACATATCTTATCCTGAAGTCCACTTAATTGCTTTTAATACGACATAACTTATCCAATCTTTCTTTTCGTGCTATTTTTGTATTACAATAATGAGCATTAATATTAAACCTACTACAAAAATTGTTGCCATATCATTTTCTCTTCCTCAAGGCTCACAAGCAGTCACTTTCCTACCAATGCCACATACAAGTTAGGATGAATTTTGCAGCTTTGACGCTACTCCTGACACTCGCCTTTCTCGTGCTAGCATCAAGTACGTTTAATCGGTTACTCCAAGAGTGTTGCATCAACCCAATCAACAAAACTGTTCTTTTCATGATTTGAATTTCTTCTTGGTTGTAATATTTTGCAGATGCGGATACAAACCTAAGGTGTACGTTTAAATACCTGAAGAAGTTTGGTGGTTGTCAGGAAGATTGCCACCGAATGCTTACGTGCCCTGAGACCAAGGAATGCAGTTTGGAGGCTCATATTGTTGGCAAATTGTGCAGGTGTACAATGTGCATAGACTAGTCCAAAGCTCCAATAAAGGAAACTGTGATGTTAACTAGCTAAGCAAATATCAGTGCAGGTTTGCTAAAAATAATAACAATGCCATATCATGGGGTGTATTAGCATGACTATTCGCAATAAATCTTTATAGAACATAATTCAACGTTACACCTTGAGTTTTGTACATGGTGTTATTAAGTGATCTATATATGAGGCGTTAAAAATACCATCTTCCTTTTTGAATATATTACCAATCCGATCTTAACGGGGGAAACCCCGTTAAAAATACATCCGATCTTAATGGGGGGAACCCCGTTAATTTTTTTCAAAATCCTCAAAAACCTAACCGAAAAAAAGTTACAGGGCTTTCAAAATCTAGAGGCAAATAAATTCAGAAAATTTCAAACTTACTAGTGGCGCAGCGTTTGCTAGGTGCGCCACTAGTAACAGAAGTGAATTGCGCATGTACACAAGAAAACTGGACACGCAAGGGACCGAGCTGCCCACCAACACGCCTCACCCACTGTCACCTAGGGCCCATGCACTTTTCACACCCTGGATTCACTAGGAGACCTTATTTCAAGGGAGCTTAGTAACTGTATAGATAGATGTTTTTCTTTTATCTATCTTTTTCATGTGAAAACGTCTGCTCAAATGTGCAATCTCTTAATTTTGTTTCCTTGCTCTGCTACAAAGCGTCTGTACATATCTTATCCTGAAGTCCACTTAATTGCTTTTAATACGACATAACTTATCCAATCTTTCTTTTCATGCTATTTTTGTATTACAATAATGAGCATTAATATCAAACCTACTATAAAAATGGTTGCCATATTATTTTCTCTTCCTCAAGGCTCACAAGCAGTCACTTTCCTACCAGCGGCACATACTAGTTAGGATGAAGATTGTAGTTTTGACGCTACTCCCGACACTCGCCTTTCTCGTGCTAGGATCAAGTACGTTTAATCGGTTCCTCCAAGAGTGTTGCATCAACCCAATCAACAAAACTGTTCTTTTCATGATTTGGATTTCTTCTTGTTGGTAATATTTTTCATATGCAGATACAAACCGAAGGTGTACATTTAAATACCTGAAGAAGTTTGGTGGTTGTCAGGAAGATTGCCACCGAATCCTTATGTGCCCTGAGAACAAGGAATGCAATTTGGAGGCTCATATTGTTGGAAAATTGTGCAGGTGTACAATGTGCATAGACTACTCCAAGGCTCCAATAAAGGAAACTATGATGTTAACTAGCTAAGCAAATATCAGTGCAGGTTTGCTAAAAATAATAACAATGCCATATCATGGGGTGTATTAGCATGACTATTCGGAATAAATCTTTATAGAACATAATTCAACATTACACCTTGAGTTTTGTACATGGTGTTATTAAGTGATATATATATGAGGCGTTAAAAATACCACCTTCCGTTTTGAATATATTACCAATCCGGTCTTAACGGGGGAACCCCGTTAAAAATACATCCGATCTTAACAGGGGCACCCGTTAAACATTTTCAAAATCGTCAAAAACTTAACAGAAAAAAGTTACAGGGCTTTCAAGATCTAGAGGCAAAAAATCAAAAAATTTCAAACTTACTAGTGGCGCACCGTTTGCTAGGTGCGCTACTAGTAACAGAATTGAACTGCGCATGTACACAAGCAAACTGGACACGCAAGGGACCGAGCTGCCCACCAACAGGCCTCACCCACTGTCACCCAGGGCCCATGCACTTTTCACACCCTGGATTCACTAGGAGACCTTATTTCAAGGGAGCTTAGTAACTGTATAGATAGATGTTTTTCTTTTATCTATCTTTTTCATGCAAAACTTCTGCTCAAATGTGCAATCTCTTAATTTCATTTCCTTGCTCTGCTACAAAGCGTCTGTACATATCTTATCCTGAAGTCCACTTAATTGCTTTTAATACGACATAACTTATCCAATCTTTCTTTTCGTGATATTTTTGTATTACAATAATGAGCATTAATATTAAACCTACTACAAAAATTGTTGCCATATCATTTTCTCTTCCTCAAGGCTCACAAGCAGTCACTTTCCTACCAATGCCACATACATGTTAGGATGAATTTTGCAGCTTTGACGCTACTCCTGACACTCGCCTTTCTCGTGCTAGCATCAACTACGTTTAATCGGTTACTCCAAGAGTGTTGCATCAACCCAATCAACAAAACTGTTCTTTTCATGATTTGAATTTCTTCTTGGTGCTAATATTTTGCAGATGCGGATACAAACCTAAGGTGTACGTTTAAATACCTGAAGAAGTTTGGTGGTTGTCAGGAAGATTGCCACCGAATCCTTACGTGCCCTGAGAACAAGGAATGCAATTTGGAGGCTCATATTGTTGGCAAATTGTGCAGGTGTACAATGTGCATAGACTAGTCCAAAGCTCCAATAAAGGAAACTGTGATGTTAACTAGCTAAGCAAATATCAGTGCAGGTTTGCTAAAAATAATAATAATGCCATATCATGGGGTGTATTAGCATGACTATTCGCAATAAATCTTTATAGAACATAATTCAACGTTACACCTTGAGTTTTGTACATGGTGTTATTAAGTGATCTATATATGAGGCGTTAAAAATACCATCTTCCTTTTTGAATATATTACCAATCCGATCTTAATGGGGGAAACCCCGTTAAAAATACATCCGATCTTAATGGGGGGAACCCCGTTAATTTTTTTCAAAATCCTCAAAAACCTAACCGAAAAAAAGTTACAGGGCTTTCAAGATCTAGAGGCAAATAAATTCAAAAAATTTCAAACTTACTAGTGGCGCAGCGTTTGCTAGGTGCGCCACTAGTAACAGAAGTGAATTGCGCATGTACACAAGAAAACTGGACACGCAAGGGACCGAGCTGCCCACCAACACACCTCACCCACTGTCACCTAGGGCCCATGCACTTTTCACACCATGGATTCACTAGGAGACCTTATTTCAAGGGAGCTTAGTAACTGTATAGATATATGTTTTTCTTTTATCTATCTTTTTCATGTGAAAACGTCTGCTCAAATGTGCAATCTCTTAATTTTGTTTCCTTGCTCTGCTACAAAGCGTCTGTACATATCTTATCCTGAAGTCCACTTAATTGCTTTTAATATGACATAACTTATCCAATCTTTCTTTTCATGCTATTTTTGTATTACAATAATGAGCATTAATATCAAACATACTATAAAAATGGTTGCCATATTATTTTCTCTTCCTCAAGGCTCACAAGCAGTCACTTTCCTACCAGCGCCACATACAAGTTAGGATGAAGATTGTAGTTTTGACGCTACTCCCGACACTCGCCTTTCTCGTGCTAGGATCAAGTACGTTTAATCGGTTCCTCCAAGAGTGTTGCATCAACCCAATAAACAAAACTGTTCTTTTCATGATTTGGATTTCTTCTTGTTGGTAATATTTTGCAGATGCGGATACAAACCGAAGGTGTACGTTTAAATACCTGAAGAAGTTTGGTGGTTGTCAGGAAGATTGCCACCGAATCCTTATGTGCCCTGAGAACAAGGAATGCAATTTGGAGGCTCATATTGTTGGCAAATTGTGCAGGTGTACAATGTGCATAGACTACTCCAAGGCTCCAATAAAGGAAACTATGATGTTAACTAGCTAAGAAAATATCAGTGCAGGTTTGCTAAAAATAATAACAATGCCATATCATGGGGTGTATTAGCATGACTATTCGGAATAAATCTTTATAGAACATAATTCAACATTACACCTTGAGTTTTGTACATGGTGTTATTAAGTGATCTTTATATGAGGCGTTAAAAATACCACCTTCCTTTTTGAATATATTACCAATCCGGTCTTAACGGGGGGAACCCCGTTAAAAATACATCCGATCTTAACGGGGGGAACCCCGTTAAACATTTTCAAAATCCTCAAAAACCTAACAGAAAAACAAGTTACAGGGCTTTCAAGATCTAGAGGCAAAAAAATCAAAAAAAAATTCAGACTTACTAGTGCGGCACCGTTTGCTAGGTGCGCTACTAGTAACAGAAGTGAACTGCGCATGTACACAAGGAAACTGGACACGCAAGGGACCGAGCTGCCCACCAACAGGCCTCACCCACTGTCACCCAGGGCCCATGCACTTTTCACACCCTGTATTCACTAGGAGACCTTATTTCAAGGGAGCTTAGTAACTGTATAGATATATGTTTTTCTTTTATCTATCTTTTTCATGCAAAACGTCTGCTCAAATGTGCAATCTCTTAATTTCGTTTCCTTGCTCTGCTACAAAGCGTCTGCATATATCTTATCCTGAAGTCCACTTAATTGCTTTTAATACGACATAACTTATCCAATCTTTCTTTTCGTGCTATTTTTGTATTACAATAATGAGCATTAATATTAAACCTACTACAAAAATTGTTGCCATATCATTTTCTCTTCCTCAAGGCTCACAAGCAGTCACTTTCCTACCAACGCCACATACAAGTTAGGATGAATTTTGCAGCTTTGACGCTACTCCTGACACTCGCCTTTCTCGTGCTAGGATAAAGTATGTTTAATCGGTTCCTCCAAGAGTGTTGCATCAACCCAATCAACAAAACTGTTCTTTTCATGATTTGGATTTCTTCTTGTTGGTAATATTTTGCAGATGCGGATACAAACCGAAGGTGTATGTTTAAATACCTGAAGAAGTTTGGTGGTTGTCAGGAAGATTGCCACCGAATCCTTACGTGCCCTGCGAACAAGGAATGCAATGTGGAGGCTCATATTGTTGGCAAATTGTGCAGGTGTACAATGTGCATAGACTACTCCAAGGCTCCAATAAAGGAAACTACGATGTTAACTAGCTAAGCAAATATCAGTGCAGGTTTGCTAAAAATAATAACAATGCCATATCATGGGGTGTATTAGCATGACTATTCGCAATAAATCTTTATAGAACATAATTCAACGTTACACCTTGAGTTTTGTACATGGTGTTATTAAGTGATCTATATATGAGGCGTTAAAAATACCATCTTCCTTTTTGAATATATTACCAATCCGATCTTAACGGGGGGAACGCCGTTAAAAATACATGCAATCTTAATGGGGGAACCCCGTTAATTTTTTTCAAAGTCCTCAAAAACCTAACCGAAAAAAAGTTACAGGGCTTTCAAGATCTAGAGGCCAATAAATTCAAAAAAATTCAAACTTACTAGTGGCGCACCGTTTGCTAGGTGCGCCACTAGTAACAGAAGTGAATTGCGCATGTACACAAGAAAGCTGGACACGCAAGGGACCGAGCTGCCCACCAACACGCCTCACCCACTGTCACCCAGGGCCCATGCACTTTTCACACCCTGGATTCACTAGGAGACCTTATTTCAAGGGAGCTTAGTAACTGTATAGATAGATGTTTTTATTTTATCTATCTTTTCATGTGAAAACGTCTGCTCAAATGTGCAATCTCTTAATTTTGTTTCCTTGCTCTGCTACAAAGCGTCTGTACATATCTTATCCTGAAGTCCACTTAATTGCTTTTAATACGACATAACTTATCCAATCTTTCTTTTCATGCTATTTTTGTATTACAATAATGAGCATTAATATTAAACCTAGTACAAAAATTGTTGCCATATCATTTTCTCTTCCTCCAGGCTCATAAGCAGTCACTTTCCTACCAACGCCACATACAAGTTAGGATGAATTTTGCAGCTTTGACGCTACTCCCGGCACTCGCCTATCTCGTGCTAGGATCAAGTACGTTTAATCAGTTCCTCCAAGAGTGTTTCATCAACCCAATCAACAAAATTGTTCTTTTTATGATTTGGATTTCTTCTTCTTGGTAATATATTGCAGATGCGGATACAAACCGAAGGTGTACGTTTAAATACCTGAAGAAGTTTTGTGGTTGTCAGGAAGATTGCCACCGAATCCTTATGTGCCATGAGAACAAGGAATGCAATTTGGAGGCTCATATTGTTGGCAAATTGTGCAGGTGTACAATGTGCATAGACTACTCCAAGGCTCCAATAAAGGAAACTATGATGTTAACTAGCTAAGCAAATATCAGTGCAGGTTTGCTAAAAATAATAACAATGCCATATCATGGGGTGTGTTAGCATGACTATTCGGAATAAATATTTATAGAACATAATTCAACATTACACCTTGAGTTTTGTACATGGTGTTATTAAGTGATCTATATATGAGGCGTTAAAACTACCACCTTCCTTTTTTAATATATTACCAATCCGATCTTAATGGGGGGAACCCCTTTAAAAATACATCGGATCTTAATGCGGGGAACCCCGTTAAACATTTTCAAAATCCTCAAGAACCAAACATAAAAAAAGTTACAGGGCTTTCAAGATCTAGAGGCAAAAAAATGAAATTTTTTCAAACTTACTAGTGTTGCACCGTTTGCTAGGTGCGCTACTAGTAACAGAAGTGAACTGCGCATATACACAAGGAAACTGGACACGCAAGGGACCGAGCTGCCCACCAACACGCCTCACCCACTGTCACCCAGGGCCCATGCACTTTTCACACCCTGGATTCACTAGGAGACCTTATTTCAAGGGAGCTTAGTAACTGTATAGATAGATGTTTTTCTTTTATCTATCTTTTTCATGTGAAAACGTCTGCTCAAATGTGCAATCTCTTAATTTTGTTTCCTTGCTCTGCTACAAAGCGTCTGTACATATCTCATCCTGAAGTCCACTTAATTGCTTTTAGTACGACATAACTTATCCAATCTTTCTTTTCATGCTATTTTTGTATTACAATAATGAGCATTAATATCAAACCTACTATAAAAATGGTTGCCATATCATTTTCTCTTCCTCAAGGCTCACAAGCAGTCACTTTCCTACCAACGCCACATACAAGTTAGGAT
Source organism: Triticum dicoccoides (assembly GCF_002162155.2). Taxonomy (NCBI): domain Eukaryota; kingdom Viridiplantae; phylum Streptophyta; class Magnoliopsida; order Poales; family Poaceae; genus Triticum; species Triticum dicoccoides. The sequence goes on along the minus strand of NC_041385.1, from coordinate 38,898,238 downwards.
GAAGATTGCAGCTTTGACGCTACTCCCGGCACTCGCCTTTCTCGTGCTAGGATCAAGTACGTTTAATCGGTTCCTCCAAGAGTGTTGCATCAACCCAATCAACAAAATTGTTCTTTTCATGATTTGGATTTCTTCTTGTTGGTAATATTTTGCAGATGCAGATACAAACCGAAGGTGTACGTTTAAATACCTGAAGCAGTTTGGTGGTTGTCAGGAAGATTGCCACCGAATCCTTATGTGCCCTGAGAACAAGGAATGCAATTTGGAGGCTCATATTGTTGGCAAATTGTGCAGGTGTACAATGTGCATAGACTACTCCAAGGCTCCAATAAAGGAAACTCTAATGTTAACTAGCTAAGCAAATACCAGTGCAGGTTTGCTAAAAATAATAACAATGCCATATCATGGGGTGTATTAGCATGACTATTCGGAATAAATCTTTATAGAACATAATTCAACATTACACCTTGAGTTTTGTACATGGTGTTATTAAGTGATCTATATATGAGGCGTTAACAAATACCACCTTCCTTTTTGAATATATTAGCAATCCGATCTTAACGGGGGGAACCCTGTTAAAAATACATCCGATCTTAACGGGGGGAACCCCGTTAAACATTTTCAAAATCCTCAAAAACCTAACAAAAAAAGTTATAGGGCTTTCAAGATCTAGAGCCAAAAAAAATCAAAAAATTTCGAACTTACTAGTGGCGCACCGTTTGCTAGGTGCGCTACTAGTTACAGAAGTGAACTGGGCATGTACACAAGGAAACTGGACACACAAGGGACCGAGCTTCACACCAACATGCCTCACCCACTGTCACCCAGGGCCCATGCACTTTTCACACCCTGGATTCACTAGGAGACCTTATTTGAAGGGAGCTTAGTAACTGTATAGATAGATGTTTTTATTTTATCTACCTTTTTCATGTGAAAACGTCTGCTCAAACGTGCAATCTCTTAATTTTGTTTCCTTGCTCTGCTACAAAGCGTCTGTACATATCTTATCCTGAAGTTTACTTTGTTGCTTTTAATACGACATAACTTATCCAATCTTTCTTTTCATGCTATTTTTGTATTACAATAATGAGCATTAATATCAAACCTACTATAAAATTGTTGCCATATCATTCTCTCTTCCTCAAGGCTCACAAGCAGTCACTTTCTTACCAACGCCACATACAAGTTAGGATGATGATTGCAGCTTTGACGCTACTCCTGACACTCGCCTTTCTCGTGCTAGGATCAAGTACGTTTAATCGGTTCCTCCAAGAGTGTTGCATCAACCCAATCAACAAAACTGTTCTTTTCATGATTTGGATTTCTTCTTGTTGGTAATATTTTGCAGATGCGAATACAAACCGAAGGTGTACGTTTAAATACCTGAAGAAGTTTGGTGGTTGTCAGGAAAATTGCCACCGAATCCTTATGTGCCCTGAGAACAAGGAATGCAATTTGGAGGCTCATATTGTTGGCAAATTGTGCAGGTGTACAATGTGCACAGACTACTCCAAGGCTCCAATAAAGCAAACTCTGATGTTAACTAGCTAAGAAAATATCAGTGCAGGTTTGCTAAAAATAATAACAATGCCATATCATGGGGTGTATTAGCATGACTATTCACAATAAATCTCTATAGAATATAATTCAACATTACACCTTGAGTTTTGTACACGGCGTTATTAAGTGATCTATATATGAGGCGTTAAAAATACCACCTTGCTTTTTGAATATATTACCAATCCGATCTTAACGGGGGGAACCCCGTTAAAAATACATCCGATCTTAACGGGGGGAACTCCGTTAAACATTTTCAAAATCCTCAAAAACCTAACAGAAAAAAGTTACAAGGCTTTCAAGATCTAGAGGCAAAAAAATTCAAAAAATTTCAAACTTACTAGTGGCGCACCGTTTTCTAGGTGCGCCACTAGTAACAGCAAAAAAATTAGTTTCGAATTTTTTTCGGGAATTTTTTTCAAAATATGATACGTAATATGAACGTAAGTTTGAAATAATTTTTCAAAATTTCATCACACTCATGAACATGGACAAAGTCCTAAACATCAACAAGGTTTAATAGGATTGATATGCTAGATATATCAACAAGTGCCTCTGAAGTGAGCTGGTGCTGGGGTTGGATAGAACTCTGAAGTTAAGTGTGCTTGGGCTGGAATAGTGTGAGGATGGGTGAGGGGAGGGAGAGAGTGCTACCCTCTGTAATTCCATTGATAGAAAAGGTATCTATACATAGGGAGAAGCTGCCTCCAAGAGATGGCAGTTATAAATGTTAAAAGAAAAAGGGACATCACTACTTTGGATTGGTCACAAGAATGATGATTCGTTAATTAATACATTTTAGTTATTAATATAATAGACACATCCTAATTTATTCCTAACATTTTCTTTGTTCAATCAGTTTTGCTCATTGAGATTCTGTTATTAGCTAGGTGTGGTAACGGCCTTTTTCTTTCTTTGCTAGATGAACCAACATGCAAGGGTCCAGCAAGCGAACTGCGCATGTACACAAGAAAACTGGACACGCAAGGGACCGAGATTCCAACCAACACGCCTCACCCACTGTCACCCAAGGCCCATGTACTTTTCAAACCCTGGATTCACTAGGAGACCTTATTTCAAGGGAGCTTAGTAACTGTATAGATAGATGTTTTTCTTTTATCTATCTTTTTCATGTGAAAACGTCTGCTCAAATGTGCAATCTCTTAATTTCGTTTCCTTGCTCTGCTACAAAGCGTCTGTACATATCTTATCCTGAAGTTCACTTAATTGCTTTTAGTACGACATAACTTATCCAATCTTTCTTTTCATGCTATTTTGTATTACAATAATGAGAATTAATATCAAACCTACTATAAAAATGGTTGCCATATCATTTTCTCTTCCTCAAGGCTCACAAGCAGTCACTTTCCTACCAACGCCACATACAAGTTAGGATGAAGATTGCAGCTTTGACACTACTCCCGGCACTCGCCTATCTCGTGCTAGGATCAAGTACGTTTAATCGGTTCCTCCAAGAGTGTTTCATCAACCCAATCAACAAAATTGTTCTTTTCATGATTTGGATTTCTTCTTCTTGGTAATATATTGCAGATGCGGATACAAACCGAAGGTGTACGTTTAAATACCTGAAGAAGTTTGGTGGTTGTCAGGAAGATTACCACCGAATCCTTATGTGCCCTGAGAACAAGGAATGCAATTTGGAGGCTCATATTGTTGGCAAATTGTGCAGGTGTACAATGTGCATAGACTACTCCAAGGCTCCAATAAAGGAAACTGTGTTGTTAACTAGCTAAGCAAATATCAGTGCATATTTGCTAAAAATAATAACAATGCCATATCATGAGGTGTATTAGCATGACTATTCACAATAAATCTTTATAGAACATAATTCAACGTTACACCTTGAGTTTTATACATGGTGTTATTAAGTGATCTATATATGAGGCGTTAAAAATACCACCTTCCTTCTTGAATATATTACCAATCCGATCTTAATGGGGGGAACCCCATTAAAAATACATTCGATCTTAACGGGGGGAACACAGTTAAACATTTTTAAAATCCTCAAAAACCTAACATAAAAAAAGTTACGGGGCTTTCAAGATCTAGAGGCAAAAAAATTCAAAAAATTTCTAACTTACTAGTGGCGCACCGTTTGCTAGGTGCACCACTAGTAACAGAAAAAAATAGTTTCAAATTTTTTTCGGGAATTTTTGTTGAAAATATGATACGTAACATGAACGGAAGTTTGAAATAATTTTTCAAAATTTCATCACACTCATGAACATGAACAAAGTCCTAAACGTCAACAAGGTTTAATAGGATTGATATGCTAGATATATCAGCAAGTGCCTGTGAAGTGAGCTGGTGCTGGGGTTGGATAGAACTCTAAAGTTAAGCGTGCTTGCGCTGGAGTAGTGTGAGGACGGGTGACCTTTCGGGAAGTTTGACAACGGAAGTAAATTTGAATAAAAGTAAAAGAACATATATCTGAAAAATGCAAGTAAAATAGCGAGGGGAGGGAGAGAGAGAGCTACCCTCTCTAATTCCATTGATAGAAAAGGTATCTATACATAGGGAGAAGCTGCCTCCAAGAAATGGCAGTTATAAATGTTAAAAGAAAAAGGGACATCACTACTTTGGATTGGTCACAAGAATGATGATTCGTTAATTAATACATTTTAGTTATCAATATAATAGACACATCCTAATTTATTCCTAACATTTTCTTTGTTCAATCAGTTTTGCTCTTTGAGATTCTTTTATTAGCTGGGTGTGGTAACGGCCTTTTTCTTTCTTTGCTAGATGAACCAACATGCAAGGGACCAGCAAGCGAACTTCGCATGTACACAAGAAAACTGGACACGCAAGGGACCGAGCTTCCCACCACCACGCCTCACCCACTGTCACCCAGGGCACATGCACTTTTCACACCCTGGATTCACTAGGAGACCTTATTTCAAGGGAGTTTAGTAACTGTATAGATAGATGTTTTTCTTTTATCTATCTTTTTCAGGTGAAAACGTCTGCTCAAATGTGCAATCTCTTAATTTCGTCTCCTTGCTCTGCTACAAAGCGTCTATACATATCTTATCCTGAAGTCCACTTAATTGCTTTTAATACGACATAACTTATCCAATCTTTCTTTTCATGCTATTTTTGTATTACAATAATGAGCATTAATATCAAACCTACTATAAAAATGGTTGCCATATCATTTTCTCTTCCTCAGGGCTCACAAGCAGTCACTTTCCTACCAACGGCACATACAAGTTAGGATGAAGATTGCAGCTTTGACGCTACTCCTGACACTCGCCTTTCTCGTGCTAGCATCAAGTACGTTTAATCAGTTCCTCCAAGAGTGTTGCATCAACCCAATCAACAAAACTGTTCTTTTCATGATTTGGCTTTCTTCTTATTGGTAATATTTTGCAGATGCGAATACAAACCGAAGGTGTACGTTTAAATACCTGAAGAAGTTTGGTGGTTGTCAGGAAGATTGCCACCGAATCCTTATGTGCCCTGAGAACAAGGAATGCAATTTGGAGGCTCATATTGTTGGCAAATTGTGCAGGTGTACAATGTGCATAGACTACTCCAAGGCTCCAATAAAGGAAGCTGTGATGTTAACTAGCTAAGCAAATATCAGTGCAGATTTGCTAAAAATAATAACAATGCCATATCATGGGGTGTATTAGCATGACTATTCACAATAAATCTCTATAGAACATAATTCAATGTTACACCTTGAGTTTTGTGCATGGTGTTATTAAGTGATCTATATATGAGGTGTTAAAAATACCACCTTCCTTTTTGAATATATTACCAATCCGATCTTAACGGGGGAACACCGTTAAAAATACATCCGATCTTAATGGGGAGAACCCCGTTAAACATTTTCAAAATCCTCAAAAACCTATCAGAAAAAAAGTTACAGGGCTTTCAAGATCTAGAGGCAAAAAAATTCAAAAAATATCAAACTTACTAGTGGTGCACCGTTTGAAATATGATACGTAATATGAATGGAAGTTTGAAATAATTTTTCAAAATTTCATCACACTCATGAACATGAACAAAGTCCTAAACATCAACAAGGTTTAATAGGATTGATATGCTAGATATATCAACAAGTGCCTCTGAAGTGAGCTGGTGCTGGGGTTGGATAGAACTCTGAAGTTAAGCGTGCTTGGGCAGGAGTAGTGTGAGGATGGGTGACCTTTCGGGAAGTTTGACCACAGAGGTAAATTTGAATAAAAGTAAAAGAACATATATCTGTAAAATGCAAGTAAAATAGTGAGGGGAGGGAGAGAGAGAGAGCTACCTTCTCTAATTCCATTGATAGAAAAGGTATCTATACATAGGGAGAAGCTGCCTCCAAGAGATGGCTGTTATAAATGTTAAAAGAAAAAGGGACATCACTACTTTGGATTGGTCACAAGAATGATGATTCATTAATTAATACATTTTAGTTATTAATATAATAGACACATCCTAATTTATTCCTAACATTTTCTTTGTTCAATCAGTTTTGCTCATTGAGATTCTTTTATGCTGGGTGTGGTAACGGCCTTTTTCTTTCTTTGCTAGATGAACCAACATGCAAGGGACCAGCAAGCGAGCTGCGCATGTACACGAGAAAACTGGACACGCAAGGGTCCGAGCTTCCAACCAACACGCCTCACCCACTGTCACCCAGGGCCCATGCACTTTTCAAACCCTGGATTCACTAGGAGACCTTATTTCAAGGGAGCTTAGTAACTGTATAGATAGATGTTTTTCTTTTATCTATCTTATTCATGTGAAAACATCTGCTCAAATGTGCAATCTCTTAATTTCATTTCCTTGCTCTGCTACAAAGCGTCTGTACATATCTTATCCTGAAGTCCTCTTAATTGCTTTTAATACGACATAACTTATCCAATCTTTCTTTTCATGCTATTTTTGTATTACAATAATGAGCATTAATATCAAACCTACTATAAAAATGGTTGCCATATCATTTTCTCTTCCTCAAGGCTCACAAGCATTCACTTTCCTACCAACGCCACATACAAGTTCGGATGAAGATTGCAGCTTTGACGCTACTCCTGACACTCGCCTTTCTCGTGCTAGCATCAAGTACGTTTAATCGGTTCCTCCAAGAGTGTTGCATCTACCCAATCATCAAAACTTGTATTTTCATGATTTGGATTTCTTCTTGTTGGTAATATTTTGCAGATACGAATACAAACCGAAGGTGTACGTTTAAATACCTGAAGAAGTTTGGTGGTTGTCAGGAAGATTGCCACCGAATCCTTATGTGCCCTGAGAAAAAGGAATGCAATTTGGAGGCTCATATTGTTGGCAAATTGTGCAGGTGTACAATGTGCATAGACTACTCCAAGGCTCCAATAAAGGAAACTCTGATGTTAACTAGCTAAGCAAATATCAGTGCAGATTTGCTAAAAATAATAACAATGCCATGTCATGGGGTGTATTAGCATGACTGTTGACAATAAATCTCTATAGAACATAATTCAATGTTACACCTTGAGTTTTGTACATGGTGTTATTAAGTGATCTATATATGAGGTGTTAAAAATACCACCTTCCTTTTTGAATATATTAGCAATCCGATCTTAACGGGGGAACCCCGTTAAAAATACATCCGATCTTAATGGGGGGAAGCCCGTTAAACATTTTCAAAATCCTCAAAAACCTAACAGAAAAAAGTTACAGGGCTTTCAAGATCTAGAGGCAAAAAAATTCAAAAAATATCAAACTTACTAGTGGTGCACCGTTTGAAATATGATACGTAATATGAATGGAAGTTTGAAATAATTTTTCAAAATTTCATCACACTCATGAACATGAACAAAGTCCTAAACATCCACAAGGTTTAATAGGATTGATATGCTAGATATATCAAGAAGTGCCTCTAAAGTGAGCTGGTGCTGGGGTTGGATAGAACTTTGAAGTTAAGCGTGCTTGGACAGGAGTAGTGTGAGGATGGGTGACCTTTCGGGAAGTTTGACCACAGAGGTAAATTTGAATAAAAGTAAAAGAACATATATCTGTAAAATGCAAGTAAAATAGTGAGGGGAGGGAGAGAGAGAGCTACCCTCTCTAATTCCATTGATAGAAAAGGTATCTATACATAGGGAGAAGCTGCCTCCAAGAGATGGCTGTTATAAATGTTAAAAGAAAAAGGGACATCACTACTTTGGATTGGTCACAAGAATGATGATTCATTAATTAATACATTTTAGTTATTAATATAATAGACACATCCTAATTTATTCCTAACATTTTCTTTGTTCAATTAGTTTTGCTCATTGAGATTCTTTTATTAGCTGGGTGTGGTAACGGCCTTTTTCTTTCTTTGCTAGATGAACCAACATGCAAGGGACCAGCAAGCGAGCTGCGCATGTACACGAGAAAACTGGACACGCAAGGGTCCGAGCTTCCAACCAACACGGCTCACCCACTGTCACCCAGGGCCCATGCACTTTTCAAACCCTGGATTCACTAGGAGACCTTATTTCAAGGGAGCTTAGTAACTGTATAGATAGATGTTTTTCTTTTATCTATCTTATTCATGTGAAAGCATCTGCTCAAATGTGCAATCTCTTAATTTCATTTCCTTGCTCTGCTACAAAGCGTCTGTACATATCTTATCCTGAAGTCCTCTTAATTGCTTTTAATACGACATAACTTATCCAATCTTTCTTTTCATGCTATTTTTGTATTACAATAATGAGCATTAATATCAAACCTACTATAAAAATGGTTGCCATATCATTTTATCTTCCTCAAGGCTCACAAGCAGTCACTTTCCTACCAACGCCACATACAAGTTCGGATGAAGATTGCAGCTTTGACGCTACTCCTGACACTCGCCTTTCTCGTGCTAGCATCAAGTACGTTTAATCGGTTCCTCCAAGAGTGTTGCATCAACCCAATCAACAAAACTTGTCTTTTCATGATTTGGATTTCTTCTTGTTGGTAATATTTTGCAGATGCGAATACAAACCGAAGGTGTACGTTTAAATACCTGAAGAAGTTTGGTGGTTGTCAGGAAGATTGCCACCGAATCCTTATGTGCCCTGAGAAAAAGGAATTCAATTTGGAGGCTCATATTGTTGGCAAATTGTGCAGGTGTACAATGTGCATAGACTACTCGAAGGCTCCAATAAAGGAAATTGTGATGTTAACTAGCTATGCAAATATCAGTGCAGATTTGCTAAAAATAATAACAATGCCATATCATGGGGTGTATTAGCTTGACTATTCACAATAAATCTTTATAGAACATAATTCAACGTTACACCTTGAGTTTTGTACATGGTGTTATTAAGTGATCTATATATGAGGCGTTAAAAATACCACCTTCCTTTTTGAATATATTACCAATCCGATCTTAGCGGGGGGAACCCCGTTAAAAATACATCCGATCTTAACGGGGGGAACACCGTTAAACATTTTCAAAATCCTCAAAAACCTAACAGAAAAAAAAGTTACGGGGCTTTCAAGATGTAGAGGCAAAAAACTTCAAAAAATTTCAAACTTACTAGTGGCGCACCGTTTGCTAGGTGCGCCACTAGTAACAAAAAAAATTAGTTTCAAATTTTTTTCGGGATTTTTTTTGAAAATATGATACGTAATATGAACGGAAGTTTGAAATAATTTTTCAAAATTTCATCACACTCATGAACATGAACAAAGTCCTAAACGTCAACAAGGTTTAATAGGATTGATATGCTAGATATATCAACAAGTGCTTGTGAAGTGAGCTGGTGCTGGGGTTAGATAGAACTCTAAAGTTAAGCGTGCTTGCGCTGGAGTAGTGTGAGGATGGGTGACCTTTCAGGAAGTTTGACCACGGAGGTAAATTTGAATAAAAGTAAAAGAACATATATCTGAAAAATGCAAGTAAAATAGCGAGGGGAGGGAGAGAGAGAGCTACCCTCTCTAATTCCATTGATAGAAAAGGTATCTATACATAGGGAGAAGCTGTCTCCAAGAAATGGCAGTTATAAATGTTAAAAGAAAAAGGGACATCACTACTTTGGATTGGTCACAAGAATGATGATTCGTTAATTAATACATTTTAGTTATCAATATAATAGACACATCCTAATTTATTCCTAACATTTTCTTTGTTCAATCAGTTTTGCTCTTTGAGATTCTTTTATTAGCTGGGTGTGGTAACGGCCTTTTTCTTTCTTTGCTAGATGAACCAGCATGCAAGGGACCAGCAAGCGAACTTCGCATGTACACAAGAAAACTGTACACGCAAGGGACCGAGCTTCCCACCACCACGCCTCACCCACTGTCACCCAGGGCACATGCACTTTTCACACCCTGGATTCACTAGGAGACCTTATTTCAAGGGAGCTTAGTAACTTTATAGATAGATGTTTTTCTTTATCTATCTTTTTCATGTGAAAACGCCTGCTCAAATGTGCAATATCTTAATTTCGTTTCCTTGCTCTGCTATAAAGCGTCTGTACATATCTTATCCTGAAGTCCACTTAATTGCTTTTAATACGACATAACTTATCCAATCTTTCTTTTAATGCTATTTTTGTATTACAATAATGAGCATTAATATCAAACCTACTATAAAAATGGTTGCCATATCAATTTCTCTTCCTCAAGGTTCACAAGCAGTCACTTTCCTAACAACGCCACATACAAGTTAGGATGAAGATTGCAGCTTTGACGCTACTCCTGACACTCGCCTTTCTCGTGCTAGCATCAAGTACGTTTAATCGGTTCCTCCGAGAGTGTTGCATCAACCCAATCAAACAAACAATTATTTTCATGATTTGGATTTCTTCTTGTTGGTAATATTTTGCAGATGCGAATACAAACCGAAGGTGTACGTTTAAATACCTGAAGAAGTTTGGTGGTTGTCAGGAAGATTGCCACCGAATCCTTATGTGCCCTGAGAACAAGGAATGCAATTTGGAGGCACATATTGTTGGCAAATTGTGCAGGTGTACAATGTGCATAGACTACTCCAAGGCTCCAATAAAGGAAACTGTGATGGTAACTAGCTAAGCAAATATCAGTGCAAATTTGCTAAAAATAATAACAATGCCATATCATGGGGTGTATTAGCATGACTATTCACAATAAATCTTTATAGAACATAATTCAACGTTACACCTTGAGTTTTGTACATGATGTTATTAAGTGATCTATATATGAGGCGTTAAAAATACCACCTTCCTTTTTGAATATATTACAAATCCGATCTTAACGGGGGGAACCCCGTTAAAAATACATCCGATCTTAACGGGGGGAACCCGGTTAAACATTTTCAAAATCCTCAAAAACCTAACAGAAAAAAAGTTACGGGGCTTTCCAGATCTAGAGGCAAAAAAATTCAAAAAACATCTAACTTACTAGTGGCGCACCGTTTGCTAGGTGCGCCACTAGTAACAGAAAAAATATTAGTTTCAAAAAAAATTCCGGATTTTTTTTTGAAAATATGATACGTAATATGAATGGAAGTTTGAAATAATTTTTCAAAATTTCATCATACTCATGAACATGAACAAAGTCCTAAACGTCAACAAGGTTTAATAGGATTGATATGCTAGATATATCAACAAGTGCCTGTGAAGTGAGCTGGTGCTGGGGTTGGATAGAACTCTGAAGTTAAGCGTGCTTGCGCTGTAGTAGTGTGAGGATGGGTGACCTTTCGGGAAGTTTGACCACGGAGGTAAATTTGAATAAAAGTAAAAGAACATATATCTGAAAAATGCAAGTAAAATAGTATACATAGGGAGAAGCTGCCTCCAAGAGATGGGAGTTATAAATGTTAAAAGAAAAAGGGACATCACTACTTTGGATTGGTCATAAGAATGATGATTCGTTAATTAATACATTTTAGTTATCAATATAATAGACACATCCTAGTTTATTCCTAACATTTTCTTTGTTCAATGAGTTTTGCTCATTGAGATTCTTTTATTAGCTGGGTGTGGTAACGGCCTTGTTCTTTCTTTACTAGATGAACCAACATGCAAGGGACCAGCAAACGAACTGCGCATGTACACAAGCAAACTGGACACGCAAGGGACCTAGCTTCCCACCACCACGCCTCACCCACTGTCACCCAGGGCCCATGCACTTTTCACACCCTAGATTCACTAGGAGACCTTATTTCCAGGGAGTTTAGTAACTGTATAGATAGATGTTTTTCTTTTATCTATCTTTTTCATGTGAAAACGTCTGCTCAAATGTGCAATCTCTTAATTTCGTTTCCTTTCTCTGCTACAAAGCGTCTGTACATATCTTATCCTGAAGTCCACTTAATAGCTTTTAATACGACATAACTTATCCAATCTTTCTTTTCATGCTATTTTTGTAATAATGAGCATTAATATCAAACCTACTATAAAAATGGTTGCCATATCATTTTCTCTTCCTCAAGGCTCACAAGCAGTCACTTTCCTACCAACGGCACATACAAGTTAGGATGAAGATTGCAGCTTTGACGCTACTCCTAACACTCGCCTTTCTCGTGCTAGCATCAAGTACGTTTAATCGGTTCCTCCAAGAGTGTTGCATCAACCCAATCAACAAAACTGTTCTTTTCATGATTTAGATTTCTTCTTGTTGGTAATATTTTGCAGATGCGAATACAAACCGAAGGTGTACGTTTAAATACCTGAAGAAGTTTGGTGGTTGTCAGGAAGATTGCCACCGAATCCTTATGTGCCCTGAGAACAAGGAATGCAATTTGGAGGCACATATTGTTGGCAAATTGTGCAGGTGTACAATGTGCATAGACTACTCCAAAGCTCCAATAAAGGAAACTGTGATGTTAACTAGCTAAGCAAATATCAGTGCAGATTTGCTAAAAATAATAACAATGCCATATCACGGGGTGTATTAGCATGACTATTCACAATAAATCTTTATAGAACATAATTCAACGTTAAACCTTGAGTTTTGTACATGGTGTTATTAAGTGATCTATATATGAGGCGTTAAAAATACCACCTTCCTTTTTGAATATATTACCAATCCGATCTTAATGGGGGGAACCCCATTATAAATACGTCTGATGATAACGGGGGGAACCCAGTTAAACATTTTCAAAATTCTCAAAAACCTAACAGAAAAAAAGTTACGGGACTTTCAAGATCCAGAGGAAAAAAATTCAAAAAATTTCTATTCTAGTGGCGCACCGTTTGCTAGGTGCGCCACTAGTAACAGAAAAAAAATTAGTTTCAAATTTTTTTCGGGATTTTTTTTTTGGAAATATTATACGTAATATGAACGGAAGTTTGAAATAATTTTTCAAAATTTCATCATACTCATGAACATGAACAAAGTCCTAGACATCAACAAGGTTTAATAGGATTGATATGCTAGATATATCAACAAGTGCCTGTGAAGTGAGCTGGTGCTGGGGTTGGATAGAACTCTGAAGTTAAGCGTGCTTGCGCTGGAGTAGTGTGAGTATGGGTGACCTTTCGGGAAGTTTGACCACTAAGGTAAATTAGAATAAAAGTAAAAGAACATATATCTGAAAAATGCAAGTAAAATAGTGAGGGGAGGGAGAGAGAGAGCTACCCTCTCTAATTCCATTGATAGAAAAGGTATCTATACATAGGGAGAAGCTGCCTCCGAGAGATGGCAGTTATAAATGTTAAAAGAAAACGGGACATCACTACTTTGGATTGGTCACAAGAATGATGATTCGTTAATTAATACATTTTAGTTATCAATATAATAGACACATCCTAATTTATTCCTAACATTTTCTTTGTTCAATCAGTTTTGCTCATTGAGATTCTTTTATTAGCTGGGTGTTGTAACGGCCTTTTTCTTTCTTTGCTAGATGAACCAACATGCAAGGGACCAGCAAGCGAACTGCGCATGTACACAAGCAAACTGGAGACGCAAGGGACCTAGCTTCCCACCACCACGCCTCACCCAGGGCCCATGCACTTTTCACACCCTGGATTTACCTTATTTCAAGGGAGTTTAGTAACTGCATAGATAGATGTTTTTCTTTTATCTATCTTTTTCATGTGAAAACGTCTGCTCAAATGTGCTATCTCTTAATTTCATTTCCTTGCTCTACTACAAAGCGTCTGTACATATCTTATCCTGAAGTCCACTTAATTGCTTTTAATACGACATAACTTATCCAATCTTTCTTTTCATGCTATTTTTGTATTACAATAATGAGCATTAATATCAAACCTACTATAAAAATGGTTGCCATATCATTTTCTCTTCCTCAAGGCTCACAAGCAGTCACTTTCCTACCAACGCCACATACAAGTTAGGATGAAGATTGCAGCTTTGACACCACTCCTGACACTCGCCTTTCTCGTGCTAGCATCAAGTACGTTTAATCGGTTCCTCCAAGAGTGTTGCATCAACCCAATCAACAAAACTGTTCTTTTCATGATTTGGATTTCTTCTTGTTGGTAGTATTTCGCAGATGCGAATACAAACCGAAGGTGGACGTTTAAATACCTGAAGAAGTTTGGTGGTTGTCAGGAAGATTGCCACCGAATCCTTATGTGCCCTGAGAACAAGGAATGTAATTTGGAGGCTCATATTGTTGGCAATTTGTGCAGGTGTACAATGTGCATTGACTACTTCAAGGCTCCAATAAAGGGAACTGTGATGTTAACTAGCTAAGAAAATATCAGTGCAGATTTGGTAAAAATAATAACAATGCCATATCATGGGGTGTATTAGAATGACTATTCACAATAAATCTTTATAGAACATAATTCAACGTTACACATTGAGTTTTGTACATGGTGTTATTATGTGATCTATATATGAGGCGTTAAAAATACCACCTTCCTTTTTGAATATATTACCAATCCGATCTTAACGGGGGGAACCCCGTTAAAAATACATCCGATATTAACGGGGGGAACCCCGTTAAACATTTTCAAAATCCTCAAAAATCTAACAGAAAACTGTGACACCCCAAAAAATTTAATCTTGATTTATTAATTAAAATGTTGCCAGGAAACTTAAACTTTTATTTTCTGGATTTCCTTTTGATTTCAGAACCATACTTTGCTTTATTATTATGGAGTTTTTACCCCAAGTGAAAACTTTTCAATCATAGTTGGACTTATTTGCCTCTCAATAAAAACTTTCTTTTATCAGTGGGATTATTTGCATAATTATTTTTCTCTGAGCCTTTTTTTCATTAAAAATGATTTTTATAAGTTTCAGGGCCTCTTTTGCACTACAACCCTTTGATAAATTTATTTAAAAATCCCACCAAAATTTGGAGATATTATGTGATGTTTTTAGATCACTTTTATGCAAAAATATATTTCATTCTCTGGATATTTTGAGCCCTACATCAAGTTTTAAAATCTGGTCCAGTGGGCAATTTTGCACTACAACCTATTTAAATATTTCTTTAAAAATTGTATAAAAATTTGGAGATGTCATAGGTGCTTGTAATTCATTTTTATGCAAAAACCCATGATTGTTCTTTGTAAAAATTGAGTGAAAGAACCTCCTTTTCATTCTGGCCCAGTTGGGTGTTTTCTACTGCATCCCTAATCATCCCAGAGCGCGCGTTTTGCACGTGCCGCGCCCGAGCCACCGCGCCCCTGGCCTGTTCCCCGAGCTTATCCAAACCCTCTGCCGCTCGCAGCGTACGGCCAAGCCTCGACCTGTACCCCCTCACGAGCACCACAGCCCCTCGCCACGTCTCCGGCAAGCCAGAAGCTAGCCGCCACTACCGCCCGACAGCCTCTGCACTGGTCGGCACCGCCCGAGCCACTCCCGCTCGCCAGCTCGCCCCTAAAGCAGTGCCCGCTCATCCGCTAGCTCTCACTGCCATCCCCAACCCCGACACGGTGCCCTGCAAGCTACAGAACTGCGGTCGCCGGCATCCTTATCCACCGCCGTGGAACCGACCTCGTCGCGCTATAAAAGGAGGCCCCCGAGCTCATTTGAGCACTCAGACGACCTCAGGCCACCCCCATGGCACCCCCACAGTCAGCAATCGTCGGGGGGAAGCCGTCTTCCCCGACTCCGGCCGGTTCGGCCGTCACCACGTCCCAGCCCCGTTCACCGCAACCAGAGCCCCTCTCGTCCGTCCAACGCCACCACCAGACTCCACATGATCTTGCGGAGCCGCCCAGACCTTCAGCCTCGATGGAGAGCCACCGTAGCGCGGAACCCAATTCCACCCGAAGCCTTCTCCGCCGCGGAGCTCGTCGCCGGCGACTCCGTCCACGTCGGCGACCATGGTGGGTACCCACGGGTTCGCCTCGACCTCCTGAGCACACCCATATCCTCAGATCCCCAAGGGAGGCCTCCGTTCGCTGGCGAGCCTCGCCGGAGCTCCGCTTCTGTTCGGTCGGAGGTGACGACATGCGCGTGGACTGGTCAAACCTGACCAGTGGGCCAGACGGGCCCACTGTCAGTGACCCAGCGCCGGTCCACGCAGGCGTAAGTGGAAGCGTATTTCCAGAGTACGTGTTCGACGTGTACACGCTCGAAACGTTTTCTTTTTTTCTGTTTTATTTAAAAAAAAGAAATTTGACTAAACTTTGACTGACTATATCTTTTTAAATAAAACTCCAGATGAGTTGATTATTTTTCCCACCTCTCTCAAATTTAATCTAGTTTATTTTAAGATTTATTTGAAAACAATTCAGACAAATTTTTTGCACTGTTTTGAATCGATGTGTTAATTTGAATAATTTCAAAAATAGGTCTTTGAAGAAGGCAATTTTCATATATGCACCCCTCTTGCATACATTCTGAACTCGGGCATAATTTTGTGTGTGTTGTCTGACGCGGTTACAATACCACCTTGACACGGAGTGTCCGTTATTTTATGTGATGATATGTTCAAACTCATGAGTGCATATTAATGATCTCATGCATATTGGAGATTTCCTTGCTGTTGGAAATGGTCATGCTTGTGACAGTAATAATCCTCAGATGCTTTTCCTGCCCGTCGGAAGGAAGCCGGGAAAGTCTCTGTCTTGGGTAGACCTGAGCTTGTCCCTAGTTCCTCGTTGAGACGATTGTGCCCGGTATGGCATGATGGGGTATGATGAATGGTGATTCTGTCTGTTGGGTGAAGTATATTCGTTATGCTAATCATGCAGGGAATACTTAAACCTCCTGAGTCGACCATAGATCGAGTATTTTTCCGGTAACCCCCACACTTGTTTTGTACTACCACTTGTCCCTGCCACAGGCAGGGTACGGTTCAGTAAGTTGTCAACCCCTTTCTAGCACACAACGTACAGAGGGGCCGGGATGAGGGTACCATGGACATGGATTAAAGCCAGTCATCCGGTCAGGGGGCATGGGTGTTTCCGGTTGGGATCGAGAGGGGAGGCCACCCCTTAGAGCGCGCGATATAAATTTGATCCCATGCTACGCGAGGTTGTAGCCTCCCCACTTAGAGTTTTGCTTGACAGGTGTCATGGGTGATTCCAGACACCTGTAAGTTAAGCTGGTGTGTGCAAGTCAGGTGTATTTTCAATTAAAATACCATAGACGGAATTAGTCCCAATGGACTAAAGGAATCCGTTACTCGTGGGTAAAGAGTACACCCTCTGGAGGGATTTAACATCTATTCGAATAGCCGTGTCCATGGTTAAGGACTACAGTCTGGGTTGGGTCAAGTGTCGGTCTTAGTGTCGGGCTTCGGAGGAGAAAACTGCTAAACTAGAACATGGATCGTGACTTGTGACTTATGATGATTATGATTATTATTATTATGGACTAACCCCTTTATATTATTTGAAGTATTGAGTATCCCTGGGACGGTTTTACCTCCTGGATATTCACTATGATTGTTTTCTTATAAGCCCTTTATGTGGTGTCGCTCAAACGCCCGACTGTGGCATGCTGTTATTTATTTACTTTATAAGCCCTTTATGTGGTGTCGCTCAGACGCCCGACTGTGGCATGCTGTTATTTATTTACTTTATAAGCCCTTTATGCGGTGTCTCTCAGACGCCCGACTGTTGCATGCTGTTATTTATTTACTTTATAAGCCCTTTATGTGGTGTCGCTCAGACGCCCGACTGAGGCACGCTCGTTATTTACTATCCTTTCGAGGCGTCGCTTCAGACACCCGACCTGTGCATTTTATTACTACTCTGCTATTACATATTCATGTTGCATATAAATAACCTGCTTGCATGCATCAGGGATTCCATTTTATGACTGATGTTGTGACCATAGAATATATTAGAGCATGATTTGTTATATTATACCCGTGTTCATAATGTTTGCGAGTACATTCAAAGTACTCACTGGCTTGTCCCTGGCTATTGTCTTGGCCAGCTTTCTTGCATAGAGAGGAGCATTGCGATGACAGCCCCGGAACCTAAGCAACGATGACAGCAGCATCGCGAAGATAGGAGTTAACCTGGTCAGCTGTTCCTGTGGGCAATGGAGTCCCATAACGCTGATGATCCACAAACTGCTTCCACCATCAACCACTAGCAACCTTATGTTGTACTCATAGGCCAGAATGGTCTTGTACTACATATTATGTATTTTTGCTTGGAGTTTCTGTAACAAGTTGGTGCCTCATCAGCTAACAGTAATCCTAGGGCTGGTGAGCATAAAGGCCATTTTCTGGGAAATTAATACCCGGAAAACCGGTTGTGACAAACTTGGTATTAGAGCTAGGCTGACCATTGGCTAATCCTATCTCAGCCGGGTTAATAAACCTAGGTTAACCAATCCACCAGACCATAACCTAAACCCGGCCAAGCTTCTCGTGCAAGATAGCCACATAGTGACCCCAACACTTTTGGCAGTCGGTGCCCAACCTATCAGCCTAACCTGGCAGGGAAGACTCCATCCCCTTTTCCTATAAAAAGGATACGCTAGCCTCAACCCAACACAGCACAGCCTCGTTCCAAACCAAGCCATAATGCCTGGCCCCGTAGTGCACAACGAGACCACAGAAACCAACCTTGGAGGTTTTGTGACCGTGCTTGCGAACCTCACCCGCTGTGCCTTTGCATTAGAAGAACCCCCAGAATGCGTTGTGTACCTAGGACCCATGGGTTGTGAGATCCGTCAATTCTGGGCCACCGTGCACGTCTATGGTAGGGGTCTATCGCCAGAACGCCCCTACAGGTTCACCGGAAGGACAACTTCCTTTGAGCCACAAGCCATCCAACTAGCTGCTCGAGAGGCTGTAGTTCAACTCTGGCACTTGTCGCCCAGAGTTAACTGCCACTCATTATACTACTACCCCAGCCGTGACGGGTATGGTAGGCCACCCCAGGTTGCCAACGGAGACCACGAGACGGATCCTGCGTTGTTGCATCTGGTGCGCTATGTAAGTGCACTAGAGGATCTGTTCGATCAGATCACTCTTGATCTGATCGTAGCTCATGGAGAGCTGATCCGCCGAGCCCCGGCAAGAGGAGAAGATGAGCCCAACACCGACAACCCCGTCGTGCTGTTCGGACAACCGATCGAGTCTTTGAGGTCTACTCCAGTCATCGACCAAAATACCTTGATGACCCCAGAAGTGCTTCATCGCTTTTGGGAACACACTCCAGCGGGATTGTGGCCAACAATCCCCGAGATGGTCATCATCGCTACCCCGACCCTGTAGTCCCTCAACACCCCACTAGTAGAAAAACACCTAATAGTCCCGGTTCGTGAGGGCCTTTAGTCCCGGTTCATGAACCGGGACTAATGGGTCGTTACTAATACCTCCACCCATTAGTCCCGGTTCAAACAAGAACCGGGACTAATGTGCCTCCACGTGGCCCTGTGCGCCGAGCCCAGTTAGGGGGCCTTTGGTCCTGGTTGGTGGCACCAACCGGGACCAAAAGTCCATGTTTTTTTGGAAAGTGGCTGCTCTAGGGGTTTTGGGGGTTATTTTTAATTAGGTTGTTATATTAGCTAGCTAATAGAGAGAAGTGTCCTCTCTTATATCTTCGTCCTTGGTTTACCAACGCTGCTGCTATATATGTTCATTTTACCCGCTGATATAATAACTCATGCATGCTCGCATACATCAGCATATATAATAACAAGTACTCGTCCTACTAATCATGCATCATCATACAACTTCTACTCGTTATTAATAATAAGGCATACGATCATCATCCTCATAGTCATCGAACCCAACCCTACATAATTGTTCTTAGCACATGATCATCAGTATCAGGTAGGACCTAAACACCCTTAAGGTAAAATAGCATAAAACAATATAGACCCTGACTCTCCATTATGAAGAATGGCGATCATCCTGTCTCCAATTTTTGCCCTTCGCTGAATGTTGCTTCCAAGAAGCTCCTTATGACTGTCCATACGTTTTTTCCATTCTTTGATTGTCATGTCTCCACTTCTTTTAGAAACCCGGTATGGACAGTTCAGATTCGTAGGAAGACCTGGTTGTATGTTCAAAACATGAAGGCTACCGTGTGTATACATCAGATGAGGCACACAATCATTCGGGATTATCTGTTGAAAAACATAGTAATAACTTCGTAGTTAGCAATGATATGATGTACTAGTTTTAGAAGTGTGCAAAATGATGCACGGATGTCGTAATAGTAAAACATCTTACCAGGGTATCTCCATGGTAGTTACCGTAGTTCAACACGTGCACTAGTGGCACGTATTGACCATAATGTTGAGGAGTTCGATTGTAGACATTGTAATTCTCAAGATCAGTACAAAATGCGAACAGATGATTTTTCTCCTGATAAGTTAGTTCGGAGCCTTCGGTGTAGTAGGTTCTGTCTACCATCTTCCGCACATTCTTTGAAGAATGAAAATAAGATGTCAAGGGAGAATAAGTTGTCAACTATTTTGAAATAAACAATATAAATTACTTAATAACTATGATAAGCTCACATGGGGGAAGAATTGGAGGTGTATCCACAAGGACGAAAATCGTAGGTCTCTCTTGCTCGATTGTAGGATCACCAAGATCCATGGTGACAAGCATACCCTCATCAAAACCATACATCTTGCAAAGTGCTTCCCAATTTTTGCAACCAAAATGGGTTACACTCTAAGCATTGTACAACTTTACTTGAAAATCCACACCATGATGGGTACTTAGGATAATTTTTTTGGTTTCGAAACTTTCATGGTCTTCAAAACCCATCCTCTCCAAGACATAGCGTCTTGCAAAGCATGGGATAAGCTAGTCAAATTGGAAAAGATGAAAAATATTGTCATGATTAAAATAGTTGAAGTCATGAGTAATTACGAGAAAAAAACTATTGTCGTCAGTTGCGTACCGTATGAACATCGAAGGTCTCCTCGAGCTTAATGATGATGCGACGATCTTCGTCCAGCTCAATGAACCTGTCGCAGATACCTCGGTTGTCGTGGCACCAGTTGCACTCCCCCGGGCGGTTTTTGTCGTCCGAGTACGACTTTTCCGGCCTATGTTCATAATTCAAATATTAAACTAGATTATTAATCACGGGTTGACTATCGGTGATGTATGTACCTCCTCCTTTCATTCCCGAGTGCATTATTACATCAAATTGTCTAGCACACGGGAATGAAGGAGAACTTATCCAATATGAGCATTCAATAAGCATGCATTCAATAATTATAAGCAAAAGTACATCATCTCTTGGTGTCCGTACATCGTCGAATATTATCACTAATATAGCATCACTAATACAACTAGAACCGTAGCGCCCGACGGGTATCGACGCGGGCGGTGGACACCCAAAGATAAGGAACCATCACAGGATCATAGCTCAAGTGAGATCCCTAGAGAACCTGCCAGGTATTGTCGAACCTGCCCTCCAATGCAACCATGTAGCGATGGACGTGCTCGTCCTCCTCGCTGACACGGTGACGTACCACCTCCGCGGTGTCCGGAAGCCTCGGCACCGTCACTGACCCACGCGACCGCCACCAAACAAGGATCGGGTCAACAATGGGCTGCCTCCTCACCAACCTACGTCCCCCGAAGGTAGCACCTCCCAATACCAGCCGGCGGAGCCCAGTTCCGAACATGGCCCTGATCTAGCAAGCCTCCACTGCCGAGTCGACGACGACGAGGATGCGGGATAGGCATCGCCGACGTCGATGCGGGAACTACTTCTATATATAGTTAAATAAAGTAGTTTTATTAATTAAATCAACTAGCTAGTTCAACTACTAAACACTTACTATAAATAAATAAAGTAGTACTTACTAAAAACAAACTACTTCTATATATAGTAAAATAAAGTAGTTTATTAAATCAACTAGCTAGTTTAACTATATATGAAGCACTTACTATAAATAAAATAAACTAGTACTTACTAAAAATAAACTAGTATTTTTCTAACTAACTATATTAAACACTTTCTCTTCTTATTTTTCATTTTTCTAAATACGTACTATGAACAAAAAAATCATTAAAATTCTATAAACAAAATTACAACAGAAAAAAATCATAAAGATTCTATGAACAGAAAAAAATCATAAAAATTTGACATATTCGATCTTTGCATATATATGATAAAAAATCTATGAACTACACATCTAAATTACTACACATCGAGCAAAAAATCTATGAACTACAAAAAAATCTAAAAAAATCTAACAAATCTAACAAAAATCATAAAAAATCTAACAAAAAAAATCTACTAACAGAAAAAAAAATCTAACATAATAGGAACAAATTAATTACATATCTTAATTACACCACATCTAATCTAAATTACACCACATCTAATCTAACAAATAAATCTATGAACTAACAAAAAAACCTAACATAATATGAACAAATTAATTACACAATCTAAATTACACAATATGAACTACATATCTAAATTACAACAAATCTTATCTAACAAATAAATCTATGAACTAACAAAAAAATCTAAAAAAAATTTAACAAAAATAAAATAAAGTTGCTCACGGCCGGCGACGGCGACGGCGAGGTGCAGCAGGGCGGGCGGCGACGTCGGGGCTGGGCGGCGACGGCATCGGGGCGGCAGGGTGGGCGGCGACGGC
>NC_041385.1:38874703-38875677 GCF_002162155.2 Triticum dicoccoides | reverse complement strand
AACGGCGTCGGGGCGGGGCGGCGACGGTGTCAGGGCGGGGCGGCGACAGCGAGGTGGCGGCAGGGGCAGCGCGCGGCGTCGGGAGAGATCGAACTCGGGGCGGGGCGGCAGTGCTACTTATATAGCAAAGGCTTTGGTCCCGGTTCGTACGGCAAACCGGTACCATTGCACGCCTTTTGTCCCGGTTGGAGCCACCAACCGGGACCAAAGGCCTCTTTTCGGCACCGCAAAGGGCAGGAAATGAGGACCTTTAATCTCGGTTGGTGGCACCAACCGGGACAAAAGGAGGGCATTGGTACCGGTTGGTGGCACCAACCGGTACCAAAGAGGGGTATTCGTATTGTTGGCTCCACCAACCGGTACCAATGGTACCGGTCTAATTTTTTATTTTCTCCAACTGTTTTTTAGTGGATTATTTCTGCAACTGTTTTTTAGTCCCACCTCGCCCAGCGAGAGGCACTCGCAGCTGTTTATAAGCCCTGAGTGCAGAGACGATGAAGAAGAGGCTCAATGCTCACCTGCACGTTGGTTAGCTTCAAGCCTTGAGGAATAGGGGTAGACTGCAAAGAGCTATGTGCAGTGCAGTTGACACTATTCCGAAAGGCTTGAAGCAAATTAACGAGCATTGCGCCTCTTTTTTATTTTTAATGACTTATTTTTAATAGTTGTGATTAACTTAATTAAAAAATGAGCATAGATGCTTATTTTTAATGACTTATTACAACTCAGAAATAAGAAGAAAAAAATAAATATAGCAGAAAAGAAAAAAAAACTATATAAAAAACTACTCAGAAATAAATAGAAGCAAAAATAGTTGTGATTAACTTTACTTAAAAAATGAGCATAGATGCTTATTTTTAATGACTTATTACAATTCAGAAATAAATAGAAAAAAATAGTTGTGATTAACTTAACTAAAAAATGAGCATAGATGCTTATTTTTAATGACTTATTACAACTCAGAAATAAGAAGA
>NC_041385.1:38814470-38874377 GCF_002162155.2 Triticum dicoccoides | reverse complement strand
AATAAATATAGCAGAAAAGAAAAAAACTATATAAAAAACTACTCAGAAATAAATAGAAGCAAAAATAGTTGTGATTAACTTTACTAAAAAATGAGCATAGATGCTTATTTTTAATGACTTATTACAATTCAGATATAAATAGAAAAAAAATAGTTGTGATTAACTTAACTAAAAAATGAGCATAGATGCTTATTTTTAATGACTTATTACAACTCAGAAATAAAAAGAAAAAAATAAATATAGCAGAAAAGAAAAAAAACTATATAAAAAACTGCTCAGAAATGAGCATAGATGCGCTTATAGAGAAAATTCAACCTAAATTCATAATGAATTTCTACTAATTTCAGAGAAATTCATATGAATTTAGATTAAATTTCCTGTATAAGGGCATCTATTTTCATTTTGAGAGGAGCTCAACAAAGGGAGAGAAGGAGGGGCTTATAAACCGGTCTGATTCCCCTTCGGTTGGCGAGGTGGGACTAAACTCTGACCGCAACGAGGGCCAACCCTTTAGTCCCGGTTGGTGGCTTGAACCGGGAATAAAGGTCAGCCTTTGGTCCCGGTTCAAGCCACCAACCGGGACCAATGGTGGTGGGCCAGGAGCGAGGCGCATTGGTCCCGGTTCGTCCAACCAACCGGGACCAAAAGGTCCAGACGAACCGGGACCAATGGCCCACGTGGCCCGGCAGGCCCGCGGGGCTCACGAACCGGGTCCAATGCCCCCATTGGTCCTGGTTCTTGTTTGAACCAGGACTAATGGGCTGACCTGGCCTGGACCATTGCCCCCTTTTCTACTAGTGCCCTCCAACTAATCCTAACGGTGAAAACCATGGAGAAACCTTGACGTCCACGAGGCAAGCCTGATTAGATAGTAACAAGGTAGACTAGAGTCGCTCGAGTAGTACCGAGTCTTAGTATGTCCTCGTCTTGTAACTGTGTGATCCTGTACCACCATTATTAAATATTATTTGATTGTGCGTCCCTGTTTTTAATAGTAGCCCTGCATGAGTATATTAGTGTACAGTTGCATTTTTAATCCCAAGCGTAGCTACCAAAGACCAACCTCGACGACGCAAGTTTATGCTCTGAATAAACCTTTTGGTTTCATCTAACTGGAATGGTATTTTCAGAAAAAAAACTCTTAACAAATCTCGAGGACGAGATTTTTTTAAGGGGGGAAGTCTTGTGACACCCCAAAAAATTTAATCTTGTTTTATTAATTAAAATTTTGCCAGGAAACTTAAACTTTTATTTTTTGGATTTCCTTTTGATTTCAGAACCATTCTTTGCTTTATTATTATGGAGTTTTTACCCCAAGTGAAAACTTTTCAATCATGGTTGGACTTATTTGCCCTCTCAAGAAAAACATTTCTTTTATCAGTGGGATTATTTGAATAATTATTTTTCCCTGAGCCTTTTTTCATTAAAAATGATTTTTATAAGTTTCAGGGCCTCATTTGCACTACAACCCTTTGATAAATTTATTTAAAAATCCCAACAAAATTTGGAGATATCATGTGATGTTTTTAGATCACTTTGATGCAAAAATATATTTCATTCTTTGGATATTTTGAGCCCTACATCAAGTTTTAAAATCTGGTCGAGTGGGCAATTTTGCATTACAACCTATTTAAATATTTCTTTAAAAATTGTTCTTTGTAAAAACCAATGATTGTTCTTTGTAAAAATTGAGTGAAACAACCTCCTTTTCATTCTGGCCCAGTTGGGTGTTTTCTACTGCATCCCTAATCATTTGTGCTCTAGTGACCATGAGCTTTCTCCTGCTTGTAGTACACCTTACAAAACCCTTAAGTCCAAGATAGTAGACCCATGGGAGGATTTTAAGTGCATGCAATCATGCCTTTTTCCTTCAGTCCAGAACTGAAGATTTGCAAAACTTGCACTAGCAAGTTTCTCCTTTTGCCCAAATGACCTTACCACTCTCTTTTGCATCTAAAGAGACCCCAACCTGGAGATTCTGGCCACCCCAAGAAATGCCTTAGTGCCCTTGGCATTTTGTCAAACACCTTATGGGCATGATCAGTTTTGACATGAAGTTTAGTTTGCAATATGAACTTGATCCACTGACCCAGCAACCTTGTCCACTAAGCTCCTAGCTACTCCTAACCTAGGTCTGCTATTTTCCAGCCTCACCCAAGCTCTGTGGCATGCACTGGCATTTCGCCGAGCACCTGGTGAGCGTGCTCTGGGCGCGCCCAGAGCGCGCGTTTTGCACGTGCTGCGCCCGAGCTGCCGCGCCCCTGGCCTGTTCCCCGATCTTATCCAAACCCTCTGCCGCTCGCAGCGTAGGGCCAAGCCTCGACCCGTACCCCCTCACGAGCACCACAGCCCCTCGCCACGTCTCCGGCAAGCCAGAAGCTAGCCGCCACTACCGCTCGACAGCCTCTGCACTGGTCGGCGCCGCCCGAGCCACTCCCGCGCGCCAGCTCGCCCCTGAAGCAGTCCCCGCTCATCCGCTAGCTCCCACCGCCATCCCCAGCCCCGACACGGTGCCCTGCAAGCTATCGAACAGCGGTCGCCGGCATCCTTATCCACCGCCGCGGAACCGACCTCGTCGCGCTATAAAAGGAGGCCCCCGAGCTCATCCGAGCACTCAGACGACCTCAGGCCACCCCCATGGCACCCCCACAGTCAGCAATCGTCGGGGGGGAGCCGCCACGTCCCAGCCCCGTTCACCGCGACCAGAGCCCCTCCCGTCTGTCCAACGCCACCACCAGACTCCACATGATCTTGCGGAGCCGCCCAGACCTTCAGCCTCGACGGTGAGCCACCGTAGCGCGGAACCCCAATTCCACCCGAAGCCTTCTCCGCCGCAGAGCTCGTCGCCGGCGACTCCGTCCACGTCGGCGACCATGGCGGGTACCCACGGGTTCGCCTCGACCTCCTGAGCACACCCATATCCTCAGATCCCCGAGGGAGGCCTTCGTTCGCCGGCGAGCCTCGCCGGAGCTCCACCTCTGTTCGGTCGGAGGTGATGACGCACGCGTGGACTGGTCAAACCTGACCAGTGGGCCAGGCGGGCCCACTGTCAGTGACCCAACGCCGGTCCATGCAGGCGTAAGTGGAAGCGTATTTATAGAGTACATGTTTGACGTGTACACGCTCGAAACGTTTTCTTTTTTTTCTGTTTTATTTAAAGAAAACACAAATTTGACTAAACTTTGTCTGACTATATCTTTTTAAATAAAACTCCAAATGAGTTGATTCTTTTTCTAACCTCTCTCAAAGTTAATCTAGTTTATTTTAAGATTTATTTGAAAAAAATTCAGACAACTTTTTTGCACTGTTTTGAATCGATGTGTTAATTTGAATAATTTCAAAATTAGGTCTTTTAAGAAGAAGGCAATTTTCATATATGCACCCCTCTTCCATACCCTTGAAGGCAGGCATTCTCAACTCGGGCATAATTTTGTGTGTGTTGTCTGACGCGGTTACAATACCACCTCGACACGGAGTGTCCGTTATTTTATGTGATGATATGTTCAAACTCATGAGTGCATATTAAGTATCTCATGCATATTGGAGATTTCCTTGCTGTTGGAAATGGTCATGCTTGTGACAGTAATCATCCTCGTATGCTTTTCGTGCCTGCCGGAAGGAAGCCAGGAAAGTCTCTATCTTGGGTAGACCTGAGCTTGTCCCTAGTTCCTCGTCGAGACGAGTGTGTTCGGTATGGCATGATGGGGTATGATGAGTGGTGATTCTGTCTGTTGGGTGAAATATATTCGTTATGCTAATCATGCAGGGAATGCTTAAACCTCCTGAGTCGACCATAGATCGAGTCTTGTTCCGGTAACCCCCACACTTGTTTCGTACTACCACTTTTCCCTGCCATAGGCAGGGTACGGTTCAGTAAGTTGTCAACCCCTTTCTAGCACACACCGTACAGAGGGGCCGGGATGAAGGTACCATGGCCATGGATTAAAGCCAGTCATCCGGTCAGGGGGCATGGGTGTTTCCGGTTGGGACCGAGAGGGGAGGCCACCCCTTAGAGCGCGCGATATAAATTTGATCCCATGCTACGCGAGGTTGTAGCCTCCCCACTTAGAGATTTTCTTGACAGGTGTCGTGGGTGATTCCAGACACCTGTAAGTTAAGCTGGTGTGTGCAAGTCAGGTGTGTTTTCAATTAAAAGACCGTAGATGGAATTAGTCCCAATGGACTAAAGGAATCCGTTACTCGTGGGTAAAGAGTAAACCCTCTGCAGAGATTTAACATCTATTCGAATAGCCGTGTCCATGGTTAAGGACTACAGTCTGGGTTGGGTCAAGTGTCGGTCTTAGTATCGGGCTTCGGAGGAGAAAACTGCTAAACCAGAACATGGATCGTGACTTGTGACTTATGATGATTATGATTATTATTATTATGGACTAACCCCTTTATATTATTTGAAGTATTGAGTATCCCTGGGACGGTTTTACCTCCTGGATATTCACTATGATTGTTTTCTTACAAGCCCTTTATGTGGTGTCGCTCAGACGCCCGACTGTGGCATGCTGTTATTTATTTACTTTATAAGCCCTTTATGTGGTGTCACTCAGACGCCCGACTGTGGCATGCTGTTATTTATTTACTTTATAAGCCCTTTATGTGGTGTCGCTCAGACGCCCGACTGTGGCATGCTGTTATTTATTTACTTTATAAGCCCTTTATGTGGTGTCGCTCAGACGCCCGACTGAGGCACGCTCGTTATTTACTATCCTTTCGAGGCGTCGCTTCAGACACCCGACCGGTGCATTTTATTACTACTCTGCTATTACATATTCATGTTTCATATAAATAACCTGCTTGCATGCATCGGGGATTCCATTTTATGACTGATGTTGTGATCATAGAATATTTAAGAGCATGATTTGTTATATTATACCCGTGTTCATAATGTTTGCGAGTACATTCAAAGTACTCACTGGCTTGGCCCTGGCTATTGTCTTGGCCAGATTTCTTGCATAGAGAGGAGCATTGCGATGACAGCCCCGGAACCTAAGCAACGATGATAGCAGCCTCGCGAAGATAGGAGTTAACCTGGTCAGCTGTTCCTGTGTGAAATGGAGTCCCATAACGCTGATGATCCACAAACCGCTTCCGCCATCAACCACTAGCAACCTTATGTTGTACTCATAGGCCAGAATGGTCTTGTACTACATATTATGTATTTTTGCTTGGAGTTTTTGTAACAAGTTGGTGCCTCATCAGCTAACAGTAATCCTGGGGCTGGTGAGCACAAAGGCCATTTTCTGGGAAATTAATATCCGGAAAACCAGTCGTGACAAAAAAATGTTATGGGGCTTTCAAGATCTAGAGGCAAAAAAATTCAAAAAATTTCAAACTTACTAGTGGCGCACCGTTTGCTAGGTGCGCCACTAGTAACAGAAAAAAATTGTTTCGAATTTTTTTCGGGATTTTTTTAAATATGATACGTAATACGAACGGAAGTTTGAAATAATTTTTCAAAATTTCGTCACACTCATGAACATGAACAAAGTCCTAAACATCAACAAGGTTTAATAGGATTGATATGCTAGATATATCAACAAGTGCCTGTGAAGTGAGCTGGTGCTGGGGTTGGATAGAAGTCTGAAGTTAAGCGTGCTTGGGCTGGAGTAGTGTGAGGATGGGTGACCTTTTGGGAAGTTTGACCACGGAGGTAAATTTGAATAAAAGTAAAACAACATATATCTGAAAAACGCAAGTAAAATAGTGAGGGGAGGGAGAGAGAGAGCTACCCTCTCTAATTCCATTGATAGAAAAGGTATCTATACATAGGGAGAAGTTGTCTCCAAGAGATGGCAGTTACAAATGTTAAAAGAAAAGGGGCATCACTACTTTGGATTGGTCACAAGAATGATGATTCGTTAATTAATACATTTTAGTTCTTAATATAATTGACACATCCTAATTTGTTCCTAACATTTTCTTTGTTCAATCAGTTTTGCTCATTGAGATTCTTTTATTAGCTGGGTGTGGTAACGGCCTTTTTCTTTCTTTGCTAGAAGAACCAACATGCAAGGGACCAGCAAGCGAACTTCGCATGTACACAAGAAAACTGGACACGCAAGGGACCGAGCTTCCCAGCAACACGCCTCACCCACTGTCACCCAGGGCCCATGCACTTTTCACACCCTAGATTCACTAGCAGACCTTATTTCAAGGGAGCTTAGTAACTATATAGATAGAAGTTTTTCTTTTATCTATCTTTTTCATGTGAAAACTTCTGCTCAAATGTGCAATCTCTTAATTTCGTTTCCTTGCTCTGCTACAAAGCGTCTGTACATATCTTATCCTGAAGTCCACTTAATTGCTTTTAATACGACATAACTTATCCAATCTTTATTTTCATGCTATTTTTGTATTACAATAATGAGCATTAATATCAAACCTACTATAAAAATGGATGCCATATCATTTTCTCTTCCTCAAGGCTCACAAGCAGTAACTTTCCTACCAACGCCACATACAAGTTTGGATGAAGATTGCAGCTTTGATGCTACTCCTGACACTCACCTTTCTCGTGCTAGCATCAAGTACGTTTAATCGGTTCCTCCAAGAGTGTTGCATCAACCCAATCAACAAAACTGTTATTTTCATGATTCGGATTTCTTCTTGTTGGTAATATTTTGCAGATGCGAATACAAACTGAAGGTGTACGTTTAAATACATGAAGAAGTTTGGTGGTTGTCAGGAAGATTGCCAATGAATCCTTACGTGCCCTGAGAACAAGGAATGCAATTTGGAGACTCATATTGTTGGCAAATTGTGCAGGTGTACAATGTGCATAGACTACTCCAAGGCTCCAATAAAAGGAACTGTGATGTTAACTAGCTAAGCAAATATCAGTTTAAATATTAGTTTCGAATTTTTTTCGGGAATTATTTTTTCAAAATATGATACGTAATATGAACGGAAGTTTGACATAAATTTTCAAAATTTCCTCACACTCATGAACATGAACAAAGTCCTAAACATCAACAAGGTTTAATAGGACTGATATGCTAGATATATCAACAAGTGCCTGTGTTGTGAGCTGGTGCTGGGGTTGGATAGAACTCTGAAGTTAAGCGTGCTTGGGCTGGAGTAGTGTGAGGATGGGTGACCTTTCAGGAAGTTTGACCACGGAGGTAAATTTGAATAAAAGTAAAAGAACATATATCTGAAAAATGCAAGTAAGATAGTGAGGGGAGGGAGAGAGAGAGCTACCCTCTCTAATTCCATTAATAGAAAAGGTATCTATACATAGGGAGAATCTGCCTCCAAGAGATGGCAGTTATAAATGTTAATAGAAAAAGGGACATCACTACTTTGGATTTGTCACAAGAATGATGATTCGTTAATTAATATATTTTAGTTATTAATATAAATAGACACATCCTAATTTATTCCTAACATTTTCTTTGTTCAATAAGTTTTGCTCATTGAGATTCTTTTATTAGCTAGGTGTGGTAACGGCCTTTTTCTTTCTTTGCTAGATGAACCAACATGCAAGGGACCAGCAAGCGAACTGCGCATGTACACAAGAAAACTGGACACGCAAAGGACCGAGCTGCCCACCAACACGCCTCACCCACTGTCACCCATGGCCCATGCACTTTTCACACCCTGGATTCACTAGGAGACCTTATTTCAAGGGAGCTTAGTAACTGTATAGATAGATGTTTTTCTTTTGTCTATCTTTTTCATGTGAAAACGTCTGCTCAAATGTGCAATCTCTTAATTTCGCTTCCTTGCTCTGCTACAAAGCGTCTGTACATATCTTATCCTGAAGTCCAGTTAATTGCTTTTAATACGACATACCTTATCCAATCTTTCTTTTAGTGCTATTTTTGTATTACAATAATGAGCATTAATATAAAACCTACTATCAAAATGGTTGCCATATCATTTTCTCTTCCTCAAGGCTCACAAGCAGTCACTTTCCTACCAACGCCACATACAAGTTAGGATGAAGATTGCAGCTTTGACGCTACTCCTGACACTTGCCTTTCTCATGCTAGCATCAAGTACATTTAATCGGTTCCACCAAGAGTGTTGCGTCAACCCAATCAACAAAACTGTTCTTTTCATGATTTGGATTTCTTCTTGTTGGTAATATTTTGCAGATGCGGATACAAACCAAAGGTGTACGTTTAAATACCTAAAGAAGATTGGTGGTTGTCAGGAAGATTGCCACCGAATCCTTACGTGCCCTGAGAACAAGGAATGCAATTTGGAGGCTCATATTGTTGGCAAATTGTGCAGGTGTACAATGTGCATAGACTACTCCAAGGCTCCAATAAAAGGAACTGTGATGTTAACTAGCTAAGCAAATATCAGTTTAAATATTAGTTTCGAATTTTTTTCGGGAATTATTTTTTCAAAATATGATACGTAATATGAACGGAAGTTTGACATAAATTTTCAAAATTTCCTCACACTCATGAACATGAACAAAGTCCTAAACATCAACAAGGTTTAATAGGACTGATATGCTAGATATATCAACAAGTGCCTGTGTTGTGAGCTGGTGCTGGGGTTGGATAGAACTCTGAAGTTAAGCGTGCTTGGGCTGGAGTAGTGTGAGGATGGGGGACCTTTCAGGAAGTTTGACCACGGAGGTAAATTTGAATAAAAGTAAAAGAACATATATCTAAAAAATGCAAGTAAGATAGTGAGGGGAGGGAGAGAGAGAGCTACCCTCTCTAATTCCATTAATAGAAAAGGTATCTATACATAGGGAGAATCTGCCTCCAAGAGATGGCAGTTATAAATGTTAATAGAAAAAGGGACATCACTACTTTGGATTTGTCACAAGAATGATGATTCGTTAATTAATATATTTTAGTTATTAATATTAATAGACACATCCTAATTTATTCCTAACATTTTCTTTGTTCAATAAGTTTTGCTCATTGAGATTCTTTTATTAGCTAGGTGTGGTAACGGCCTTTTTCTTTCTTTGCTAGATGAACCAACATGCAAGGGACCAGCAAGCGAACTGCGCATGTACACAAGAAAACTGGACACGCAAAGGACCGAGCTGCCCACCAACACGCCTCACCCACTGTCACCCATGGCCCATGCACTTTTCACACCCTGGATTCACTAGGAGACCTTATTTCAAGGGAGCTTAATAACTGTATAGATAGATGTTTTTCTTTTGTCTATCTTTTTCATGTGAAAACGTCTGCTCAAATGTGCAATCTCTTAATTTCGCTTCCTTGCTCTGCTACAAAGTGTCTGTACATATCTTATCCTGAAGTCCAGTTAATTGCTTTTAATACGACATACCTTATCCAATCTTTCTTTTAGTGCTATTTTTGTATTACAATAATGAGCATTAATATAAAACCTACTATCAAAATGGTTGCCATATCATTTTCTCTTCCTCAAGGCTCACAAGCAGTCACTTTCCTACCAACGCCACATACAAGTTAGGATGAAGATTGCAGCTTTGACGCTACTCCTGACACTTGCCTTTCTCATGCTAGCATCAAGTACATTTAATCGGTTCCACCAAGAGTGTTGCGTCAACCCAATCAACAAAACTGTTCTTTTCATGATTTTGATTTCTTCTTGTTGGTAATATTTTGCAGATGCGGATACAAACCAAAGGTGTACGTTTAAATACCTAAAGAAGATTGGTGGTTGTCAGGAAGATTGCCACCGAATCCTTACGTGCCCTGAGAACAAGGAATGCAATTTGGAGGCTCATATTGTTGGCAACTTGTGCAGGTGTACAATGTGCATAGACTACTCCAGGGCTCCAATAAAGGAGACTGTGATGTTAACTAGCTAAGCAAATATCAGTGCAGGTTTGCTAAAAATAATAACAATGACATATCATGGGGTGTATTAGCATGACTGAGGGAGTCCCGGATTAGGGGGTGTTCGGATGGACGGACTATGACCTTTGGCCGAACTCCAGGACTATGAAGATACAAGATTGAAGACTTCGTCCTGTGTCCGGATAGGACTTTCCTTGGTGTGGAAGGCAAGGTTGGCGATACGATATGTAGATCTCCTCCCATTGTAATCGACTCTGTGTAACCCTAGCCCTCTTCGGTGTCTATATAAACCGGAGAGGTTTAGTCCGTAGGATGAACAACAATCATACCATAGGCTAGCTTCTAGGGTTTAGCCTCTCTGATCTCGTGGTAGATCAACTCTTGTACTACACATATCATCAATGTTAATCAAGAAGGAGTAGGGTTTTACCTCCATCGAGAGGGCCCGAACCTGGGTAAAAACATCGTGTCCCTTGTCCCCTATTACCATCCGCCTAGACGCACTGTTCGGGACCCCCTACCCGAGATCCGCCAGTTTTGAAACCGACATTGGTGCTTTCATTGAGAGTTCCTCTGTGTCGACACCTTTAGGCCCGATGGCTTCTACGATCATCAACAACGATGCGGTCCAGGGTGAGACCTTTCTCCCCGGACATATCTTCGTATTCGGCGGCTTTGCACTATGAGCCAATTAGCTTGGCCATCTGGAGCAGATCAAAAGCTACGCCCCTGGCCATCAGGTCAGATTTGGAAGTTTGAACTACACGGCTGACATCCACGGAGACTTGATCTTCGACAGATTCGAGCCACAGCCGAGCATGCCGCACTATCACGATGGGCATGATATAGCTCTGCCGCTGGACAGTGCCCAGAAGGCCGCTCAGGTGTCCGCTCCGACCCTTAGCTTGGAGCCGACTGCGCCAATCGGGGATGGATGGTTGGACACCGCCTCGGGAGCTGCAATCTCTACAGCGGTCGAGCCGAATACCTGCCTTGTCCTTTGTGAAGCTCGTGACTCCAAGGTGTCGGACTCCTTTCCGGACTCCGAATCTTCCACACCCCTTCCGATTGAACCGAGTTGGGCTCCGATCATGGAGTTCACCGCCGCGGATATCTTTCAGCACTCTCCCTTTGGCGACATCCTGAATTCACTAAAGTCTCTCTCTTTATTAGGAGAGCCCTGGCCGGACTATGGTCAGCAAGGTTGGGATGCGGACGACGAAGAAATTCGAAACCCACCCACCACCCACTTCATAGCCACTGTCGATGATTTAACCGACATGCTCGACTTCGACTCCGAAGACATCGACGGTATGGACGCCGATGAAGCAGACGACCAAGAACCAGCGCCTATAGGGCACTGGAAAGCCACCTCGTCATATGACATATACATGGTGGACACCCCAAAGGAAGGGAATGGCGATGGAGCAATGAGGATGACCCCTCCAAGAAACAGCCTAAGTGCCGGCGTCAGCGGCACCGCTCTAAATCCCGCCAAAGCAAAAATGGCAAGTCCGACACCGGACACAATAACACCCTGGACAGTGCCAAAGACAACCCCCTCCAGCAGGATTCAACGCAGGAGGATGGCGAAGCCAGCCCTCATGAGAGAGCAGCAGACAGAGAGGTCGAGGACGACAATTATATGCCTCCCTCTGAAGACGAGGCAAGCCTCGACGACGACGAATTTGTCGTGCCTGAGGATCCAGTCGAACAAGAGCGTTTCAAACGCAGGCTTATGGCCAAGGCAAGCAGCCTCAAGAAAAAACAGCAGCAGCTTAGAGCTGACCAAGATTTTCTAGCCGACAGATGGACTGAAGTCCTGGCGGCCGAAGAGTACAAACTCGAATGCCCCTCCAAGAGCTACCCAAATGCAGGCTGCTACAACAACTAGAGGAGGAAGCAACTAAACCTACATCACCAGCGTATGATGCAGCCGATCGACCACCTCGTGACCGTGACAGAGAGGCCTCTCGGCCATCCATTCAAGCCACACCCCCGTGCCGCTCAAAAAATACCAAGGCACAGGGAAACGCGCCAGACCTGTGAGACATAATAGAAGACAAGGCCCGGCAAACAAGATCGATCTACGGATCGCGTGGGCGCCCCACGACACGTGATGATAACTGTCACGCCGGATATGGCAAATACGGCCAGGCCGAACACGGCAGGCAAAGCTCGTATGAGCTACGTCGCAATATAGCCCAGTACAGAGGCGCCACACACCCACTATGCTTCACAGACGAAGTAATGGATCATCAAATCCCCGAAGGGTTTAAACCCGTAAACATCGAATCATACGTTGGTACAACAGATCATGCGGTGTGGATCGAGGATTATCTCCTTCATATCCACATGGCCCGCGGCGATGATCTACATGCTATCAAATACCTCCCGCTCAAGCTTAAAGGACCATCTCGGCATTGGCTTAACAGCTTGCCAGCAGAGTCAATTGGTTGCTGGGAGGACCTGGAATCTGCATTCCTTGACAACTTCCAGGGAACTTATGTTCAACCACTAGACGCCGATGACCTAAGCCACATAATTCAGCAGCCAGAGGAATCGGCCAGACAATTCTGGACACGGTTCCTAACCAAGAAAAATCAAATAGTCGACTGTCCGGACGTAGAGGCCCTTGCAGCCTTCAAACATAACATCCGTGACGATGGCTTGCCCGGCACCTTGGACATGAAAAGCTGAAATCCATGGCAGCCCTCACGACACTCATGACCCGCTTTTGCGCGGGAGAAGACAGCTGGCTAGCTCGTAGCAATAACATGACCAAGAGCCCTGGTAATTCGGATACCAAGGACAACAATGGCAGGTCGCGTCGCAACAAGCACAAGCGCCGCATTAACGGCGACAATACTGAGGATACGACAGTTAATGCCGGATTCAGAGGCTCTAAACCCGGCCAGTGGAAAAAGCCGTTCAAAAGAACTACTCCGGGCCCGTCCAGTTTAGACCGGATACTCGATCGCTCGTGCCAGATACACGGGACCCCCGAACAACCAGCTAATCACACCAACAGGGATTGTTGGGTGTTCAAACAGGCAGGCAAGTTAAGTGCCAAAAACAGAGACAAGGGGCTGCATAGCGATGAGGAGGAGGAGCCCCGGTCATCGAACAACAGAGGACAAAAGGGTTTTCCCCCACAAGTGCGGACGGTAAACATGATATACGCAACCCACATCCCCAAAAGGGAGCGGAAGCGTGCACTCAGGGACGTATATGCGTTGGAGCCAGTCGCCCCAAAGTTCAACCCATGGTCTTCCTGCCCGATCAATTTTGATCGCAGGGACCACCCCACTAGCATCCGTCACGGCGGATTCGCCGCATTGGTTCTAGACCCAATCATTGACGGATTTCACCTCACTAGAGTCCTCATGGACGGCGGCAGCAGCCTGAACCTGCTTTACCAGGATACAGTGTAAAAAATGGGCATAGATCCCTCAAGGATTAAGCCCGCAAAGACGACCTTTAAAGGCGTCATACCAGGTGTAGAAGCCAGCTGTACGGGCTCAGTTACACTTGAAGTGGTCTTCAGATCCCCGGATAATTTCCGAAGCGAGTAGTTAATCTTCGACATAGTCCCGTTCCGCAGTGGCTATCACGCCCTGCTCGGGCGAACCGCATTTGCAAAGTTCAATGCGGTGCCGCACTACACATACCTCAAGCTCAAGATGCCAGGCCCTCAAGGAGTCATTACGGTCAATGGAAACACCGAACGCTCTCTCCGAACAGAGGAGCACATGGCGGCCCTGGCGGCGGAAGTACAAAGTGGCCTCTCAAGGCAATTCTCCAGTCCGGCTGTTAGACGTCCGGACAACATCAAGTGCGCACGAAGTAACCTACAACAAGACCGTCTGGCACGTTCCGAGCAAGCATAGCAGTGCGGCCCCAACCCCAGCCCTCGCGAGATTGCGATACCAGTACCACACGTACATAATTACGCTCTGGAAATACCATGGGCATAAGGGAATTGGCACAATTACGACACGCCCAGAATGCGGCTCAACCGCACTAAGGGCTCCCGATTTTGCCATTTCTTTTTTTATATATACTTTCAGGACTCCACTATTCGAAAGGCCTGTCCGGCAGTACAATCGTCGAACACACGATGCAACAGCCAGGGAGACAACAAGCCACGTCGAATGTCCAGGTGGTCTCTATAACGAGCTAAATACCTGTCTTACTTAAAGTCTCGCAGCTTGCCCCTGGAGGGGGACATGTCAAATAATCCCATATCTTGCCTATCGCACTATTTGCATCCTTCTGCTCTCATAGCAGCCCTTTAATAAAAAATACATAGCTCTTATCTATTATTGCATTAATTTTTTATGTAAATATGTTCAGTTATGACATCATGCAACCGTACACTTTGGTACAGCCAATACACCAGGGGCTTAAGTACCCCAGAATACGGTGTGAGAAGACCGAACACTCTCATGAGTGCGACACCCCGAACTTATAGCATTATATGCATCGGTTCTGAATCATGTCTTGGGTCAATAGTTGGGTTTGCTCGGCTCCCATGTTTTGGTACCTTACATTCCGCTATGTCGGCTAAGGTAGCGCTAGGAGAACTACTGCGATTGTGCCCCAGTTGAGTTGGGTTAACACCTCAATAGAGAAAGCTAAAACTGACCGTCATGATAGGGCGAGAGACCGGTCGCTGTTCGAGATGTTTTTCGAGTCCCTAAAGACTCATGCCGCTTAGAGCGAGGAGCTGGCTTTGTCCGGCCTAGGCGTGGATAGCGCTCCGAACTCGGTCTTCCGAATACTAGGGGCTTCGTCGAAATTTAAAATTATAGAATTCTATGGCTAAGTGAGAGTGATAAAGCATTATAAGTCCGATTGCCTTGTTCGTTGTGCTGAGCGCCCCCCTCGAAGGACGCAAGAATGGGAACAAGAGCGCTCAGGTTTATCCCAAACACCCCAGCACTCGTGGCATGGGGGTAGAAGCCGACGACTTGCATCTCTCAGATTTAATAAACGGACGCACAGAAGGTAATATTTTAAATTCAAAAAGCATTGCTTAGCACATATGAACAAGTTCTCAGCGCACAGGATAAACACGAGCGAGTTTACTCAAAAATTACATCCCTGGTACATTAATTCGCCACAAGACGGGCACCCTTCAGGACGCCCTCATAATACATCTCGGGCCTACGATGCTCCTTCCCATCCGGTGGCCCTTCTGTCACCAGCTTCTCAGCATCCAGTTTGCCCCAGTGCACTTTAGCACGGGCAAAAGCCCTACGGGCGCCTTCGATGCATACTGAGCGATTGATGACTTCCAGCCGGGGACAGGCGTCCACCAGCCGCCGCACCAGCCCAAAGTAGCTCCCAGGCATGGCCTCCCCAGGCCACAGCCGGCCTATCAGGCCCTTCATGGCCTGTTCGGCTGCCTTATGAAGCTCGACTAGCTGCTTCAGCTGGTCGCTCAGGGGCACCGGGTGTCCGGCCTCAGCATACAGGGACCAGAACACCTTCTCCGTCGAGCTCCCTTCCTCGGCCCGGTATAATGCGGCGGCATCGGATACACTGCGGGGGCAGATTTGCGAATGCTCCTGGAGAGCTCCGGATTCGGGTAAGTAACAGGTAATTTACTTTCACGTGCTTGCTTTGCCTAAAGAATGCCTTACCCGCCGCAATCCTTTTCATCGCCTCAATTTCTTGGAGGGCTTTTTGGGCTTCGGCCTTGGCAGATTTGGCGCTTTCAAGTGCCGAGGCAAGCACGGACTCTCGAGTCTTCGAGTCAAGCTCTAAACTCTCATGTTTTTTTCACAAGAGCATTGAGCTCTTGCCGCACCTCCGCCACCTGCGCCTCTTGTTTCTCTCGCTCGATGCGCTCCACGGCCGCATTGTCTTCGGCCTTGGAAAGCGCTTCCTTCTGGGTCGCCACCTCGGTTGTGGCCCCTGTAGCATTCATGTTCGTCCTGTCATTATTTGCAACCAGGTATTTTTATATATACTTACATAAGATACTACATACCTTCCTTGTCCTCGAGCTGCTTCTTGGCACGGCCGAGGTCGTTCTCGGACCGCTCGAGGCTCTGCTTCAATGCATCGACCTCCGCAGTCAGTGCGGCAGAGGTCAGCAGCGCAGCCTGCATTCCCATATTGACAGATTTATGTTAGACTCCTGCGTATATCTTTTTAGATCCTTAGTCCGGCTTTTCTTTCCGAACACCAAACTGAGCATCAGGGGCTACTGTTTATGCGGTAACATTTTTACATGTTTTAAATACGTACCTCAAAACCTGTTAGAAGGCTGGTACAGGCTTCTGTCAGCCCGCTCTTGGCGGACTGAACCTTCTGGATCACCGCACTCATAACTGTGCGGTGCTCCTCGTCGATGGAGGCTCCGTTAAGCATCTCCAGCAAATTGTCCAGTGCCTCCGGTTGGATGGAGGCCGCCGTCGTCGTAGGCTTGCCCTTCTTGCGAGGGGGCCGCCTGCCGGACTCCGGAATCACTGAAGGTTCCGGAGCTGTGTCCGGCCCAGGGCCGGACTTAGATCCCTCTGGGGCTTCATCCCCTTTGGGCCTGGAGTCCGGGAGGTCGCGTTGCGGCACCTCCAGGACCACCTCCTCCTGGTTTAGCCCCTTTTGGGACTCCATCTCGGCATCGTCCGTAGGGCGAGGGGAGGTAGCAGTCGGGAGTTAAGCACTATTCACATCCGACGAATCCATGGAGCCGCTCGACAAATCGCCGAGCTGAGCCATGGGCGGACTGCATGATTGAATTCAGCGTCAGAAGGTA
Organism: Triticum dicoccoides; assembly: GCF_002162155.2. Lineage (NCBI taxonomy): Eukaryota > Viridiplantae > Streptophyta > Magnoliopsida > Poales > Poaceae > Triticum > Triticum dicoccoides. Next base: position 38,857,832 of record NC_041385.1, on the reverse strand, counting down.
CTGTACAATAGAGGAACGCCATGAGTTATTCTGGTATCCGGATACTTACGATTTTGCCAGGGGCTTGGCCCTGGATGGCCATTCCTCTCCACCGTCATCGACGTCGAAGGCATAGTCCGGAAGAAGGGTCTTCCCCTTCTTGAACCCTCCGGCCTCCCCAGTTGGGGCGGCCTTCCTTTTCTTTCCTCCCCCCGCTGGAGGGGGAGAGGCTTCTTCTTCCTCCTCCTCGTCTTTAGAGGCGGAGTGCGCTTCGGGGTCGTCGGGCGATAAATCCGACACCACCAGGCGCTGGGAACTCTTTCGAGTCCCCGTGGCCTTCTTCTTGGCCTTCTTCTCCGGCACCACGTGAGTTGCCGGGACCAGCAGCTTCAACAAGCGTGCATCTGCTGGGCCTTTGGGCAAAGGGGTCGGACAGTCAAACTGTTCGGACGTCCTCTGCCAGTCCTGTCAAAGGGGCGGGAGTTTAGATCCTGCATAGAGTCAAATTATGAAAATAAAGTGTCCTGTAAAGGACAAAAACAAGCTTACTTCGGTGGCTTGGCGCTTTGCGCAGAATCCGCGATCCTCGGTGACGGGAGGGGAGACCTCGGAGCTCTTGAATAGCACCTTCCAGGCATCCTCGTGCTTTGTGTCGAAGAGCCTGGACAAAGTCTGGTGCTGGGCCGGGTCGAACTCCCACAAGTTGTAAGCCCGTCGTTGACACGGGAGGATCCGGCGGAAGAGCATGACCTGGACTACGTTGACAAGTTTAACCTTCTTGTTCACCAGGTCTTGGACGCAGGTTTGGAGTCCGGTCTTGGACGCAGGTGTGGGGAAGCCAGATTGGAATTCGGGGGCCGCTGCCCGTTCAGGGTCACGCGGCTCGGTGATGTAGAACCACCCCGATTGCCACCCTTTGATGGTTCCACGAAGGAGCCCTCGAGCCATGTGACGTTGGGCATCTTACCCGCCATGGAGCCTCCGCACTCCGCTTGCCGGCCAACCACGACCTTTGGCTTGACGCTGAAGATCTTCAGCCATAGGCCGAAGTGAGGCTTGGTGCAGAGGAAGGCCTCGCACACGACGATGAACGCCGAGATGTTGAGGACAAAGTTCGGTGCCAGATCATGGAAATCCAGGCCGTAGTAGAACATGAGCCGCCGGACAAATGGGTGAAGTGGGAAGCCCAGTCCGCGGAGGAAATGGGTGAGAAACACCACCCTCTCATGGGGCCTATGAGTGGGGATGAGTTGCCCCTCATCTGGGAGCCGGTGCGCGATGTCGTTAGACAATTATCCGGCCTTCCTCAACTTTTTGATGTGCCCCTCCGTGACGGTGGAGGCCATCCATCTACCTCCCGCTCCGGACATGATTGGAGAAGGTTGAGGTGGGAAGTGCGGACTTGGGCGCTGGAGCTCGAGTGCGTGGGAATGGATAAGCAAAGGAGGAAGAAGGCGTAGATTGAAAGGGTGGATCCTTATCCCCTTATATGGGCGGCCGAAACTATGTGCCCCCGCCAGCCTGGTAAAACTCGCTTATCTCCCAAGCGCCGCGATTAATGGCGCGGTTGGGTTACCCATGCCCGTATTGATGAGAATCCCGCAATAAGGGGACACGATCTCTGCTTTGACAAGACGTGCCAAGGAAACCTCCTCGCTAAACGCGCTGAGGTGGGACAGTAAAATGATTCAAATAAAGGCTTGGTCGTAGCATGACATGCTACGGAATACGTCAGCAGATTAGATTTGTGTAAATATTATTCTCTGTACAGTGGTATGTGGAACTTATTTTGCAGAGCCGGACACTATCCTTGTGTTCAACACCTTTTATGAAGTATTCGGGGGAGGAACCCGTCTTGCAATGCCGAAGACAATTTGCGCGCCGGACTCGTCGTCATTGGAGCCTGGTTCAGGGGCTACTCAGGGAGTCCCGGATTAGGGGGTGTCCGGATGGACAGACTATGACCTTTGGCCGGACTCCCGGACTATGAAGATACAAGATTGAAGAATTCGTCCCGTGTCCAGATAGGAGTAGGGTTTTACCTCCATCGAGAGGGCCCGAACCTGGGTAAAAACATCGTGTCCATTGTCTCCTGTTACCATCCGCCTAGACGCACAGTTTGGGACCCCCTACCCAAGATCCGCCGGTTTTGACACCGACAATGACTATCCGCAATTAATCTTTATAGAACATAATTCAACGTTACACCTTGAGTTTTGTACATGGTGTTATTAAGTGGTCTATATATGAGGCGTTAAAAATACCACCTTCCTTTTTGAATATGTTACAAATCCGATCTTAACAGGGGGAACCCCGTTAAACATTTCCAAAATCCTCAAAAACCTAACAAAAAAAAGTTATGGGGCTTTCAAGATCTAGAGGCAAAAAAAATCAAAAAATTTCAACCTTACTAGTGGCGCACCGTTTGCTAGGTGCGCCACTTATAACAGAGAAAAAATAGTTTCAAATTTTTTTCGGGGATTTTTTTTCAAAATATGATACGTAATATGAACGGAAGTTTGAAATAATTTTTAAAAATTTTATCACACTCATGAACATGAACAAAGTCCTAAACATCAACAAGGTTTAATAGAATTGATATGCTAGATATATCAACAAGTGCCTGTCAAGTGAGCTAGTGCTAGGGTTGGATGGAACTCTAAAGTTAAGCGTGCTTGGGCTGCAGTAGGGTGAGGATGGGTGACCTTTCGGGAAGTTTGATCACGGAGGTAAATTTGAATAAAAGTAAAAGAACATATATCTGGAAAATGCAAGTAAGATAGTGAGGGGAGGGAGAGAGAGAGCCACCCTCTCTAATTCCATTGATAGAAAAGGTATCTATACATAGGGAGAAGCTGCCTCCAAGAGATGGCAGATATAAATGTTAAAAGAAAAAGGGACATCACTACTTTGGATTGGTCACAAGAATGATGATTCGTTAATTAATACATTTTAGTTATTAATATAATAGACACATCCTAATTTGTTCCTAACATTTTCTTTGTTCAATCAGTTTTTCTCATTGAGATTCTTTTATTAGCTGGGTGTGGTAATGGCCTTTTTCTTTCTTTGCTAGATGAACCAACATGCAACGGACCAGCAAGCGAGCTGTGCATGTACACAAGAAAACTGGACACTCAAGGGACCGAGCTGCCCACCAACACGCCTCACACACTGTCACCTGCTACCTCTTGGGCACTGCGTTGGATTTCCCCGAAGAGGAGAGGATGATGCAGTAAAGTGGCATAAGTATTTCCCTCAGTTTTTGAGAACCAAGGTATCAATCCAGTAGGAGATCACGCACGAGTCCCTCGTACCTACATAAAACGATAGCTACTCGCAACCAACACGACTAGGGGTTGTCAATCCCTTGACGGTCACTTACGAGGGTGAGGTCTGATAGAGATGATAAATAATATTTTTGGTATTTTTGATATAGAGATGCAAAGTAAAAAGTAGAAGGCAAAGTAAAAACAAAGCAAGTAAATAAAGTAATGGAGATTGATATGATGAGAATAGACCCGGGGGCCATAGGTTTCACTAGTGTCTTCTCTCAAGAGCATAAGTATTCTACGGCGGGTGAACAAATTACTGTTGAGCAGTTGATAGAATTGAGCATAATTATGTTTATATCTAGGTATGATCATGTGTATAGGCATCACGTCTGAGACAAGTAGATCGAAACGATTCTGCATCTACTACTATTACTCCACTCATCGACCGCTATCCAGCATGCATCTAGAGTATTAAGTTAAAAACAGAGTAACGCCTTAAGCAAGATGACATGATGTAGAGGGATAAATTCATGCAATATGACAAAAACCCCATCTTGTTATCCTCGATGGCAACAATACAATACGTGCCTTGCAACCCTTTTTTCACTTGGTAAGGACACCGCAAGATTGAACCCAAAGCTAAACACTTCTCCCATTGCAAGAACTACCAATCTAGTTGGCCAAACCAAACGGATAATTCGAAGGGACTTGCAAAGATAACTCAATCATACATAAAAGAATTCAGAGAAGATTCAAATATTATTCATAGATAAGTTGGATCGTAAACCCACAATTCATCAGTCTCAACAAACACACCGCAAAAAGGAAGATTACATCGAATAGATCTCCACGAGAGAGGGGGAGAACATTGTATTGAGATCCAAAAAGAGAGAAGAAGCCATCTAGCTACTAGCTATGGACCAGAAGGTCTGAGGTAAACTACTCACACTTCATCGGAGAGGCTATGGTGTTGATGTAGAAGCCCTCCGTAGTAGATTCCCCCTCTGGCGGAGCTCCGGAATAGGCCCCAAGATGGGATCTCGCAGATACAGAAAGTTGCAGTGGTGGAATTAGGTTTTTGGCTCCGTATTTGATCTGACGGGGGTACGTAGGTATATATAGGAGGAAGGAGTACGTCGGTCGAGCAACAGGGGCCCCACAAGGCACGGGGGCACGCCCAGGGGGGGCGCCCTCCGCCCTCGTGACCACCTCTTTTGTTCCTTGGAGCAGGGTCCAAGTCTCCTGGATCACGTTCGATGAGAAAATCACGTTCCTGAAGGTTTCATTCCATTTGGACTCCGTTTGATATTCTGTTTCTTCGAAACACTGAAATAGGCAAAAACAGCAATTCTGGGCTGGGCCTCCGGTTAATAGGTTAGTCCCAAAAATAATATAAAAGTGGAAAATAAAGCCCAATATAGTCCAGAACATTAGATAAAGTAGCATGGAGCAATCAAACATTATAGCTACGTTGGAGACGTATCAGGCATCCCCAACCTTAATTCTTACTCGTCCTCGAGTAGGTAAATGATAAAAAAAGAATTTTTGATGCGGAGTGATACTTTGGCATAATTTCAATGTAAATCTTCTTAATTGTGATATGAATATTCAGATCCGAAAGATTCAAGACAAAAGTTCATATTGACACAAAAATAATAATACTTCAAGCATGAGTAGGGTTTTACCTCCATCGAGAGGGCCCGAACCGGGTAAAAACATCGTGTCCCTTGTCTCCTGTTACCATCCGCCTAGACGCACAGTTCGGGACCCCCTACCCGAGATCCGCCGGTTTTGACACCGACAATGACTATCCGCAATTAATCTTTATAGAACATAATTCAACGTTACACCTTGAGTTTTGTACATGGTGTTATTAAGTGATCTATATATGAGGCGTTAAAAATACCACCTTCCTTTTTGAATATATTACCAATCCGATCTTAACGGGGGGAACCCCGTTAAACATTTTCAAAATCCTCAAAAACCTAACAGAAAAAAAGTTACGGGGCTTTCAAGATCTAGCGGCAAAAAAAATCAAAAAATTTCAAACTTACTAGTGGCGCACCGTTTGCTAGATGCGCCACTTATAACAGAAAAAAAAATAGTTTCAAATTTTTTTCATGGATTTTTTTTCAAAATATGATACGTAATATGAACGAAAGTTTGAAATAATTTTTAAAAAATTTATCACACTCATGAACATGAACAAAGTCCTAAACATCAACAAGGTTTAATAGGATTGATATGCTAGATATATCAACAAGTGCCTGTGAAGTGAGCTGGCGCTGGGGTTGGATGGAACTCTGAAGTTAAGCGTGCTTGGGCTGGAGTAGGGTGAGGATGGGTGACCTTTCGGGAAGTTTGACCACGGAGGGAAATTTGAATAAAAGTAAAAGAACATATATCTGAAAAATGCAAGTAAGATAGTGAGGGGAGGGATAGAGAGAGCTACCCTCTCTAATTCCATTGATAGAAAAGGTATCTATACATAGGGAGAAGCTGCCTCCAAGAGATGGCAGATATAAATGTTAAAAGAAAAAGGGACATCACTACTTTGGAGTAGGGTGAGGATGGGTGACCTTTCGGGAAGTTTGACCACGGAGGGAAATTTGAATAAAAGTAAAAGAACATATATCTGAAAAATGCAAGTAAGATAGTGAGGGGAGGGAGAGAGAGAGCTACCCTCTCTAATTCCATTGATAGAAAAGGTATCTATACATAGGGAGAAGCTACCTCCAAGAGATGGCAGATATAAATGTTAAAAGAAAAAGGGACATCACTACTTTGGATTGGTCACAAGAATGATGATTCGTTAATTAATACATTTTAGTTATTAATATAATAGACACATCCTAATTTGTTCCTAACATTTTCTTTGTTCAATCAGTTTTGCTCATTGAGATTCTTTTATTAGCTGGGTGTGGTAACGGGCTTTTTCTTTCTTTGCTAGATGAACAAACATGAAAGGGACTAGCAAGCGAACTGCGCATGTACACAAGAAAACTGGACACTCAAGGGACCAAGCTGCCCACCAACACGCCTCACGCACTGTCACCTGCTACCTCTTGAGCACTGCGTTGGATTTCCCCGAAGAGGAGAGGATGATGCAGTAAAGTAGCGTAAGTATTTCCCTTAGTTTTTGAGAACCAAGGTATCAATCCAGTAGGAGATCACGCACGAGTCCCTCGTACCTACACAAAACGATAGCTACTCGCAACCAACGCGATTAGGGGTTGTCAATCCCTTCATGGTCACTTACGAGGGTGAGATCTGATAGAGATGATAAATAATATTTTTGGTAATTTTGATATAGAGATGCAAAGTAAAAAGTAGAAGGCAAAGTAAAAACGAAGCAAGTAAATAAAGTAATGGAGATTGATATGATGAGAATAGACCCGGGGGCCATAGGTTTCACTAGTGGCTTCTCTCAAGAGCATAAGTATTCTACGGTGGGTGAACAAATTACTGTTGAGGAGTTGACAGAATTGAGCATAATTATGTTTATATCTAGGTATGATTATGTGTATAGGCATCACGTCCGAGACAAGTAGATCGAAACGATTATGCATCTACTACTATTACTCCACTCATCGACTGCTATCCAGCATGCATCTAGAGTATTAAGTTAAAAACAGAGTAACGCCTTAAGCAAGATGACATGATGTAGAGGGATAAATTCATGCAATATGATAAAACCCCCATCTTGTTATCCTCGATGGTAACAATACAATACGTGCCTTACAACCCTTTCTTTCACTGGGTAAGGACACCGCAAGATTGAACCCAAAGCTAAACACTTCAACCATTGCAAGAACTACCAATCTAGTTGGCCAAACCAAACGGATAATTCAAAGAGACTTGCAAAGATAACTCAATCATACATAAAAGAATTCAGAGAAGATTCAAATATTATTCATAGATAAGTTGGATCATAAACCCACAATTCATCGGTCTCAACAAACACACCGCAAAAAGGAAGATTACATCGAATAGATCTCCACGAGAGAGGGGGAGAACATTGTATTGAGATCCAAAAAGAGAGAAGAAGCCATCTAGCTACTAGCTATGGACCAGAAGGTCTAAGGTAAACTACTCACACTTCATCGGAGAGGCTATGGTGTTGATGTAGAAGCCCTCCGTGGTAGATGCCCCCTTCGGCGGAGCTCCGGAACAGGCCCCAAGATGGGATCTCGCAGATACAGAAAGTTGCGGTGGTGGAATTAGGTTTTTGGCTCCGTATTTGATCTGACGGGGGTACGTAGGTATATATAGGAGGAAGGAGTACGTCGGTCGAGCAACACGAGGCAGGGTGGCGCGCCCAAGGGGGGCGCCCTCCACCCTTGTGACCGCCTCTTTTGTTCCTTGGAGCAGGGTCCAAGTCTCCTGGATCATGTTCGGTTGGAAAATCACGTTCCAGAAGGTTTCATTCCATTTGGACTCCGTTTGATATTTTGTTTCTTCGAAACACTGAAATTGGCAAAAAACAACAATTCTGGGCTGGGCCTCCGGTTAATAGGTTAGTCCCAAAAATAATATAAAAGTGGAAAATAAAACCCAATATAGTCCAAAACAGTAGATAAAGTAGCGTGGAGCAATCAAAAATTATAGCTACGTTGGAGACATATCAGGCATCCCCAACCTTAATTCCTACTCGTCCTCAAGTAGGTAAATGGTAAAAAAAGAATTTTTGTATGCGGAGTGATACTTGGACATAATTTCAATGTAAATCTTCTTAATTGTGATATGAATATTCAGATCCGAAAGATTCAAGACAAAAGTTCATATTGACACAAAAATAATAATACATCAAGCATATACTAATAAAGCAATCAGGTCTTCTCAAAATAGCATGGCAAAAGAAAGTTCATCCCTACAAAATCAAATAGTTAGGCTATGCTTCATTTTCGTCACACAAAGATGTTCCCAACTTCTATACCCCCGATGAAAAGCCAAGCAATTGTTTCATACTCAAATAATCTCAAACTTTTTCAACCTTTAAGAAATACATGAGCGCGAGCCATGGATATAGCACTATGGGTGGAATAGAATATGATGATGGGGATTGTGTGGAGAAGACAAAAAAGGAGAAAGTCTAACATTGACGAGGCTAATCAACGGGCTATGGAGATTCCCATCAATTGATGTCAACATGAGGAGTAGGGATTGCCATGCAACGGATGCACTAGAGCTATGAATGCTCAACAAAAGAAAACTAGTCGGTGTGCATCCAACTCGCTTGCTCATGAAGACCTAGGGCATTTGAGGAAGCCCATCGTAGGAATATACAAGCCAAGTTATATAATGAAAAAATCCCACTAGTATGAAAAGGACAACTTTATGAGACTCACTACATGAAGAACAAGGTGCTACTTTAAAGCATAATATATGAGACTCACTACATGAGGAACAAGGTGCTGCTTTGAAGCACAAGTGTGGAAAAAGAGATAGTAGCATTGGCCTTTTTAGTTTTTATTTTTTTTGGCCTCTCTTTCTTTTTTTTGTTTGGGCAATGCTCTAATAATGATGATCATCACACTTCTATTGATTACAACATAAGGATTACAACTCGAAACTTAGAACAAGATATGACTCTATATGAATGCCTCCGGCGGTGTACCGGGATGGTGCAATGAATCAAGAGTGACATGTATGAAAAATAATGCATGGTGGCTTTGCCACAAATATGATGTCAACTACATGATCATGCAATGGCAATATGACAAAAGTAATGTATGTCATGATGATGATGATGGAAGTTGCATGGCAATATATCTCGGAATGGCTATGGAAATGCCATGATAGGTAGGTATGGTGGCTGTTTTGGGGAAGATATAAGGAGGTTTATGTGTGATAGAGCGTATCGTATCACGGGGTTTTGATGCACCGGCGAAGTTTGCACGAACTCTCAAGGTGAGAAAGGGCAATGCACGGTAACGAAGAGGCTAGCTAAGGCGGAAAGGTGAGAGTGTGTATAATCCATGGACTCAACATTAGTCAAAAGAACTCATATACTTATTGCAAAAATTTAGAAGTCGTCAAAAATCAAGTACTACACGCATGCTCCTAGGGGGATAGATTGGTAGGAAAAGACCATCGCTCGTCCCCGACCGCCACTCATAAGGATGCACAAGCCAGGTACACTTCATCTTTCAAATTTGTTACACAACTTTATCCATACGTGCATGCTACGGGACTTGCAAACTTCAACACAAGCATTCTTTGAATTCATAATCACCCAACTAGCATGACTTTGATATTATCACCTCCAAATCTCAAAACAATTATCAAGCATCAAACTTATCTTAGTATTCAATTCACTCAAAAGAATGTTTCACATATCTTGAATACCAAGTATATTAACATTAAGCAAATTACCGTGCTATTAATGACTCTCAAAATAATCTAAATGAAGCTTGAGAGATCAATAGTTTCTTTAAAACAAATCCACCACCGTGCTCTAAAAGATATAAGTGAAGTACTAGAGCAAAAATTATCACGCTCAAAAGATATAAGTGAAGCACTATGAGCAAAACTATCAAGCTCAAAAGATATAAGTGAAGCACATAGAGTATTCTAGCAAATTCCAATTGGTGTATGGATCTATCAAAAGGTGTGTACAGCAAGGAAGATTGTGGTAAACTAACAAGCAAAGACGCAAATAATACAAGACGCTCCAAGCAAAACACATAACACGTGGTGAATAAAAATATAGCTCCAAGTAAATTACCGATGGAAGTAGACGAAAGAGGGGATGCCTTCCGGGGCATCCCCAAGCTTTGAACTTTTGGTGTCCTTGGATTATCTTGGGGGTGCCATGGGCATCCCCAAGCTTAGGCTCTTGCCACTCTTTGTCCCATAATCCATCAAAAGAATTCACCCAAAACTTGAAAACTTCACAACACAAAACTCAATAGAAATCTCGAGAGCTCCGTTAGTGAAAGAAAACAAAATACTACTTTAAGGTACTGTAATGAACCCATTCTTTATTTATATTGGTGTTAAACCTACTGTATTCCACCTTCCTTATGGTTTATAGACTAATTTATTAGTCATAGATGCATTGAAATAAGCAAACAACACACGAAAAACAGAATCTGTCAAAAACAGAACAGTCTGTAGCAATCTGTAACTAAAGCAAACTTCTGGGACTCTACAAAGTCTACCAAAATATGACGTACTGGACAATTTGTTTATTGATCAGCAGCAAAAAGAATCAATGCAAAATCACGTTCTGTGATTTACTGAATTTTTTCTCGTGAGCGCAAAGTTTCTGTTATTCAGCAGAATCAAATCAACTATCATCATAGCTTATCCTATAGGTTCTACTTGGCACAAACACTAATTAAAACATAAAACCACATCCAAACAGAGGGTAGAAACAAAATTTAACACTAAACAGGAACAAAAACAAAAAACAAAAAATAAAATTGGGTTGCCTCCCAACAAGCGCTATCGTTTAACGCCCCTAGCTAGGCATTGATTATTTTAATGATGCTCACATGAAAGACAAGAATTGAAGCACAAAGAGAGCATCATGAAACACGTGAAAAACACATCTAAGTATAACATACTTCCTATGCATAGGCATATTATAATCAAACAAATTTGCAAGGCAAGCAAAAACTAGCATATGCAAGGAAGAAGAAAGAGACGATAGCAATCTCAACATGACGAGAGGTAATTTAGCAACATGAAAATTTCTACAACCATATTTTCCTCTCTCATAATAATTACATGTTGAATCATAAGCAACTTCAACAATATAGCTATCACAAAACATATGCTCAACACGATCCACATGCATGCAAAGTTGACACTCTTCCGAAATAGTGGGATTAACATTAACTAAAGTCATGACCTCTCCAAACCCACTTTTATCAAAAATTTCATAAGATTGAATATTATCCAAATATGTGGGATCTAAAGTTGACACTTTTCCATGACCACTTTTAATATGATTGCAAACAATATTATCAATCTCATATTCATCATGGGGATTGAATAAATTTTCAAGATCATAAGAAGAATCACCCCAATCATCATCATTGCAACAAGTAGTAGACATAGCAAAACTAGCATCCCCAAGATTAGGGTTTTGCATATTATTAGCACAATTGACATCAAGAGAATTTATAGTAAAATAATTTAAATCATGCTTTTCATTGAGGGAGCTATCAAGCATGGGTGAAATAGCAACGATCTCATTTTTAACATAAGGAACTATAGCAAATTCGTCTTCATAAATATTGGCTTCATGGCCACAAGAATAGAAAGCATCATGTTCATCAAGGGATATTTAAATCAAATCATCGGAATCATCATTATCTATAGATTCATGCATATCATTATTTTCTTCCAAAGCAACGGTCATTCTTTCAAAAAATTCTTGGACATAGACATTATAAGCAAGGTTTTCATTGCAATATTTAAGTATGATGGAATTTTCAGATTTGTTGGGAGTAAAATCATACTTTTCAATCAAAGAAGCAACTTCATGAGCACCCTTAAAACGACAAATTCTTCAATTTGTTCGATATCATAGTAACTATAAACACCCTTTGCATAAGAAGATAAGATTTCATTATCATTGAACTCACATAGGTAGGGAAGGTGTTTTTAGGGTTCTTAGAGCAACAAGTAAAATCACACATTTCACAAAGATTCCAAGCATAGCATAGCAAACTATTTATATGATACCATAAGAGTCTCCCTTTTTCAGATAAACGATGACGCACAAAATGAGCATGCTCATCTAAAGATTTCGCATCAACTAGGCTAGTTGGGGTTTCAGCATGAGCACATGAGGATTGAAGATGATCCAAGTAGAACACTTTAAGTGGATCCATATCAATAGATTTTTAGCAAGCAAAGATGCAAGCATATAAAAGGCAAAAGGAAACACAAACAAAGATACATACGGGAAGAAGGCAAACAAAAAGGAGAGGGCGAATAAAACGGCAAGGGTGAAGTGGGGGAGAGGAAAACGAGAGGCAAATAATGTAATGCGAGAGATAGGGATTGTGATGGGTACTTGGTATAGTTGACTTTGCGCAAACTCCCCGACAACGGCGCCAGAAATTCTTCTTGCTACCTCTTGAGCACTGCGTTGGATTTCCCCGAAGAGAAGAGGATGATGCAGTAAAGTAGGGTAAGTATTTCCCTTAGTTTTTGAGAACCAAGGTATCAATCCAGTAGGAGATCACGCACGAGTCCCTCGTACCTACACAAAACGATAGCTACTCGCAACCAACGCGATTAGGGGTTGACAATCCCTTCACGGTCACTTACGAGGGTGAGATCTGATAGAGATGATAAATAATATTTTTGGTATTTTTGATATAGAGATGCAAAGTAAAAAGTAAAAGGCAAAGTAAAAACAAAGCAAGTAAATAAAGTAATGGAGATTGATATGATGAGAATAGACCCGGGGGCCATAGGTTTCACTAGTGGCTTCTCTCAAGAGCATAAGTATTCTAGGGCGGGTGAACAAATTACTGTTGAGCAATTGACAGAATTGAGCATAATTATGAGTATATCTAGGTATGATCATGTGTATAGGCATCACGTCCGAGACAAGTAGATCGAAATGATTCTGCATCTACTACTATTACTCCACTCATCGACCGCTATCCAGCATGCATCTAGAGTAATAAGTTAAAAACAGAGTAACGCCTTAAGCAAGATGACATGATGTAGAGGGATAAATTCATGCAATATGATAAAAAAAACCATATTGTAATCCTCGATGGCAACAATACAATACGTGCCTTGCAACCCTTTCTGTCACTGGGTAAGGACACCGCAAGATTGAACCCAAAGCAAAACACTTCTCCCATTGCAAGAACTACCAATCTAGTTGGCCAAACCAAACGGATAATTCGAAGAGACTTGCAAAGATAACTCAATCATACATAAAAGAATTTAGAGAAGATTCTAATATTATTCATACATAAGTTGGACCATAAACCCACAATTCATCAGTCTCAACAAACACACCGCAAAAAAGAAGATTGCATCGAATAGATCTCCATGAGAGAGGGGGAGAACATTGTATTGAGATCCAAAAAGAGAGAAGAAGCCATCTAGCTACTAGCAATGGACCCGAAGGTCTGAGGTAAACAACTCACATTTCATCGGAGAGGCTATGGTGTTGATGTAGAAGCCCTCCATGGTAGATGCCCCCTCCGGCGGAGCTCCGGAACAGGCCCCAAGATGGGATCTCGCCGATACAGAAAGTTGCGGTGGTGGAATTAGGTTTTTGGCTCCGTATTTGATCTGACGGGGGTACGAAGGTATATATAGGAGGAAGGAGTACGTCGGTGGAGAAACAGGGGGCCCAAGATGCAGGGGGCGCGCCTAGGGGGGAGGCGCCCTCCACCCTCATGACCGCCTCTTTTGTTCCTTGGAGCAGGATCCAAGTCTCCTGGATCACGTTCGATGAGAAAATCACGTTCCCGAAGGTTTCATTCCGTTTGGACTCCGTTTGATATTCTGTTTCTTTGAAACACTGAAATAGGCAAAAAACAGCAATTCTGGGCTGGGCCTCCGGTTAATAGGTTAGTCCCAAAAATAATATAAAAGTGGAAAATAAAGCACAAAATAGTCCAAAACAGTAGATAAAGTAGCATGGAGCAATCAAAAATTATAGATACGTTGGAGACGTATCATCACCCAGGACCCATGCACTTTTCACACCCTGGATTCACTAGGAGACATTATTTCAAGGGAGCTTAGTAACTGTATTGATAGATGTTTTTCTTTTATCTATCTTTTTCATGTGAAAACGTCTGCTCAAATGTGCAATCTCTTAATTTCGTTTCCTTGCTCTGCTACAAAGCGTCTGTACATATCTTATCCTGAAGTCCACTTAATTGCTTTTAATACGACATAACTTATCCAATCTTTCTTTTCATGCTATTTTTGTATTACAATAATGAGCATTAATATCAAACCTACTATAAAAATGGTTACCATATGATTTTCTCTTCCTCAAGGCTCACAAGCAGTCACTTTCCTACCAACGCCACATACAAGTTAGGATGAAGATTGCAGCTTTGACGCTACTCCTGACACTCGCCTTTCTCGTGCTAGCATCAAGTACGTTTAATCGGTTCCTCCAAGAGTGTTGCATCAACCCAATCAACAAAACTGTTCTTTTCATGATTTGGATTTCTTCATGTTGGTAATATTTTGCAGATGCGGATACAAACCGAAGGTGTATGTTTAAATACCTGAAGCAGTTTGGTGGTTGTCAGGAAGATTGCCACCGAATCCTTACGAGCCCTGAGAACAAGGAATGCAATTGTTGGCAAATTGTGCAGGTGTACAATGTGCATAGACTACTCTAAGGCTCCAATAAAGGAAACTGTGATGTTAACTAGCTAAGCAAATATCAGTGCAGGATTGCTAAAAATAATAACAATGCCATATCATGCGGTCTATTAGAATGAGTATTCGCAATAAATCTTTATAGAACATAATTCAACGTTGCACCTTGAGTTTTGTACATGGTGTTATTAAGTGATCTATATATGAGGCATTAAGAATACCACCTTCCTTTTTGAATATATTAGCATTCCGATCTTAACGGGGGGAACCCCGTTAAAAATACATCCGATCTTAACAGGGGGAACCCCATTAAACATTTTTAAAATCCTCAAAAACCTAACAGGAAAAAAGTTACGAGGCTTTCAAGATCTAGCGGCAAAAAAATTCAAAAAATTTCAAACTTACTAGTGGCACACCGTTTGCTAGGTGCGCCACTAGTAACAGAAAAAAATTTAGTTTCGAATTTTTTCGGGAGTTTGTTTTCAAAATATGCTTCGTAATATGAACGGAAGTTTTAAATAATTTTTCAAAATTTCATCATACTCATGAACATGAACAAAGTCCTAAACATCAACAAGGTTTAATTGGATTGATATGCTAGATATACCAACAAGTGCTTGTGAAGTGAGCTGGTGTTGGGGTTGGATAGAACTCTGAAGTTAAGCATGCTTGGGCTGGAGTAGTGTGAGGATGGGTGACATTTCGGGAAGTTTGAGCATGGAGGTAAATTTGAATAAAAGTAAAAGATCATATATCTGAAAAATGCAAGTAAGATAGTGAGGGGAGGGAGAGAGAGAGAGCTACCCTCTCTAATTCCATTGATAGAAAAGGTATCTATACATAGGGAGAAGCTGCCTCCAAGAGATGGCAGTTATAAATGTTAAAAGAAAAAGGGACATCACTACTTTGGAGTGGTCACAAGAATAATGATTCGTTAATTAATACATTTTAGTTATTAATATAATAGACACATCCTAATTTATTCCTAACATTTTCTTTGTTCAGTCAGTTTTGCTCATTGAGATTCTTCTATTAGCTGGGTGTGTGACGACCTTTTTCTTTCTTTGCTAGATGAACCAACATGCAAGGGACCAGCAAGCGAACTGCGCATGTACACAAGAAAACTGGACATGCAAGTGACCGAGCTGCCCACCAACACGCCTCACCCACTGTCACCCAGGGCCCATGCACTTTTCACACCCTGGATTCACTAGGAGACCTTATTTCAAGGGAGCTCAGTAACTGTATAGATAGATGTTTTTCTTTTATCTATCTTTTTCATGTGAAAACGTCTGCTCAAATGTGCAATCTCTTAATTTCGTTCCTTGCTCTACTACAAAGCGTCTGTACATATCTTATCCTGAAGTCCACTTAATTGCTTTTAATACGACATAACTTATCCAATCTTTCTTTTCATGCTATTTTTGTATTACAATAATGAGCATTAATATCAAACCTACTATAAAAATGGTTGCCATATCATTTTCTCTTCCTCAAGGCTCACAAGCAGTCACTTTCCTACCAACGCCACATACAAGTTAGGATGAAGATTGCAGCTTTGACGCTACTCCTGACACTCGCCTTTCTCGTGCTAGCATCAAGTACGTTTAATCGGTTCCTCCAAGAGTGTTGCATCAACCCAATTAACAAAATTGTTCTTTTCATGATTTGGATTTCTTCTTGTTGGTAATATTTTGCAGATGCGGATACAAACCGAAGGTGTACGTTTAAATACCTGAAGAAGTTTGGTGGTTGTCAGGAAGATTGCCACCGAATCCTTACGTGCCCTGAGAACAAGGAATGCAATTTGGAGGCTCATATTGTTGGCAAATTGTGCAGGTGTACAATGTGCATAGACTACTCCAAGGCTCCAATAAAGGAAACTGTGATGTTAACTAGCTAAGCAAATATCACTGTAGGTTTGCTAAAAATAATAACAATGCCATATCATGGGGTGTATTAGCATGACTATTCGCAATAAATCTTTATAGAACATAATTCAACGTTACACCTTGAGTTTTGTACATGGTGTTATTAAGTGATCTATATATGAGGTGTTAAAAATACCACCTTCCTTTTTGAATATATTAGCATTCCTCAAAAACCTAACAGAAAAAAAGTTATAGGGCTTTCAAAATCTAGAGGCAAAAAATTTCAAAAAATATCAAACTTACTAGTGGCGCACCGTTTGCTAGGTGCGCCACTAGTAACAGAAAAAAATTAGTTTCGAATTTTTTTCGGGATTTTTTTTTCAAAATATGATACGTAATATGAACGGAAGTTTTCAATAATATTTCAAAATTTCATCACACTCATGAACATGAACAAAGTCCTAAACATCAACAAGGTTTAATAGGATTGATATGCTAGATATATCAACAAGTGCCTGTGAAGTGAGCTGGTGCTGGGGTTGGATAGAACTCTGAATTTAAGCGTGCTTGGGCTGGAGTAGTGTGAGGATGGGTGACATTTCGGGAAGTTTGAGCATGGAGGTAAATTTGAATAAAAGTAAAAGATCATATATCTGAAAATTGCAAGTAAGATAGTGAGGGGAGGGAGAGAGAGAGCTACCCTCTCTAATTCCATTGATAGAAAAGGTATCTATACATAGGGAGAAGCTGCCTCCAAGAGATGGCAGTTATAAATGTTAAAAGAAAAAGGGACATCACTACTTTGGATTGGTCACAAGAATGATGATTCGTTAATTAATACATTTTAGTTATTAATATAATAGACACATCCTAATTTATTCCTAACATTTTCTTTGTTCAATCAGTTTTGCTCATTGAGATTCTTTTATTAGCTGGGTGTGTAACGGCCTTTTTCTTTCTTTGCTAGATGAACCAACATGCAAGGGACCAGCAAGCGAACTGCGCATGTACACAAGAAAACTGGACATGCAAGGGACCAAGCTGTCCACCAACACGCCTCACCCACTGTCACCCAGGGCCCATGCACTTTTCACACCCTGGATTCACTAGGAGACCTTATTTCAAGGGAGCTCAGTAACTGTACAGATAGATGTTTTTCTTTTATCTATCTTTTTCATGTGAAAACCTCTGCTCAAATGTGCAATCTCTTAATTTTGTTTCCTTGCTCTACTACAAAGCGTCTGTACATATCTTATCCTAAAGTCCACTTAATTGCTTTTAATACGACATAACTTGTCCAATCTTTCTTTTCATGCTATTTTTGTATTACAATAATGAGCATTAATATCAAACCTACTATAAAAATGGTTGCCATATCATTTTATCTTCCTCAAGGCTCACAAGCAGTCACTTTCCAACCAACGCCACATACAAGTTAGGATGAAGATTACAGCTTTGACGCTACTCCTGACACTCGCCTTTCTCATGCTAGCATCAAGTACGTTTAATCGGTTCCTCCAAGAGTGTTGCATCAACCCAATTAACAAAATTGTTCTTTTCATGATTTGGATTTCTTCTTGTTGGTAATATTTTGCACATGCGGATACAAACCGAAGGTGTACGTTTAAATACCTCAAGAAGTTTGGTGGTTGTCAGGAAGATTGCCACCGAATCCTTACGTGCCCTAAGAACAAGGAATGCAATTTGGAGGCTCATATTGTTGGCAAATTGTGCAGGTGTACAATGTGCATAGACTACTCCAAGGCTCCAATAAAGGAAACTGTGATGTTAACTAGCTAAGCAAATATCAGTGTAGGTTTGCTAAAAATAATAACAATGCCATATCATGGGGTGTATTAGAATGACTATTCGCAATAAATCTTTATAGAACATAATTCAACGTTACACCTTGAGTTTTGTACATGGTGTTATTAAGTGATCTATATATGAGGTGTTAAAAATACCACCTTCTTTTTTGAATATATTACCAATCCGATCTTAACGGGGGGAACCCCATTAAAAATACATCTGATCTTAACGGGGGGAACCCCATTAAAAATACATCCGATCTTAACGGGGGGAACCCCGTTAAACATTTTCAAAATCCTCAAAAACCTAACAGAAAAAAAGTTATAGGGCTTTCAAGATCTAGAGGCAAAAAAATTCAAAAAAATATCAAACTTACTAGTGGCGCACCATTTGCTAGGTGCGCCACTAGTAACAGAAAAAAATTAGTTTTGAATTTTTTTGAGGATTTTTTTTTTCAAAATATGATACGTAATATGAACGGAAGTTTTAAATAATATTTCAAAATTTCGTCACACTCATGAACATGAACAAAGTCCTAAACATCAACAA
This sequence comes from Triticum dicoccoides, assembly GCF_002162155.2. Lineage (NCBI taxonomy): Eukaryota > Viridiplantae > Streptophyta > Magnoliopsida > Poales > Poaceae > Triticum > Triticum dicoccoides. Next base: position 38,839,021 of record NC_041385.1, on the reverse strand, counting down.
GGTTTAATAGTATTGATATGCTAGATATATCAACAAGTGCCTGTGAAGTGAGCTGGTGCTGGGGTTAGATAGAACTCTGAAGTTAAGCGTGCTTGGGCTGGAGTAGTGTGAGGATGGGTGACATTTCGGGAAGTTTGACCACAAAGTGTGATTTGACCTGAGGTTAAGCATATTGACCTGGGATTAAGCCATAGTGACCCGAGATTAAGAAAAAAATTAAAAAAAATAAAAAAATTGAAAAAAAATTGAAAAAAATTGTTACTAATGACGCACTCATGTGTGGTGCGCCATTACTAAGTGAGATAGTAATGGCGCACCTCTAGGCATATTAATGACGCACTATAGGTGCGCCATTAGTATCTGGTATACTAATAGCGCATCAGTGGTGCGCCATTAGTAAAAAATACTGGTGGCATGGTACTAGTGGCGCACCAGTAGTGCGCTATTAGTAGGCAAAACTGGTACGCCACTAGTAGGCCTTTTCCTAGTAGTGAGCCCTTCAACTAGTCCTCCACATGGTGGTCTGCTGGACACTCTACCCTAAAGGAGGAAGGCTAACTCTGGTTAAAATAGTCATGCCCGCTCTTTGTACCTATATGCCATCGTGTGCGGCCACTGTAGGGTACAGTTAATGGGCCATCGTGTGCGGGCCGAGATGTCGGGAGCTCCTATTCGGCATTTTCAGCGCCGCTAAGCGCAATTGGCTCCCTTTCATGACACCTAATGGGCCGACCTAGCAACCTGCAAAAAAATAGACGTGAAGCGTAAAAAGTAAACTAATAAATGGGCAAGCTAGGATTCAAACCATCATGGGTCGACTGAGGACTTGGACGCGACAACCACTGGACCAACATGACGTAGTTGTCTACAAACTAAAAATAGTGCTATTTAACCATTTGTTTAGTACAACATTAACATACATTTTGGACCCATATAAATCATTTGAAAAAAGAAAACATAAAATTGAAAAAATGCATACAGTTGCTATAAAAAAAGTTCATCAATATAGAAAAACTGTTCAAAATTTTGAAAAACTTCATGGGATTCAAAAAAGTTCATCGATTTCGTAGAAAAGTTCACAAATTTAGAAACAAGTTCATGGATTTTGATCACAGTTCTTAGAATTTGAAATAAGTTCATTGGTTCTCAATAAAAGTTCACTCAATTGGAACAAAATTCATCGATTTTTAAAAATGTTCACATAATTTGAAATAAAGTTCATCAATTTGGAAAAAAGTTCACCGAATTTGAAAAAAAGTTAGTTCGATTTTCAAAAAGATATCATCAATTTTGAAAGAAGTTCATCGAAAATTGAAAATTGTTCATCATAATTGTAAAAAGTTTGCAAATTTTGATTTATTTTACAAATTTGAGAAACGTTCATCAATTTTAAAAAATGTTCACCAAAATATAAAAAAAATGTATTTTCAAAAAAGTGCATAAATTTCGAAAAAGTTTATTGATTTTCCAAAAAAAACATGGAATTTCAAAAAAATGATTTGAAGAAAAAGTTCACCTATATATGCAAAAAATTCATCGAACCAGGAAGAAGAAAAAAGAAAAAAGAAAAATGAAAAAGAAAAGAAGGGAAAAATTGAATGTTTACCAGGTCCAACTGTGTGGTGGGGTGTTTAGACCAACGTGTCTTAATGAGTGAGGTCGCTGGTTTGAATCACATTGAGACCACTTGTTTTGCGGATTTAAACATTGAAAAGAAAACTATTGATGGGCCGGCCGAGCGCGGGGGTGCTTGAGGTGCCCATTTACAAAATGCGCGTTGAAGCGTCAAATAGGAATCGCTCGAGATGTCTGCTGTGTGGTCTAGGTGTCCTAGACCTCCTCAAATTTGGGCCTGCTTTGCGGTTGCGCTGGATCTGGCTCGCATGGAGAGAGCTCGATAGGCCATGGGTAGGCTCTAATCTCCCCTGTGATGATATGGACTGCGAACTCTTCAACGCAGCGACGGATATCACGCTTGGGGACGGGGCAACCACTAAGACTAGCTACGGTGGGAGAAATTTCAGCAGTAACATCGAGTCCAACTCAGTAAAATTGCTTATGTGGTAATGAGTTAATCAGGAAAGAGGTAGTTTCAGTAACTTAGCTAGTTACTGTAACATCACATGTCCCAATACAATATGAGTCTATACCTAATAAATGAAGCTTTGCATGACCACACTTATGTTACTATGCACTATGAAGGTAGTAACATAGTCTAGGGATATGCGTATGTTGCTAGTGTATGTCACTTTCCACTGTGGCTAGTCTAAGTCTGGCACGACAAATGACCTAAGGTGCTGGTTCCCAAGGAAATTGTAACTTTGCTATATGTGACTTCCATCAGGAAGAACATATCGGTTCAGGAGGCACTGAACAATGAGCGCTGGTTGCTTGATCTCACAACAGGGCTATCCCAGGACATGCTGCCGGAGCTCATCGAACTCCCCTAAAAAGTCGCCGATGTTATGTTAAACATTGAGCAGGCAGATGCTATTAATTGGCGATTATCGCCTGACCGAAACTACACCGCCCGCTCGACATTTGCCAACGTCATCTGGAGCAGCTGGGCTCCTGAAAAATGCCGCTTCTTTCTGTGGACGACTGCTCTTGGTCGAATCCTCACAGCTGATGCACTAATTCGTCGAAGCCTCGAAACATCCTTACACATTCTCACTCAATTCCATTTGGGCCGAGAAGACAGGTTGTCCTTGGCTTCGACCGGATCATTGGGATGATCCAAATTCACTCAATGACTGGTTGCGCGCATGATGTCCGGTGCTGCTACTGACAAGAGGAAAGGATCCATCTCTCTTCTCTTGCTAACTTCTTGGAAAATGTTGTGAGAACGCAATAGATGGGGTCTTCCAGCTTGCTTGAAGCGATTGTTGAGACACGAGATCATCATGTGGACCTGGCCGGAGCTGTTATTCCTTTGATACCGGCTGAGCACGCTTTATAACATACAACTTTGTTCTCTTCTTTCTCCTTTTGTTGTTTCTCTCTTGCACTAGCGTCTGCTGGGTGCGTCCTACGTGAGACTTTCGTTTGTAGTCTCCTATCTAATCAACTAATTTAGCTGCTCTCCTGTCAACACTAAAAGAAAAACATGATGGCGTGCTCCCTTGACGACGGACCCTGGCTGCTAGGAGCTCATGTGACACCTCAGCTGCATGCACGCCCGGGCTGCCTAGACTGGATGGTGTGACGCGCCACGTCAGCACTCCTTGCTTGACTGGAACGCTTTGCAGTCGTGTTACGCTCGACTTGCTCGAGCGACTCAGCTCGCCGTGTGCTATGATTTTTGGACACGATTACACCGCTCCGTCTCAGTGTTGTGGTCTTCTGACGTCATGCCTTCGTCTTATATTAGTGTAACTGCATCATCATGCATTATGTCATGGAGTTTAGGCGCCACATCTTTGTCTGGTGTTAGAACTTTAGTGTCTCTAGCATCAGTACAAATTTTCAAAGTATGATTATGATGACAAACATTTTCTTCTGCAAGTGAAACAATTTCTTTAGTCAACACTTAGGCTTTGGATCCTCCTCATCCACCAGTTCGCTCATCAACATCATGTTTCCATCATCGCCTTCCTCGCCAATGAGCGCCCTTTGCTTTAGTTCTTCCTCCCAGCCAGCCTTGCAGCGACCAATGAAGCCACAATTATGACATCTCACTTTGTTGATGCCAAATTTTCTCCTCGGTGAGAGTGAATTATAAAAACAATTGACATTGAAGGCTAGGGTTCTAAAAACCGTACTTCTACGGAACTGCACCAAAATAACTAATTCTGAGGCTATTTTTTTTGCAAATAACACTAGTCGGCAGATTCAATCGATTTAAGCTTGTTTATGAAAAGGTGAGACCCGTTGAATAGGGTGACGTGGCACGATCTAATGAATCGCAAATAGACAGAATAGCAAAGACTAAAGTGTAAAAAAGCCTAAGAGGAGTTATCTTTTCAAATAAAATGAAGATAAAGGTGGAGGAGCCGGCGCGCTTGAACTCCATCCCCACGCCACCTCCAGAAAGAAACAAACTTCACCGCCGAAGAGACCGAAGCTATGTGGGCATTGGTGGCGCGGTAGCTGGAGATGGTATGGGCAGCTCAGACGCAGGGTGTGCCTTTGGGTGTTCATGCTCGTGATTGGGAGGCTTGCCCCCAGGTAAACTTGTTGGCTTGTGCGCAGCGCAACGGCGGCTCGGCCTCGCCCCCCGCTTGTCGACGGCGCTGCTTGGGCAGGTCCAGGGCGGGACACACATGGGGTAGAGGAGCTCCCCCATGCACCTGTTGTTGCTACCCGCTGCGGACATGTAGCGACCCGACCCGGATGGATCAAAGTCTCTGTGCTTAAGTATCATCCCTGGATCGGTATGCTGACACATACAATACTTTAGGATTTATAACAGAGATATATCACATGTATAAAATAACGTAAATACTATCACCTCAAATAATATCACGGAAGTAACAACAAGGTTGTGGAGTCCCAACAACACCAACGGCAAAGTTGAGTGTAGTCATTGCAACCCTAACATATCACTTACTCGTCGAATAATTCCTGCAATATGAGACGTTGCAACCGTGTACGTCAGTACGTTGAATGTACTAACAAATTCACACCACGGAATCATGATGAACAATATCTATCATTACATGCATATTTGGCTGGTGGAGCCTCTAAGTTTAATTTTTCCTAAAGCTAATTTTTTTTTCTACAACAAAGGAATAAATGTTTTATTCCCTACCAAGTTTATGCCATAGAGAAGGTTCCTCCAACTCAATTCAAAAAATTCCCAAATTATTAATAACCCAATATATTAATTAAATAGAGTGATGAGATCAACACAAAATTCACTTCTAGATACTCAAATTGTCAATAACCGAGGACATGATTAGTTTGTACACTCTGCAGAGGTTTGCGCACTTAGCCTTTCTGAAGTATTTCCTCTAAACCCTGGGTAGACCGGTACACCTATTTTCCCCTATATTAGCTAGTCTACCACGGAAAGAGGTCACACAACTTACTCAACTATGTCAGAGCCCATAATGGCTTGTGGCTGCACACGGAAATTTCTAGGCATGAAATATCGTATGATCCCTTTGAGCCTGGGTGGCATTCCGTAGGGTGATCACACGGGTCCTCCGGGATCCCCTAGGGCAAACAATGGTTTCTCCAGGTGCCCAGGCAAGCCGCTGGTTTCTCCAGGGTGCCCCAACCATTCCACCCAAATGTGTGTTAATGTTGCCACCTTAAACTTTCCCTTAATTATTATTTTTCTCATAACTTGCATGAATCTCACATACCAATCCCCGTTTACTAGCATGGCTAAGCAACATATGACACAACGAATATTCCCGGGGTGTTTCAAAGATCATAGGTTCCTACCTCATGAACTAGGTAGCAAGGCCACATGTTCTCAATCCTACTCATGCAATCTTTGAGGGTGAAACTAATGCATAGAAAAAACTGGGTACTGAAAAGCATGATCAAAGTGTGAACTTGCCTTGTACTGTTGATGAAGATTCTTCGCACTCATAACTCCAGATAGTTCTACTCGTCCCACTCTGATCAATCTATCATAAGTAAGAAATTTTATCCACACATAAGCAATCACTGAATGACCTAAAAATGCAAAGGAAGATTGCAAAAACTCCAAAAGAACAAAATCAAAATATTTTGCAAGATCATATCCTAATTTCGGTGAAAAAGTGTGGTGATGGCTCAAGATGTTAGATTGTGCCTAGGGATTCAATTTGAAAAAGAAATCAATTGAAAAAGCGCTACAGTTTACAAGATATGATCAAGTGAAGCTTCGAGTTCAAATTTGAATCATTCAAATTTGAAAAGATCAAAAGTTGAAACTAATGATGCTACTGGATGTAGGAAGACAATATGAAAATGTAGGAAAAAGAATTACTAGACTGAAAATAACGGATCAAGTAATTCAACATAGCATTGAGTCTTCTTAGAATGTTGTGTAACAACTCTTTGGTGGAATAGTAAAGTAACTGGCTAAGATCAAAATTATATGTTGGAAAGATGACACTAATTGTGATAACGGAAAGATTACTTCAATACAAATCCGATGTAGTTGGTTTCATCGAAAACCGAGGTACGGATAAAAAGATATCACTAGTAGAAACGGGGGCAATGGCCCAGGCCAGTTCAGCCCATTAGTCCCGGTTCAATCCAGAACCGGGACCAATGGAGCTATTTGCCCCGGTTCGTGAGCCCAGGGGACCGACCGGGCCACGTGGGCCATTGGTCCCGGTTCGTCCGGACCTTTTGGTCCTGGTTGGTGGGACGAACCGGGACCAATGGTCCTGGCTCCTGGCCCACCACTATTGGTCCCGGTTGGTGGCATGAACCGGGACCAAAGGGTTACCTTTAGTCCCGGTTCATGCCACCAACCGGGACCAATGGTGCTGCCTATATATAGCCCCTCGCGCAAGAGCAGAGCACACTGCTCTGTTTTTTCTGGCCGAGGGGGAGAGGGATTGGTGGTGCTCTACCTCACCTCCTATGCACACAAGGTGTTCGATGGAATGCCCGAGCCACACTACTTAAGGTTTCTCCTCTCCAAGCTCGACCGCCAAGCTCCATTTTCCTCAATATTTATCTAGGTTTAGCGGTCTGTCACGCCCCGTCCCCGTCTTCATCGCCGTCGATCACCCGCGCCGATCTCATCGCCGGCTCCACCGTGGTGAGCCTCTTGTTCTTATCTTCTTTCTGAAAGGAAAAATATTATTACTTGTTTGTTTAGATAGATACTTGTATTATTTTCTTACTTTTATTATTGCATCTTATATAGTGCGATGGTTTTGGTATCCGCCCCCGTCGGCCCTCGTCCTGTCTATGATTCGGATGTGGTATATATTATCTTTTCATAACTATTGGTTCATTTATTGTTTATGAAAATTATGCCGACCAACGTGACATAGATTTTATTTATCTAGGAGGTTGTTGAACCGGAAATTCCAACCAACCCTATTGTCGAGAGGTTAAATTTAGTTGAAGAAGAGAACAATTTCTTGAAGGAAAAAATAAAAAAACTTGAGGAGGAGAAGATGATATTGGAGTTGCATGTTGCGGATGTCGTCGATGATCACAAGATCAAGATGGATGCAATGCGCTTGAAGATGAGAAAGATTAGAAAATATGCCATTCATACCGAGGCTTGGTATCATTATGTCGTTGGATCAGTTGTTACCTTGGTTGCGATTATGATCGCATTTGTTTTCGCATTGAAATGTTTTACATAGTTTCAATGTATGGTTTAATTAATTTAGATGCTCTGCAGAGCTTTATGTTGTTAGATGAGAACTATGTATGTACTTTGGTTTTTATGTGATGATGAACTTCTATTAATTTGGTCACTTAATTATCTATTCATGATGTTCTGTAATGATTTTTGACACACTTAATTATATATAATGCACGCAGATGAACCGGCAATGGATGTACGGTTCAAGACACACCTCCGAGTACATTAAGGGCGTGCATGATTTTCTCGAAGTGGCAGAGGCAAACAAGCAGAATGGTTTTATGTGTTGTCCATGCCCTATATGTGGGAATACGAAGTCTTACTCTGACCGGAAAATCCTTCACACCCACCTGCTTTACAAGGGTTTCATGCCACACTATAATGTTTGGACGAAGCACAAGAAGCATTGTTGAGGGACATAATCGCACAAGGAAGTGATGCCGTCTCCTCGTTGATGTTTCTCAACGACAACGATGGTCTGGAAGGAGAGGGTGAAGAAGCAGCTGGCTATGATTTACATGGCTCCGATGACCCAATGCCGGTGCAAGAAGGAGAGGGTGAAGAAGTAGACCGTGAGGACGGCTCCAGTGATCACCAAACCGAGTCTGGCCAGGTATATATATTAGTTAAGCCTGTGCTGACTAGCTAATTGATGCATTCATTGTTTTGGTATGTACACATATTAATTAACTCTCGTCTTTGTTCTTTTTTCTAGCCCTCCGGATCGAGCACAACTTCGGTAAAGAGACGAGGCCCGAAGAAAAAGTTGAGCTCGGATGAAAAGTTTGAGATCATACAAATCGCGCACGACGGCCAACCGATTGAACCCTACCGGACAAAGAAGGCATTTGTTGCTCAGTGCGGGGTTCTGGTTAGGGACAAGATCCCGATCAGCATCCAGCAATGGTATAAGCCTAAGAACGAAGACCCTGAGGTGTCTTATGTCCATGAGATGCAGAAAAAGAATCTTTGGACTGAGCTGAAGTCAAATTTCACCCTACCGCCGGAGGATGATCCGGGGAAGCTAGTTATATAGCCATTAATCAACTCTTTTGCTCTGAGGAAGATGGCAGACCTATTCAGGAATTGGAAGAAAGACCTCAATAGGGATGTAGAAAAAAATGAGACACCAGAATTCATTGGCAAATATGAGAAGATCAGAGATGACTGGCCCGCATTTGTGGCCCACAAGACATCGGAAAAGAGTAAAAAGATGTCGGCGACAAACAAGAGAAATGCTGAGAAGAAGAAGCTTCACCATCGCACGGGGTCAGGTGGCTACCTCGTAGCCCGGCCTAAGTGGGCCAAGGCTGAGAATGATCTGCTTGATAAAGGGATCGAACCAGAGACAATGAACTGGCCAGAACGTTGCCGGACTTGGTTCTTTGGGGCCGGCGGATCCTTGGACCCTATAACAGGGAAGTGCATTTGGACGGACGAACAATTGGACATACCAGTCAAGAGGCTTCAGCAATATATCGAAGCAGCGCAGCAAGGGATGTTCATTCCAGACAGGGAGAAGGACGAGCTCACAATGGCCCTCGGCAATCCTGAGCACCCTGGACGGACACGAGGCACGCCAGGCTCCATTTCGTGGAAGGCTGGATTTCCGGACGCAGGGGGTTACAAAACCCAGGAGAGGAGGAAGAAACTGGAGCAGAGCCAACTGCAGGCGCTGCACGAAAGGGTAATGGGGCTAGAGGAATGAGAAGCAGATCGCAGCAAACGACCTGATGAAGCTTCCCCCGAAGCTACCCCGCCATCTCAACGGAGAAGCAGCGTGGCTTCCATCGAGCTGCTTCAGCCAGAGCATGCCTTGACGGCTCCTGCCAGCTATCCCATGGATGCTATCACGGATGCTAAAAATGGCCACCTTATGGCGCAATGGAGCAATTTGAAGGTCAAGGCGGCTGTTGGCTCTGTTTATCCTACTAAACCCGACTCAACTTTTCACTGCCGGCCGATTCCAGAAGGATATGCTAAGGTGATGGTCGATGAAATAACGGAGGGATTTGAGGACCTCCGGCTTGACCACCCTACCGGTGAAGGGGAGTATCGGCTGGGTTCTGCTCTGAAGACTCCATGCCTATGGCGGAAGGATCTCATCAACCTTCCGAACTGGACGCCTCCGCCGCCTCCTCCTCCGGCGAGTCAGGGCACTCCGCCTCCTCCACCGCCTCCTCCTCCGGCGAGTGACGATCAGGGCACTCGGCCGGCTCCTTCTCCGGCGCGTGGCGGCACTCCGCCTCCTTCTCCGCCTGCGCCGGCGCGCCCGAGCAGCCAGCCTCCTCCTTCTCCGCCTCGTCAGCAAGGGCGGAAGAGACCCGCCGCCGCTCCGGCTGCTCCGGCGCGTCGCAGTCCTTCTCCTCCGCCTCGTAAGCAAGGAAAGAAGACATCCGCTCCGTCTACTTTGCCGGCGTCTAGCAGTACAGCCAAAGGCGGGAGGAGATACAGATTCGGTCCTTCTCTGAAGACTCCAGAGAAGTTACCGTACGAGAGGAACGAGGAGGAAAACGCGAAGATCGCGCAGACCGAAGTGGATGACTTGTTTCAAGGGTTGAAAGCAAAGAGACATCCACCTCCGGAGGACAAGGTAGATCCGGTGAAAGCAAAGCGCACTCTGGCTGCCCTGACAAAACCACCCAAGTCTCCGCCGAAAGGCAACTATGAGCGCATTATTGGAAAGGCATTTGCCGAAGCGGAGAGGTCGGGAAGTACTAAAAGTGATCAAAGGATGAAAGAATGATGAGCTGGGAAATAAATTGCACAGCTCGGCAAACAAGCGAAGCAATCGTGCCCCCCGCTCAAGGTGCCTGCTAGCGACATCGTCGATCCGAGGATGGTGCCCGGTTATGGCAATCCTGCAGATTACCTGCCCGACGATGTACATTATAATATCTTGGAGGTGCAGATACAAAGATACGAGTACAGGAAGCCTCTCGTCAAAGATGAAAGTTCTCTATCAACGATGATGCGAAGATTGCATGATTGGTACATGAAAACCCGCAAAGAGTCTGAGGGGAGGAGTACTTTGTATGTGAGAGTTAAAAAGGAGCATGACCTCCTTGGAATTGAACTGTTGCCTATTCCATTTGAGGAGTTCTATCAGTGTTTCAATCAATTGGCCATCGATAAAGCAACGATCACCTCCTACTGTCTGTAAGTACTACTACTTCCGTCATTAAGTCTCTCTATATAACTCAGCCCTTTCATTTGCATGTATTTATAATTATCCTCACTATATTATGCAGATTGAAGATCGCCGAATTGAAGAAAAGACAAGTGGGAGATATTGGGTTCATTAACACGTATCTCGTAGATGCAACTGAGGTTCAATATCGTGCCCAAGAAATCGAGGCCAACTTGCTACGATCGTTGGAAATAAATGAACACAAAGATATAATACTCTTTCCTTACAACTTCAAGTGAGTGTTACTGTCTTGTGGCATATTCGGTTTCCTTATTAGTCCATGTTGTAGTAATGTAATATTGATGAGTTATGCATGTGTGCGCAGCTACCACTATATTCTCCTAGAGATTAAGCTTGAGAAGGGAGTAGTAACTGTCTTAGACTCCAAGCGAAAAGATCCCAAGGAGTATGCGGACATGACTGAAATGCTCGAGAAGTAAGTTAAATCGATCATTATCCACCATATCAGCAACTTTGTTCATTTCTGATATCAAGTAATTGTTTTCTTTGTATGGCAGGACTTGGAAAAAATTCACCAAAAAAGCTCCGAGACTACCGAAGAAGCTACAATTTAGGCACCCGAAAGTAAGTACTATATAGTAGCATATTCCAGGCATCTCCTAGTGATTCAAGCGCTAGTTTCATCAATAACATTTAGCATGCTTGCTAATTATCAGTTTGATTGACCTCTATTTCTTGTAAAGTGGTTGTGGCAGGAACAAGGGAATGATTCTGTGGATACTACATTTGCGAGTCCATCCGCCACACGACCTGTGAGCGGGGCTACTCCGACAAACAATATGAAGTGCGTAAATAACAATATTCACAATTTTATTTTATTACCATCATTTGTGTTGAGTTTCATTCATTCATATATATATATATATGTATTTACCCCCTTCTTAAAATTAGATGTTTCGGATGCGGGATGAACTCCTAGCACCAGATCGCATGCGAGCAATTCAAGAGGAATTGGCAGCATTCTTTCTTGACCACGTGATCGCTGAAGACGGAGAATACTATGTGGACCACGCGTCCGTATTTTAGGAGATTATATATTTGTAAAAGATAATGATTGTACATATGTAGCCGGTAGTGTCGGATAGATATACGAGAACTTGTTGTTCGACCAATCTCTCGGAGAAGGAGAGGTGGTCGATATCACTTCTCTCTGTATGCATATATGTTCATGACGATCTTCTGTTTGCTTACTAGCTAGCTAGCGTGTCTAGCTAGTCCTCTCTATACGTATGTATGGTACGTAGCGTCGACCAAGCACGGACAAAAGAGAGGACACTTCTCTCTATTAATTAGCTAGCTATAGCACAATATATGAAACACCTAAATTAACCCCCAAAACCCCCCAAACCACCCCCCCCTTTTAAAAAAAAACAAAAACCCCAGCCACAGAAATGCTGACGCGTGGATGCCTATTGGTCCCGGTTGGTGCCACCAACCGGGACCAAAGGCCCTCCTGCCTGGGCTCAGCGGACAGGCCATGTGGAGGCCCATCTGTCCCGGTTCTGGATTGAACCGGGACTAAAGGGTCAGGGCATTAGTACCGACCCTTTAGTCCCGGTTCATGAACCGGGACTAAAGGACCTCACTAACCGGGACTGTAGGCCCTTTTTCTACTAGTGTATGATCGAAAGAAATTTGAGTATGAATATGAACAAATTAAGAAATTTTAAAGTTGCAAAAAGTTTGTTTGTTAGATTCACTAGATAGGTGGAATCAAGACGAAAATTTTGCCGGTCAAGCTGTTTTACGGAAGAAAAAGAGCTATGGCTAAAAAAAATCTAATTTTAAAATATAAATATAGGGACTAATTTATAAAGCTAATGATTTTACCGTACACTGCTCTAAAAATAATGAGTTATGAAAGTATAAAAATACGAAGAAAGATACTTTATGAGACAACTTCCAGAAGCCCTGCTGGAAAAAAGAAATATATTTTTCTTTTATGAAGCTAGTCAAACCAAAATAATGATTTAACCCGCAGTGGATGATTTTTGGGTTCTATAGTTCTATATTTATAGGTGGAAGAGAGGCTTAAGGGTTAAAGGCTAAGCAATGTAGGACTAAACCTAGATAAAAAGAAAATAAATAGAGGCGGAAAAAAGAGGCGCTCGCATGGGTCTAATAAGTGTTCGGCCGGCCCCGCGCGTTGCAGTTTTTTTTAATAAAATTCAGCCGAAGTGAAACAAAGAAAGAAAAAAATGGCTGGCTGGGCCTGGCCCATGTACGATAGAAGAAAAACAATGATGGGGCGCCCGATGCCACTATACTGCGCATGTGGGCGACAGCTAGTTCCAGGAGAACGTGCAGTTTTTTTGTTTTTTAAATAGAAACAGAAAAGAAAAAACTGAATAACGAAAATAAAATTATAATTGTACATAGGCATATTATATATCAAAAATTTCAGAATTGTTTATCCTAAATGATGAACATATTTTCATCAGCAAATAAATTCCACAAGAAGTTAAATAAAGCAAAACAGTACTACTGGTTCATTCAAAAACCAAATAAAAAATATTATAAAATACAAAAATGATTTCGAACTCATTTTTCTCTACTTTTCTACTCTAGGGAATCATTTTACCCTATTTTCCATATATTTATTTTTGGAGAAAAATAATTTGAATAAAAACCAAATAATTCCAAATTGAAAGTGGGTTTCAGAATAACTTCAAAGGGACTTTCAATTTGATTCTTTGAAACTTCCAACTATCTTTCTTAGCATTTGAAGAAGTCATTTTATCTTCTCTCATGAAACTCATTGAGTTGCATAAAGTTTCTAAATTTGAAATATTTCCAAATGGAATTCAAATCTTTTCAAAACCCTTTTTCATTTATTTAAATGAAAGAAGTCATATCATCTTCACTCTAGGGTTTTGTGATAAAATTAATATGAATTCATGGAGATCATAAATGCAAGGTGAAAGTTTAGGAAAGTCATTTCATACCCTCTCATTCAACATTCAAAAAGTTTCAAATTTCACACAAGCAACCACACCACAATCAAACAAAGAATCAAAACTATTCATTTAATATAAAATTTGAAAATTTAGAATTTTGGGATGTTAAAAACCTACCACACTTAAAATGAATCTCGCCCTCGAGATTCGGAGAGGCTAGCAAGAAATAGGTTAGGTTTGAGGGTCTCCTCAAAATCCATCAATTGTCCGAAGGTTTTCTCTACCACCCTTAGAAACATGGTTACGGTTCCATCAAAACTCATATACTCCATCCTTATTGTTGACAGTGTCGATCTTCTAATATCTTTAGGATAATTCCTTCTCTAGGCTCTTACGGTAGTGGCATAACCTTTTCCTCAATCCTTGTGTCCTTGCATCATGGTAATTGAGGTTCTTCCGAGACAGTGTCTTCTCAGCTGACAGGTGTGGCGCCAATACTAAACAACTATCGACATCTCATGGTGGTCATCAAACAATTTGACTGGGTCCCTACCAAAAACAGTTCTGGGCTTCATTCTCACCGTATGGCCTACGGTTGGCAACAACTGCCTTGTACAAGGGAAAACATTGTTATACCATTCTAAGGGTCAAACAAGGTTTTTGATTTCGTCATCTCTCTACTATGGATAAGTCACTCCGATTTACCATCCCATATAGCAGAGGCGAATAATAAGAGTAAGTCGGCATGGTGCTCAGTCCATTCCGCATCCAAATCATTACCTTGTATATGGTTTAGTGAATCTCGCATTCTAACACTCGGTCATCCTCACAAGTATTGCAAAATTTCACTTGTCGACAAACTAAGTTCGGATATATCCATTGCTTCTGCAAGCTGAACAAAACATCTATTGTTCTTTACAACTCTCAGGTTTTCATATCCTCCTAAGAAATGTCTGCTGATCAAATCACAACTTCTTCTGAAATTTCTTTTTCTAGGGAGTCCTTGATCCTTATTAATTCATGGGCAGGTGCGTTATGGGCGCACTTCAACACATGTATAGCTTTAACTCATCCTGGGGTTACAATTGTTCCATATTCCCAAAATTATACCTCCTTTATATCCAATAGTACTTCATCCCTTCATATTCTTGTGGTATCCCACATATCGAGATAAAAATCATACTTATTTTGTCCAAAGTCCACTCCGTGGAATATCATTATCCTTTCTAGGGGTCAAGTGTCCTCACAGAGTACTACCACCCTTGAAATACACAAATTCTTCTATAGACCATATTTCTCATATCCTCGAAAATAGTCAAAATCTTTGTTCATAGAGTAACTACTCATAAAATTCAACGTATGAAATCACGACACATGAACTTTATTGATTTATGAATTTATTACAATCTCTGAGCACCCATTACATAATTCAACTCATCGAACTTATGAAAATAAAATTACTTTCTACTACTCTTATTATCCATATCAAAATCTCAACTACTCAGCTCCAGCTTTCATCTGATCTGAACATTCCCTAGCAAAATGTCCCGCTTCTTTGCAGCGAAAACAATTGACTTCCGACATGTCTCGGGGTTCTTTGTGATTATATAGGCTCCTTGCATTTTTTTAGCTTCTTCTCCGGACATTTATAAGTGTAATGACCTAAATGCTTGCACTTGTAACATGTGATATGACTCAGGTCCTACTTTGTAGAAATTGGGTTGTTCTTGGGATACATTCTGTTTCTCTTCCTGGACTTCTCCGTACCAATCACGACTTCTATTTCTTGTGGGTAATAATCTACTTCCACTGTCGGGAATTCTACTAGATACCCTTTAGGACAATACTGGGAGATGTGTCCTTCTTCTCCACATTAATAGCGTGACTTGGTGTAAAGTTTAATTGGATCTTCTTCGGGTGTGTCCTCAAAATCTTCTTTCATCGCAGGTTCTTCTAAAACTTCCACGAGGGTTTCTTTCATTGCTTCTTTCTTCTGCTGGATAGTTTGTTCTACCATGGGGTAAATGTGACACTGAGCAGGGCAGTGGGTAGTCCCTTCACACAAGAAACAAGTAATCTACCTAGTTGGGCATTGTTCAGCTGGGTGACTTTCTTTACAATGAGGGCATTCATCCTTGTGCTCCTCCTAGGTGTGTCCTATCTCTCCACAAATCCTACAGGCACAAGGTTTCGTCTTCGGGTTATCACCACGCTTTCAGATGAGACAACATTTTAATAGAGTCTTCTTGAATTCCTCCCAACTTTTTGCTCCATTATATCCTTGTATGACTTGATGCATTTTCCACCATGTTGCAGCACTTTTTGTAAGGTACTGAAGAGCGTATTGAACCTCATACTTCCTTGCAATCAAATTTTTCCTGAAGTGATCATCAATATTTTGTGTCCATAGCTCTGCCTCCGGCTGGGTCATCGGTCCAGAGAATACAAGTCCATCTCTTCATTCATCCTCTATTCGTTCCAAGGGTTTTGGGGTGAGATAAGAGAGATAGAGAGGGATACACACCATACAAACAATAGTTTTGAAGAGACGGGTTTTATTTTGTGGCCGTCGGAAAAACATCAGTGAAGCTCATAATCGTCACATCTAACGTAAGTATATAACAAGGGTTCGGTCTTCTAAGGGTCAATAAATCTTCAAAGTCGTCAAACTCTTCAAATCTTTGGAATATCCACCGTTGTAGCTTCAACACTTCTAATGCATGGTGAAATCCTCTTTATTCTGAAGTGGTCTTTGGATTGGGCTCATCAGTTGAATCTTCGTTTGGTAAATAGGGGGAAAGAGTATAGTCTAACAGTTCTAGGTGAAAGGAAATATTTGGTAAAGAATAGAAAAGAAGAGAGTTAAACAATCCTCTTGAAAATAAGGTTTTAGAGAAATCATCTCCTAAGGGCTTGCCAGTTTCTAGGGGTCACGTCCTACAGTCAACATGTGCTTTGATACCATCTTGTAGCGACCCGACCCAGATGGATCGAAGTCTCTGTGCTTAAGTATCATCCCTGGATCGGTATGCTGACACACAATACTCAAGGATTTATAACAGAGGTAAATCACATGTATAAAATAACGTAAATACTATTACCTCAAGTAATATAGCGGAAGTAACAACAAGGTTGTGGAGTCCCAACAACACCAATGGCAAAGTTGAGTGTAGTCATCGCAACCCTAATGTATCACTTACTCGTTGAATAATTCCTGCAATATGAGACATTACAGCCGTGTAGGTCAGTACGTTGAATGTACTGGCAAATTCACACCACAAAATAATGATGAACAATATCTATCATTACATGCATATTTGGCTGGTGGAGACTCTAAGTTTAATTTTGCATAAAGCTATTTTTTTCCTACAACAAACGAATAAATGTTTTATTCACTCCCAAGTTTATGCCATTATTGAGAAGGTTCCTCCAACTCAATCCAAAAAATTCCCAAATTATTAATAACCCAATATATTAATTAAATAGAGTGATGAGATCAACACAAAATTCACTTCTAGATACTCAAATTGTCCATAACCGGGGACACGGCTAATCATGATTAGCTTGTACACTCTGCAGAGGTTTGCGCACTTTTCCCCACAAGACTCGACCACCTCCATGATCGGAAGATAGACATAGCCTTTCTGAATTTCTACCTCTAAACCCTGGGTAGACTGGTACACCTACTTTCCCCTACATCAGCTAGTATACTACGGAAAGAGGTCACACCACTTACTCAATTATGCCAGGGCTCATAATGGCTTGTGGCTGCACGGAAGTTTCTAGGCATGAAATATCATATGTTCCCTTTGAGCCTGGGTGGCATTCCGTAGGGTGATCTCACGGGTCCTCCGGGATCCCCTAGGGCAAACACTGGTTTCTTCAGGTGCCCAGGCAAGCCACTTGTTTCTCTAGGGTGACCCAACCATTCCACCCAGATGTGTGGTAATGTTGCCACCTTAAACTTTCCCTTAATTATTATTTCTCTCATAACTTGCATGAATCTCACATACCAATCCCCGTCTACGAGCATGGCTAAGCAACATATGACACAACGAATATTCCCGAGGTGTTTCAAAGATCATAGGTTCCTACCTCATGAACTACATCGCAAGGCCACATGTTCCCAATCCTACTCATGCAATCTTTGAGGGTGAAACTAATGCATAGTAAAAACTGGGTACTGAAAAGTATGATCAAAGTGTGAACTTGCCTTGTACTGTTGATGAAGATTCTTTGCACTCATAACTCCAGATAGTTCTACTCGTCACACTCCGGTCAATCTATCGTAAGTAAGCAATTTTATCCACACATAAGCAATCACTCAAAAGCCCAAAAAATGCAAAGGAAGATTGCAAAAACTCCAAAAGAACCAAATCAAATTATTTTGCAAGATTAGATCCTAATTTCGGTGAAAAAGTGTGGTGATGGCTCAATGTTATATTATGCCTGGGGATTCAATTTGAAAAAGAAATCAATTGAAAAAGCGCTACAGTTTACAAGATATGATCAAGTGAAGCTTCGAGTTCAAATTTGAATCGTTCAAATTTGAATCATTCAAATTTGGAAAGATCAAAAGTTGAAACTAATGATAACTCTGGATGTAGGAAGTCAACATGAAAATGTAGGAAAAAGAATTACTAGAGTGAAAATAACGGATCAAGTAATTCAACTCTTTGGTGGAATAGTAAAGTAACTGGCTAAGATCAAAATTATATGTTGGAGAGATGCACTAATTATGCGAACGGAAAGATTACTTCAAAACGAATCCGATGCAGTTGGGTTCATTGGAAACGGAAGTACGGATAGAAGGATATGATCGAAAGAAATTTGAGTATAAATCAGAACAAATTTTGAAATTTGAAAGTTTCAAAAAGGTTATTTGATAGATTCGCTAGATAGGTGAAATCAAGAAAAAAATATTGGCGTTGGTTTCGTCTAATTTGAATGAAAGAGTAAAAAGTTATGGCTGTTTGAAAAATCAGGGTTAAGCTATTTTACGGAGAAAAAAAAAGCTATGGCTAAAAGAATTATAGTTTTAAAATGTAAATACAGAGACTAATTTATAAATTTAATTATTTTACCATACGCTAGTCTAAAAATAATAAGCTGTGAAAGTATAAAAAATACAAAGAAAAATACCTTTATGAAACAACTTCCAGAAGTTCCGCCAGGGAGATGAAATTATATTTTTCTTTTGCGAAGCTAGTCAAACGAAAATATTGATTTAACCCACAGTGGATGATTTTTGGGTTCTATGGTTCTACATTTACAAGTGGAAGAGAGGCTTAGAGGTCAAAAGCTAGGCAATGTGGGACTAAGGGCGTGGTAGTTGCCCAGGGCTGGAAAATCCTCAACTCCAGCGCCCAACTCCACTAGCCAGCTTCCCACGTAAATTGCTGGAGCCAGCGATCTGTTCGGTGCGGCGGCTCCTCGGAGCCAGCGATCGGTCAGGCCAAAAGGCCACAAATTGCATATTCAGCCCGTTTTGGTTGGCCAGGCCTAGGCATACGTGGGCTGCTGTGTGTCATTTTGTTCTTTTTCTTTGCACTGTGCCTCTACAGGAATGGTTCGCCTGTTCACTGTTGTCCTTTTTTTACTGTTTCGATTTTGATATGTACAGAAGCGGTTTCACCATATTCATCACAAATTCACCATTAGCAAGTACGTGCAAGGGTGGCAAATTGAGCATCACCTTCCAAAAATCGGAAGAGATGGTCGTCGAGGCAGAGAATTGATGCAACCTACGTGCTCAGTGGTCAAATCCCGACGGAGGAGCTCGATTCACGGTACTGACGGGGGTCGCTGACGGTGGCGGACGAGCTGGTCGCTGGCGGGATGGAGGAGCTGGCCAGGGACGGCGGCGGACGAGAGCGAACAGGGTGGGGAAGGCCTGTACTACCGGCGGTGGAGAGCGCGGCCGCCGACAGGCAAGGTGCTCTGCGTCATCGCCTCTTGCATGCGGCGGCTAGGGTTCAAGAAGGGGAAAAGGAGTCGGGGGTGGAGAGACGACTAGATGGGAGGGCTGGTGCGGGTCGTCCTGTCACTTGGCGGTGGCACATGGACGTAAATTATGTCGAACTCCTGCTTCCCAGTTTTCGTAGAGCCAGGTTTTTCCAACTCCACGACTCCGAACAATCTGCACTAGAATATTAGCCAGCTTCTCAGTTCAAAAACCAGGAGTGGATTCGGCTGGACTCCATGCGCGGAGTCAAGGATTTCAGAAGCTAGAGAGCTTCCGAACACGCCCTAAAGGTAGACAGAAAAGAAAAGAAATAAAGGCGAAAAAAGAGGAGCTCGCATGGGCCTAAAAGTGTTCGGCCGGCCCTGCGCGCTGTAGTTTTTTTTTTAGAACATAATTCGGCCGAAGTGAAAATAGAAAGAAAAAAATGGCTGGGTTGGCCTCGCCCATGTAGGAGAGAGGAAAAAATTTGTTGGGGCGCCCGATGCCACTATGTTGCCCACATGGGCGACAGTTAGTCCCAGGCGCACGCGCAGTTTTTTGGTTTTTGAAATATAAACAGAAAAAAAACTGAATAACGAAAATAGAAATAAAATTGTACATAGGCATATTATATATCAAAAATTTCATAAAAATATTTCCTAAATGATGACATATTTTCAACAGCAAATAAATTCCACAAAAATTTATATAAAGCGAACAGTACTAGTGGTTCATTCAAAAACCAAATAAAAAATATTGTAAAATACCAAAATGATCAAACTCATTTTTCTCTACTTTTCTACTGTAGGGAATCATTTTACCCTATTTTCCATATATTTTATTTTTGGAGAAAAATAATTTGAATAAAAACCAAATAACTCCAAATTGAAAGTGGGTTTCAAAATAATTTCAAAGGGACTTTCAATTTGATTCTTTGAAACTTCCAACTCTCTTTCTTAGCATTTGAACAAGTCATTTTATCTTCTCTCATGAAACTCATTGAGTTGCATAAAGTTTCCAAATTTGAAATATTTCCAAATGGAATTCAAATCTTTTCAAAATCCTTTTCATTTATTTAAATGGAAGAAGTCATATCATCTTCACTCTAGGGTTTTGTGATGAAATGAATATGAATTCATGGAGATCATAAATGCAAGGTGAAAGTTTGGGAAAGTCATTTCATTCCCTCTCATTCAACTTTCAAAAAGTTTCAAATTTCACTCAATTTCACACAAGCAACCACACCACAATCAAACAAACAGTCAAAAATATTCATTTAATATAACATTTCAAAATTTAGAATTTTGGGATGTTACAGGACGGATGAGCATCGGAGCAAGCGGATGCGGCAGCGGCAACGCATTGGCGCAAGCATGCGATGGAGGACGCGACCAGGCAATGGCAGACGCTAGCAGGCGCCGCACAGGCGCGAGCAGGCGGCGGCAAATGCGAGCATCTGCGGCACGAACGCAAGAAGCGGTGGGTCCGACCACACACCAAAGCAATCCCACTGGACTGGTAGGGGACAAATGTCCAGATTGCTTTTCATTTCAGGGCCAAGGACCCAGCTGGTTTTTTCATGGGTCTTTTTGAAAAAAAAATATCTGGATGTAATAGGCTTCATTTTTGGCATGTCTCCCTGTCTAGCGGGACCCACATGTAAGCCCCCATGTCATAATCGCTCGCAAAACGGCCAAAGCCACTTACTAATAAAAATTGCATCAAGATCCGTAGACCACCTAGCGACGACTGCAAGCACTGAAGCGAGCCAAAGATGCGCCGCCATCACCGCCCCTCCCTCGCCGGAGCCGGGCAAAATTTGTTGTAGTAGACAGTTGAGGAGTTGTCGTGATAAGGCCTCATAGGACCAGCGCAGCAGAACAGCAACCTCTGCCGATGAAAAGTAGCATAGATCAGAAGGATCCAACCTAAAAATACATGAACGTAGATGAACTACGACCAGATCCAAGCAAATCCACCAAAGACAGATCCGCCGGAGACACACCTCCACACGCCCACCGATGATGGTACACATCGCTGGGACGAGGCTAGGCAGAGATGACCTTATTCCATCTTTAGGGAACCGCCGCCAGCTCGTTTCGTCAAGGAAGTTCTTTCTCGTTGAATAGTGCTTCCCCTTCTTCTTGCTGCTGCTCATGGTGATCTTAGTTAATGTCTCTTTGTACTAGAAAAGATAATTTTTATTCCTCCTAGTGTATTTTTTCTTCATCAGTTTATTGATGTTTCTCCTTTTCTTCAACCAAGAGAGTTGGGCCGTTCCTGAAATATTGTGTCTCGTTTCTTGGAGTGGGAAATTGAGTGAGCGCGATGAGCGACTTTTTTGTTGCTTTCCTGCTGCATACTGTAGCAACATAGCCAATCGCCCCTTGGGAAAGCCATACATTGTATGCTCTTATTTTATTTATCTTTTTCATGTTTAACGTCTGGTGAAAGATGCAATCTCATAGTTTCGTTTCCTTGCCCTGCTAGAAAGCATGAGTAAATATCTTATCATATAGTCCACTTAATTGCTTTTAGTACAACAGAACTTATCCAACCTTTGCTTTCGTGCTATTTTTGTATTACAATAATGAGCATTAATATCAAACCTACTATAAAAAGGATTGCCCTCTCATTTGCTCTTCCTCAAGGCTTACAAGTAGTCGCTTTCCTATCAACGCCACATACAAGTTAGGATGAAGATTGCAGCTTGGACGCTACTCCTAACACTCGCCTTTCTCGTGCTAGCATCAAGTAAGTTTAATCAGTTCCTCCAAGAGTGTTGTATCAATCCAATCAACAAATTATGTTTTCTCGTGATGTGTATTTCTTCGTGTTGGTGATATTTTGCAGATGCGGATACAGAACCATGTTGTACGGTCAAATACTTGAAGAAGTTTGGTGGGTATTTAATTGGTGGTTGTCAGAAAGATTGCCACCGAATCCTTACGTGCCCCGAAGACAAGGATTGTGATTTGGAGGCTGACATTGTTGGCAAGAGGTGCAGGTGCACGATGTGCATATACTCCTCCAAGGCTCAAATAAAGGAAACTGTCATGTTAACTAGCTAATCTAAAATAATAACAATGCCATATCGTGCGGTGTATCACCATGACTATTTGCAATAAATCTTTATAGAACATAATTCAATGTTACACCTTGAGTTTTGTACATGGTGTTATTAAGTTACTTAGGGTACAAACTTTTAAAACATTTTTAAGATCATCAAGCACAGTTCATATTGGATAAAAAAAACCAGAATTTTCACCAAACAAATTTGGTGAATATTTGGTTTGTCTTGATCAAATTAATCTTGTATAATACTTTTGATTTGTAATCTAGATCAAATATTATCCGAACTTAGGTCTGGATCTACAATAATACAATGAGGTCTCATCATTCGGAGGCTAATACTGGGTCCGGGTCAGATTGAATTGCAGGTTAGGATACCCTTCTACATCCGCCAGCATCCATCAATGTGGAGATTCATTTACAGAGCCTAGCTTTGAGATGGAGGTTGTTTCCAATCTTGCCTCTGACTCCGACAACTCTATCATTCTAATGGTCTGCATGGCGGAGCTCATCGACATATCGCTCAAAACACTCCTCCCGACATAACCGTGCCTGAGTCCATTAGTATATATATTCATTCATGATATGACAAGGACATCTCCGCTGACCCGCAAATGTCTGTTTTTAAGTCCAGACATGATCCGTGGACATGTTTCCGGAGAGAACCATCCAACACTATTCACAAATTAATCCGGTTGGACGGAGAAAGAGTAGATGCATGTGGCGGGATATTGTGGTATGGTGTCCGGTTGAGAAAAGAGAGGGACCATACATGTGAAGAGAGAAGGACCACGCGATGGCTTTTGCGGTCATCAAATTCATGTCCGTACTCCGACAAATTTCCCCCGATTTTGTGCATGTCACACTTGCGAAATCATCATGTGGAACCTGCCGGAGCTGTTATTCCTTTTGATCCCGGCTGAGCACACTTTCTAACATACAATTTTGTTATCTTCTTTCTCCTTCTGTTGCTTCTCTCTTGCACTAGGGTCTGCTGGATGCGTCCTACTAGGGACTTTCGTATGTAATTCTCCTATCTAATCAATGGATTTGGCAGCTCTCCTGCCAACATAAAGAAACATGGTGGCGTGCTCCCTTGACAAGGGACCCTGTCTACTAGGAGCTCGTGACGGCACCTCAGCTGCACGCAAGCGCGGGCTGGCTAGACTGGATGGTGTGACGCGCCATGTCAGCACTCCTTGCTTCACGGGCACGCATTGCATTCGTGTTGCGCTCGTCTTGCTCGAGCGACTCAGCTTGCCGCATGCCATGATTTTCTGACGCGATTACGTCGGTCCGCCTCATGTCGTGGTCTTCTGACGCCGCATCTTCATCTTCTACTTGTGTAACTGCATCATCACACATTATGTCATGGACTTTTGACGACACGTCTTCACCTGGTTTTAGTCTGTAGCATCAACACAAGTTCCCGTATGATGATAATTTCTTTTCTGCAAGCACGACAATTTGTTTAGTCCTCCTCGTCCACCAATTCGCACATCAACATCATGCCTTCGTCATCGCCTTCCTTGGCAACGAGCGCCCTTTGCCACGGTTATGACACCTCACTTTTTTTGATGTCAAACTTTCTCGGTGGTGGTGCAGCCTCGTCGTTCGAGTCAGGGAAGTTCTTTCTCGCCGAGCTCTGCACGTGGCGGTCCATCACTTTATTGATGTTTCTTTGTACAGGAAAAGATAATTTATGTTCCTTCTGATATATTTTGGCTTCATCACTTTATTGAAATTTCTCTGTTTCTTCAACTAGGTGACTTGGGTCGTTCTTAAAAGATTGTGCCTCGTTTCTTAGAATAGGAAATTGGGTGAGCACGAGGAGCGACTTTCTTGTTGCTTTGCTGCTGCAAACAGTAGCAACTTGTCCAACCGCCCCTTGGGTAAGCCATACATTGTACTAGAAGTTGTCGCGCGCTTTCCTGTGCCATTCTTATTTCATGGGTTCTACTTTTTTTGGATGTACCATGATTAGTCGCTGTGTTTCGGGCCTTAAGTATGCTAGGCTCGGTGTTTTTCCTTGCGATGGGGTCGTCCTTGACTTTTGTTGGAGGCATAGTTTAAACGTAAGGGAAAAGACAACAATAGTTGCATACATACACATATTTTCAAGGAAATTCACAGAAGCGCTGACCACAGAGATAATTG
>NC_041385.1:38783619-38814182 GCF_002162155.2 Triticum dicoccoides | reverse complement strand
ACCCCAACCCCTGCGGCGCATAGCGTATTAGCCCGAGCATAGGACTCTTATAGAGTCCAATGGCACGGCCCCGCCCGCTACTGTATATATTGGGCCGATCCATTAGTAAATGTGTAAGTAATTTCAAATGGTATTTTAGAAAATGTCCATGAACTTTAAACTAATGTTCATCTAGTTTTCCAAAATAAGCTTTTACATTTTGAAATGTATTCATGACATTTTATGAAGTATTCACATGATATGTTCGCACATTTTGAATAAATGGTCATTAATTTAAAACAAGTGTTCAATTTTGAAAAGTGCCCATGCTAAAAATGTATGTGCATTGGAAACATGCTCATATAGTTGCAAACCGTGTTGATCTCTACTAGTAAGTTGCACGTGCTTTGCACCTAACATATACGCACGACACCCTAATAATCCATCATTTTTATTTGTAAGGCATATCTTAAAAATACTCAATATGTTAGAAGTGTACTACCACATTTCAATTTTGACAAATCCATATTCGAAGGTCAAATTTCCCTTGCTAGGTGCTCTGGTTCATTGGCCCTCACACGTGACGCTCTAGTATTGCACTCCAATGAATGCTGCATGTTAGTTATGTGCGTCCATAGAGACGTTTCATTGAACACACATTGTTTTCGATATTGCTCATTATTCATGCCGAATGGTGACATACATGCAATGTGTACTTTTTGCAAAATATTTGGCACTGGTCAATGTGCCACATGGACGAATCGGACCAAGATAGGACTTGCAATGTGTTAGACATGGGCAGGACCTGCAGTGACCACTTATCTACTTTTTATGATTTATTATATGTGCATGTTTATACTTATAGGACCCAGTTGAATCTTAAATAATTTCAGGACCTTGGATTTATTTTACATTTTTAAATATTTGTTTTAATAAATACATATTAACAATTTTGAATACCTCCAGAAGACGTTAAATGTTCTGATGCCATATATAAATATATGCATGGAAGAAATCTTGGATTATAACACTATAATAGAGTGTTATGAATTCTGCCAAAACGCGTTTAGGTGAATGTAAATAAGATGACACATAACTTAATATTTCTATGTACAACTCAATATCAAGATGTGCTTATAATAACATTTTGCATAAATGTCAAGAGGGCTTTTAAACGTACAAACTCTTTATTGAATTTGTCGCAAAATAAATTATTTCAGGAGTTTCGAATACGACATGCAGATTTGTAGTCAAATATTTATAATATTTGAATAAAAATATATATTATAATATGTTCATGTATGATACAAATATTAATTTACTAATGGTGATTGCTATTTTGATGCTATAACTTTGGTAAATTAACATATCAAACTTTGAAATGTTTTAATCATTGCACATTTCTTATTTGTTTAACTTTACATATAAGCTTGGATCCAACAAATGGAACTTCCGTGGCCTCTTGAAATTGTTGGAAATATGCCCTAGAGGCAATAATAAAATGATTATTATTATATTTCCTTGTTCATGATAATTGTCTGTTATTCATGCTATAATTGTGTTATCCGGAAATCATAATACATGTGTGAATACATAGACCACAACATGTCCCTAGTGAGCCTCTAGTTGATAAGCTCGTTGATCAACAGATAGTCATGGTTTCCTAACTATGGACATTGGATGTCATTGATAACGGGATCACATCATTAGGAGAATGATGTGATGGACAAGACCCAATCCTAAGCATAGCACAAGATCGTGTAGTTCGTTTGCTAGAGCTTTTCCAATGTCAAGTATCATTTCCTTAGACCATGAGATCGTGTAACCCCCGGATACCGTAGGAGTGCTTTGGGTGTACCAAACGTCACAACGTAATTGGGTGACTATAAAGGTATACTATAGGTATCCCCGAAAGTATCTGTTGGGTTGACACGGATCGAGACTGAGATTTGTCACTCCGTATGACGGAGAGGTATCTCTGGTCCCACTCGGTAATGCATCATCATAATGAGCTCAATGTGACCAAGTGGTTGGTCATGGGATCATGCATTACGGTACGAGTAAAGTGACTTGCCGGTAACGAGATTGAACGAGGTATTGGGATACCGACGAACGAATCTCGGGCAAGTAACGTACCGATTGACAAAGGGAATTGTATACGGGATTACTTGAATCCTCGACATCGTGGTTCATTCGATGAGATCATCGTGGAACATGTGGGAGCCAACATGGGTATCCAGATCCCGCTGTTGGTTATTGGCCGGAGAGTTGTCTCGGTCATGTCTACGTGATTCCCGAACCCGTAGGGTCTACACACTTAAGGTTCGGTGACGCTAGGGTTGTAGAGATATTAGTATGCGGTAACCCGAAAGTTTCTCAGAGTCCCGGATGAGATCCCGGACGTCACGAGGAGTTCCGGAATGGTCCGGAGGTGAAGAATTGTATATAGGAAGTCCAGTTTCGGCCACCGGGAAAGTTTCGGGGGTCACCGATATTGTATCGGGACCACCGGAAGGGTCCGGGGGGTCCACCGGGTGGGGCCACCCATCCCGAAGGGCCACATGGGCCGAAGTGGGAAGGGAACCAGCCCTTGGTGGGCTGGTGCGCCCCCCTTGGGCCTCCCCTGCGCCTAGGGTTGGAAACCCTAGGGGTGGGGGGCGCCCCACTTGACTTGGGGGGCAAGTCCCCCTCTTGCCCCCCCCCATTGAGATTAGATCTCTAGGGGGGCGGTGCACCACCTAGGGCCCCTATATAAAGAGGGGGGAGGAAGGGCTGCGCACCCTAGTCCCTAGCGCCTCCCTCTTCCCCCGTACCACCTCTCCCTCTCGCTGAGCTTGGCGAAGCCCTGCCGAGATCGCCGCTACTTCCACCACCACGCCGTTGTGCTGCCGGATCTCCATCAACCTCTCCTTCCCCCTTGCTGGATCAAGAAGGAGGAGATGTCTTCCCCAACCGTACGTGTATTGAACGTGGAGGTGCCTTCCGTTCGGCACTAGGATCTTCGGTGATTTGGATCACGACGAGTAAGACTCCCTCAACCCCGTTCTCTTGAACGCTTCCGCTCACGATCTACAAGGGTATGTAGATGCACTCCTCTCTCTCGTTGCTAGATGACTCCATAGATTGATCTTGGTGAAGCGTAGAAATTTTTTATTTTCTGCAACATTCTCCAACAGTGGCATCATGAGCTAGGTCTATGCGTAGTTTCTATGCACGAGTAGAACACAATTTTGTTGTGGGTGTAGATTTTGTCAATTTACTTGCCACTACTAGTCTTATCTTGTTTTAGCGGCATCGTGGGATGAAGCGGCCCGGACCGGCCTTACACGTACGCTTACGTGACACTAGTTGCATAAGGTGGCTAGCGGGTATCGGTCTCTCCCACTTTAGTCGGATCGGATTCGATGAAAAGGGTCCTTATGAAAGGTAAATAGAAATTGGCATATCACGTTGTGGTTTGGCGTAGGTAATAATCGTTCTTGCTAGAACCCTATAGCAGCCACGTAAAAACTTGCAACAACAATTAGATGATGTCTAACTTGTTTTTGCAGCATATGCCTTGTTATGTGATATGGCCAAAAGGATGTGATGAATAAATTATATGTGATGTATGAGATTGATCATGTTCTTGTAATAGGAATCACGACTTGCATGTCGATGAGTATGACAACCGGCAGGAGCCATAGTTGTCTTTATTTATTGTATGACCTGCGTGTCATTGAATAACGCCATGTAATTACTTTACTTCTTTGCTAAACCGTTAGCCATAGTAGTAGAAGTAATAGTTGGCGAACAACTTCATGGAGACACGATGATGGAGATCATGATGATGGAGATCATGCTGTCATGCCGGTGACGAAGATGATCATGATGCCCCGAAGATGGAGATCAAAGGAGCAATATGATATTGGCCATATCATGTCACTATTTGATTGCATGTGATGTTTATCATGTTTTTGCATCTTATTTTCTTAGAACGACGATAGTAAATAAGATGATCCCTCATAATAATTTCAAGAAAGTGTTCCTCCTAACTGTGCGCCATTGCGAAAGTTCGTTGTTTAGAAGCACCACGTGATGATTGGGTGTGATAGATTCTAACATTCACATACAACGGGTGCAAGACAGATTTACACATGCATAAACACTTAGGTTGACTTGACGAGCCTTGCATGTACAGACATGGCCTCGGAACACAAGAGACCGAAAGGTCGAACATGAGTCGTATAGAAGATACGATCAACATGGAGATGTTCACCGATGATGACCAGTCCGTCTCACGTGATGATCGGACACGGCCTAGTTGACTCGGATCATGTATCACTTAGATGACTAAAGGGATGTCTAATCTGAGTGGGAGTTCATTAAATAATTTGATTAGATGAACTTAATTATCATGAACTTAGTCTAAAACCTTTGCAAAATGTCTTGTAGATCAAATGGCCCACGCTCATGTCAACCTCAACTTCAACGCGTTCCTAGAGAAAACCAAGCTGAAAGATGATGACAGCAACTATACGGACTGGATCCGGAACCTGGGGATCATCCTCATAGCTGCCAAGAAAACATATGTCCTAGAAGCACCACTAGGTGATGCACCTGCCCCGGTGAACCAAGACGTCATGAACGCTTGGCAGTCGCGTGTTGATGATTACTCCCTCGTTTAGTGCGGCATGCTTTACAGCTTAGAACCGGGGCTCCAAAAGCGTTTTGAGCAACACGGAGCATATGAGATGTTCCAAGAGCTGAAAATGGTTTTCCAAGATCATGCCCGGGTCAAGAGGTATGAAGTCTCCGACAAGTTCTATAGTTGTAAGATGGACGGAAATAGTTCTGTCAGTGAGCACATACTCAAAATGTCTGGGTTGCACAACCGCTTGTCCCAGCTGGACATTAACCTCCCGAACGAGGCGGTCATTGACAGAACCCTTTAGTCGCTCCCACCTAGCTACAAGAGCTTTGTGATGAACTACAATATGCGGGGGATGGTGAAAACTATTCCTGAAGTATTTTCAATGATGAAATCAGCGAAGGTGGAAATCAAAAAGAAACATCAAGTGTTGATGGTCAATAAAACCACTAGTTTCAAGAAAGGCAAGGGTAAAAAGAACTTCAAGAAGGACGGCAAGGGAGTTGCCGCGCCGGGTAAACCAGTTGCTAGGAAGAAGCCAAAGCACGGACCCAAACCTGAGACTGAGTGCTTTATTGCAAAGGGAACGGTCACTGGAAGCGGAACTGCCCCAAGTACTTAGCGGACAAGAAGGCCGGCAACACTAAAGGTATATGTGATATACATGTAATTGATGTGTACCTTACCAGTACTCGTAGTAGCTCCTGGGTATTTGATACCGGTGCAGTTGCTCATATTTGTAACTCAAAACAGGAGCTGCAGAATAAACGGAGACTGGCGAAGGACGAGGTGATGATGCGCGTCGGGAATGGTTCCAAGGTCGATGTGGTCGTCGACGGCACGCTACCTCTTCATTTACCTATGGGATTAGTTTTAAACCTCAATAATTGTTATTTAGTGCCAGCTTTGAGCATGAACATTGTATCTGGATCTCGTTTAATACGGGATGGCTACTCATTTAAATCCGAAAATAATGGTTGTTCTGTTTATATGAGAGATATGTTTTATGGTCATGCCCCGCTGGAAATGGTTTATTCTTAATGAATCTCGAACGTGATGTTACACATATTCATAGTGTGAATACCAAAATATGTAAGATTGATAATGATAGTCCCACATATCTGTGGCACTACTGCCTTGGTCACATTGTTGTCAAACGCATGAAGAAGCTCCATACAGATAGACTTTTGGAGTCTCTTGATTTCGAATCATTTGACACGTGCGAACCGTGCCTCATGGGCAAAATGACCAAGACTCCGTTCTCCGGAACAATGGAGCGAGCAACCAACTTATTGGAAATTATACATACTGATGTGTGCGGTCCAATGAGCATTGAGACTCGTGGTGGCTATCGTTATGTTCTCACTCTCACTGATGACTTAAGTAGATATGGGTATGTCTACTTGATGAAACACAAGTCTGACACCTTTCAAAAGTTCAAGGAATTTCAGAATGAGGTAGAGAATCAACGTGACCGAAAAATAAAGTTCTTACGATCAGATCGTGGAGGAGAATATTTAAGTCACGAATTTGGTACGCACTTAAGGAAATGTGGAATCGTTTCACAACTCACACCGCCTGGAACACCTCAGCGTAATGGTGTGTCCGAATGTCTTAATCGCAGTCTATTGGATATGGTGCGATCTATGATGTCACTCACCGATTTACCGCTATCATTTTGGGGATACGCTCTATAGACAGCTACATCCACTTTAAATAGGGCACCGTCTAAATCCGTTGAGACGACACCGTATGAATTATGGTTTGGGAAGAAACCTAAGCTGTCCTTTCTAAAAGTTTGGGGATGCGATGCTTATGTCAAGAAACTTCAACTTGAAAAGCTCGAACCCAAGTCGGAAAAATGCGTCTTCATAGGATACCCTAAGGAAACCATTGGGTATACCTTCTACCTTAGATACGAAGGCAATATCTTTGTTGCCAAGAACAGGTCCTTTTTGGACAAAGAGTTTCTCTCGAAAGAAATAAGTGGGAGGAAAGTAGAACCCGATGAAGTATGCCTCTTGAACCGGAAAGCAGCGCAGCTCAGGAAGATGTTCCTGTGGTGCCTGCATCGATAGGAGAGGAAGTTAATGATGATGATCAAAGTACTTCGGATCAAGTTGCTACTGAACTTCGTAGGTCCACAAGGACACGTTCCACACCAGAATGGTATGGCAACCCTGTCCTAGAAATCATGTTGTTAGACAACGGTGAACCTTCGAACTATGAAGAAGCGATGGCGGGCCCAGATTCCAACAAATGGTTTGAAGCCATGCAATCCGAGATAGGATCCATGTATGAAAACAAAGTGTGGACTTTGACAGACTTGCCCGATGATCGGCGAGCGATAGAAACCAAATGGATGACTACGATGAGACCATCTATAAAGCTCGAATTGTCGCTAAGGGTTATCGGCAAGTTCAAGGGGTTGACTACGATGAGACTTTCTCTCCCGTAGCAAAGCTGAAGTCCGTTCGAATCATATTAGCAATTGCCGCATACTATAATTATGAGATATGGCAAATGGACGTCAAAACGGCATTCCTTAACGGCTATCTTAAGGAAGAACTGTATATGATGCAGCGGGAAGGTTTTGTCGATCCTAAGAATGCTAACAAGGTATGCAAGCTCCAGCGATCCATTTATGGGCTGGTGCAAGCATCTCGGAGTTGGAACATTCGCTTTGATGAGATGATCAAAGCGTTTGGGTTTATGCAGACTTATGGAGAAGCATGCGTTTACAAGAAAGTGAGTGGGAGCTCTGTAGAATTTCTCATATTATATGTAGATGGCATACTTTTTATGGGAAATGAGATAGAACTTTTGGACAACATTAAGGCCTACTTGAATAAGTGTTTTTCAATGAAGGACCTTGGAGAAGCTGCTTACATATTAGGCATCAAGATCTATAGGGATAGATCGAGACGCCTCATAGGTCTTTCACAAAGCACATACCTTGATAAGATATTGAAGAAGTTCAATATGGATTAGTCCAAGAAGGGGTTCTTGCCTGTGTTGCAAGGTGTGAAATTGATCTCGGCTCAATGCCCGACCACGGCAGAAGATAGAGAAAAGATGAGTGTCATCCCCTATGCCATGCTGTGTACCAGACCTGATGTAAACCTTGCCATAAGTTTGGTAGGAAGGTACCAAAGTAATCCCGGCATGGAACACTGGACAGCGGTCAAGAATATCCTGAAGTACCTGAAAAGGACTAAGGATATGTTTCTCGTTTATGGAGGTGACGAAGAGCTCGTCGTAAAGGGTTACATCGACGCTAGCTTCGACACTGATCTGGATGACTCTAAGTCACAAACCGGATACGTGTATATTTTGAATGGTGGGGCAGTAAGCTGGTGCAGTTGCAAGCAAAGCGTCGTTGCGGGATCTACATGTGAAGCGGAGTACATGGCAGCCTCGGAGGCAGCGCATGAAGCAATATGGATGAAGGAGTTCATCACCGACCTAGGAGTCATACCCAATGCGTCGGGGCCGATCACTCTCTTCTGCAACAACACTGGAGCTATGGCCCTTGCCAAGGAGCCCAGGTTTCACAAGAAGACCAGGCACATCAAGCGTCGCTTCAACTCCATTCGTGAAAATGTTCAAGATGGAGACATAGATATTTGCAAAGTGCATACGGATCTGAATGTCGCAGATCCGTTGACTAAACCTCTTCCGCGAGCAAAACATGATCAACACCAGAAATCTATGGGTGTTCGATTCATCACAATGTAACTAGATTATTGACTCTAGTTCAGGTGGGAGACTGTTGGAAATATGCCCTAGAGGCAATAATAAAATGATTATTATTCTATTTCCTTGTTCATGATAATTGTCTGTTATTCATGCTATAATTGTGTTATCCGGAAATCATAATACATGTGTGAATACATAGACCACAACATGTCCCTAGTGAGCCTCTAGTTGACTAGCTCGTTGATCAACAGATAGTCATGGTTTCCTGACTATGGACATTGGATGTCATTGATAACGGGACCACATCATTAGGAGAATGATGTGATGGACAAGACCTAATCCTAAGCATAGCACAAGATCGTGTAGTTCGTTTGCTAGAGCTTTTCCAATGTCAAGTATCATTTCCTTAGACCATGAGATCATGTAACTCCTGGATACCGTAGGAGTGCTTTGGGTGTACCAAACGTCACAACGGAACTGGGTGACTATAAAGGTATACTACAGGTATCCCCGAAAGTATCTGTTGGGTTGACACGGATCAAGACTGGGATTTGTCACTCTGTATGACGGAGAGGTATCTCTGGGCCCACTCGGTAATGCATCATCATAATGAGCTCAATGTGACCAAGTGGTTGGTCACGGGATCATGCATTATGGTACGAGTAAAGTGACTTGCCGGTAAGGAGATTGAACGAGGTATTGGGATACCGACGATCAAATCTCGGGCAAGTAACGTACCGATTGACAAAGGGAATTGTATACGGGATTACTTGAATCCTCGACATCGTGGTTCATTCGATGAGATCATCGTGCAACATGTGGGATCCAACATGGGTATCCAGATCCCGCTGTTGGTTATTGGCCGGAGAGCTATCTCGGTCATGTCTACGTGATTCCCGAACCCGTAGGGTCTACACACTTAAGGTTTGGTGACGCTAGGGTTGTAGAGATATTAGTATGCGGTAACCCGAAAGTTGTTCGGAGTCCCGGATGAGATCCCGGACGTCAGAGGAGTTCCGGAATGGTCCGGAGGTGAAGAATTGTATATAGGAAGTCTAGTTTCGGCCACCGGGAAAGTTTCGGGGGTCACTGGTATTGTACCGGGACCACCGGAAGGGTCCCGGGGGTCCACCGGGTGGGTTCACCCATCCCGAAGGGCCACATGGGCCAAAGTGGGAAGGGAACCAGCCTCTGGTGGGCTGGTGCGCCCCCCTTGGGCCTCCCCTACGCCTAGGGTTGGAAACCCTAGGGGTGGGGGGCGCCCCACTTGACTTGTGGGGCAAGTCCCCCCCCCCCTTGAGATTAGATCTCTAGGGGGGCGGCGCACCCCCCAGGGACCCTATATAAAGAGGGGGGAGGGAGGGCTGCGCACCCTAGTCCATGGCGCCTCCCTCTCCCCCCGTACCACCTCTCCCTCTCGCTGAGCTTGGCGAAGCCCTGCCGAGATCGCCGCTACTTCCACCACCACGCCGTTGTGTTGCTGGATCTCCATCAACCTCTCCTTCCCCCTTGCTGGATCAAGAAGGAGGAGACGTCTTCCCCAACCGTACGTGTGTTGAACGCAGAGGTGTCGTCCGTTCGGCACTAGGATCTTCGGTGATTTGGATCACGACGAGTACGACTCCCTCAACCCCGTTCTCTTGAACGCTTCCGCTCACGATCTACAAGGGTATGTAGATGCACTCCTCTCTCTCGTTGCTAGATGACTCCATAGATTGATCTTGGTGAAACGTAGAATTTTTTTATTTTCTGCAACGTTCTCCAACAGAAATATCTAAGGTGACTCCAAGTATGCACTCGGTGAAGCTAAAAGGAATTCATTCAGCAGGACCGGTAAGAATCCCTTGGGAGACGGGTACGTTTCTGGAAAGATCACCAAGCTTCCTTATAGGAGTAGTATTTTATAGGGAAAATCGCCTAGCTTCTAGATAGCACATACATTTGGTTCGGGGAAGAAGTGCTACTGATGGACGGGGAGGCAAATCCATCACATGCTGGCCGTTGGATTCATAACGATGATGACTGATGAACGGCAGATTTCAGCCTGGTGTGGGAAATCAACGGCTCTGATCACTACAATGGTGTTTTGGCGGAAACTGAGAGGGAGTGGTAAATCCAAATTCAAAACTGCTACACTATAGTAGTAGAGAAGAGATCTCTATAAAAAGTTACTAATCGTGTTCGTGTATCACTTACAATGTGTGCACACATTTCAAAAGTCAATACAATCTAAAAAAGTATGCATTTATCTGATCTAAAAACTATTCATTTATCTAAAAAAATGTTTATGTTTTTGAGAAATTTTCATGAAATTTAAAAAGATGTTTAAAAAATGTTCACACTTGTTTTGAAAAGAAATATTCATGAATAGCACCAAAAACAAAAGAAAAAGAAAATTGAAACAAAAGTAAAAGAACATATATCTCAAAAATGCAAATAAGAGAGAGAGAGGGGGGGGAGAGAGAGAACTACCCTCTCTAATTCCATTGATAGGAAAGGAATCTATACATAGGGAGAAGCTACCTCCAAGAGATTGCAGTTATAAATGTTAAAAGAAAAGTGACATCACTACTTAGGATTGGCCACACGAATGATGATTCGTTAATTAATACATTATAATTATTAATATAATAAACACATCCTAATTTATTCCTTACATTTTCTCTGTTCAATCAGTTTTGCTTGTTGAGTCTTTTATTGGCTGGGTGTGGTAACGGTCTTTTTCTTTCATGGTTAGACGAACCGACATGCAAGGGACCAGCTAGCGAACTACGCATGTACACAAGAAAATTGGACACGCAAGGGACCGAGTTGCCCACCAACACGTCTTACCCACTGTCACTCAGGACCCATGCACTTTTCACACCCTAGATTCACTAGGAGAGCTTATTTCAAGGGAGCTTAGTAACTGTATAGATAGATGCTCTTCTTTTATCTATCTTATTCATGTGAAAACGTCTGCTCAACGGTGTAATCTCTTAATTTCGTTTCCTTGCTCTGCTAGAAAGCGTCTGTACATATCTTACCCTGAAGTCCACTTAATTGCCTTTAGTACGATAGAACTTATCCAATCTTTCTTTTCATGCTATTTTTGTATTACAATAATGAGCATTAATATCAAACCTACTATGAAAAAGGTTGCCATCTCATTTTCTCTTCCTCAAGGCTCACAAGCAGTCACTTTCCTACCAACGCCACATAAAAGTTAGGATGAAGATTGCAGCTTTGACGCTACTCCTAACACTCGCCTTTCTCGTGCTAGCATCAAGTACGTTTGATCAGTTCCTCCAAGAGTGTTGCATCAACCCAATCAACAAAATTATTCTTTTCATGATTTGGATTTCTTCTTGTTGGTAATATTTTGCAGATGCGGATACAAAACCAAGGTGTACGTTCAAATACCTGAAGAAGTTTGGTGGGTATTTGATTCGTGGTTGTCAGGAAGATTGCCACCAAATCTTTACATGCCCTGAGGACAAGGAATGCAATTTGGAGGCTCATATTGTTGGGAAATTGTGCAGGTGTACCATGTGCATATACTACTCCAAGGCTCCAATAAAGGAAAATGTGATGTTAACTAGCTAAGCAAATATTAGTGCAGGTTTGCTAAAAATAATAACAATGCCATATCATGGGGTGTATTAGCATGACTATTCGCAATAAATCTTTATAGAACATAATTCAATGTTACACCTTGAGTTTTGTACATGGTGTTATTTTTTTCGACAGAGGGTGGAATTTATTGACTCAAAATGAAGCATCAAGAAGATACATAACACAGTGAGCACACACCCGGCCTCTGCATAGCTAGGATGCACACAGCCAACACCATCTCACACACACACACAAAAAAAACGCCGAGACCTAGCAAAGTCATATAAGACCAAAGCTATATGTAGGCAAGGAGAAATAAAAACCCTCAAAGTGATCAGATCTGTGATCGGCAAACTACAAAAATGACCATATCTGCACCAACAATTTCATTACACCACATGGACGATGAGATTCTTCAACAGCAACGCCTTCAGGAAGGGAGGAGCAACAATCAAGTGTCACCGTCACCGGATCCTACCACAAGGTTAGAATCTAGGTTTTCACCCTAAAGAATCAGTCTGAGCATATTCGAGCAATGCCTTCAACAAGGTAGCGACGTAAGAAAAAACATCGCCATTGCCAGGTATAACCACTCGAGTCTGACCTAGGCTTTCGTCCCGAAGCTCGAGACCAGGTACTCGAGTAACACCACCATCGAA
This sequence comes from Triticum dicoccoides, assembly GCF_002162155.2. Classification (NCBI taxonomy): domain Eukaryota; kingdom Viridiplantae; phylum Streptophyta; class Magnoliopsida; order Poales; family Poaceae; genus Triticum; species Triticum dicoccoides. The sequence goes on along the minus strand of NC_041385.1, from coordinate 38,801,621 downwards.
ATCACTCATGTGTTGTCGCCGCCACTTTTCCGTGATCCTAGCAGCTACATGTCATGTGACCATTGTCACCGCACAACCATCCCTTTGCGTCAAGCCATCGTCCATAATTTGTATCTCACCACCGAAGTCACCACGAGATCAGGAGAGGTGACTCATGCCAAAGACCTTTCGATGACCACCGCCGTCATGGAGCCATAGATAGTCGCATTGCGGTCACTACCATCTGGCCGATCAAATATGGATCACCACCACCAATTCATGGACCGTAGCGCCGCCGGCCGGCCACCATACGAGCAGAAGGCCAGCACTCGGCGGTTCCACGGCTCCACATCTACACCACCACACGGAGCCCTCCATGGATGCACCTGAAGATCATTCACATAAGAAATAGATTGTTGTCTCATGTTGTGCACAGAACCGATCCTGAGGCTACCACGCACACGAGGTAGACAACTAGACGCCGGATCTGGTGCCCCAGCAAATGGCCACAGCCTGGAGGGCGCGTGTCATGCGTCGCACCAGGCAGCAGTAGGAGGTCAATGGATGATGAGTAATGGTGGGGGTTGTAGGAGATGCATGAGTAAGGGAGAGAGGGAACCCGCTGTCCCCGTCCGCCGAGATCAGCATCCTCCAGCGGCGGCGGGGGGTTTGGTGGCTTGGCTGGGGGACTTTTGATGGCGGCGGTTGTGCCTCCGGAGTAGCCCGAGAGCGACCCGAGAGGCTCGCTCATACCACCTTCCTTTTCGAATATATCTCGCAAGGTATTACCAATAGGTGCCCTCCCGACTCCTAGGGTTCCTCCCCTGCTCCCTGCCGCCGCCGGCCACCCTCGCCCCCTCCTGCCGGCATCGGCCGTTGGTGCCCCCCTTCCAGCCCACCTCCCTCTTCCCCTTCCTCCTCCCCCTCCCCCGGCGCTCTCGTCGCCCCCTGAGGCGGCGGAGCGCCCCTGCCCTCCTCCCCGTATCGACCCCCTGCTCCTCCATCTCCCTTCGCCGCCAACAGCAGTGGCCTCCGGCATGCCTGGGTGGTGCTGGCAGCGGCGGACGTCCCTTCCCCGTACGCCTAGAGGGGGAGTCGGGGCACCCTCCTACGCGGCGGCGGTGTTGCTCGACTGACGGCGATGAGGCCCGGCTGCAGAGTTCTGCGGGCCTCAGGTGCCCACTGTCGGAGTCAAAACCGGCGGATCTCGGGTAGGGGGTCCCGAACTGTGCGTCTAAGGCTAATGGTAACAGGAGGCTGGGGACACGATGTTTACCCAGGTTCAGGCCCTCTCGATGGAGGTAATACCCTACTTCCTGCTTGATTGATCTTGATGATATGAGTATTACAATAGTTGATCTACCACAAGATCAGAGAGGCTAAACCCTAGAAGCTAGCCTATGGTATGATTGTTGTTGTGTCCTACGGACTAAACCCTCCGGTTTATATAGACACCGGAGGGGGTTAGGGTTACATAGAGTCGGTTTACAGAGGAGGAGATCTACATCCGAATCGCCAAGCTTGCCTTCCACGCCAAGGAGAGTCCCATCCGGACACGGGGAGAATTCTTCAATATTGTATCTTCATAGTCCAACAGTCCGGCCAAAGTATGTAGTCCGGATATCTGGATACCCCCTTATCCAGGACTCCCTCAGTAGCGCCTGAACCAGGCTTCAATGACGATGAGTCCGGCACGTAGATTATCTTCGGCATTGCGAGGCAGGTTCCATCTCCGAATACTCCAAGATAAATTCCGAACACAAGGACCATGTCCGGCTCTGCAAGATAAAATTCCATATACCACCGTAGAGAGAATAATAACCCACAAATCTAATCTGCTGACAACTCTTCTAAAAGTGACATCATGCCACGGTCCGGTTTTTACTCGAACCGTTTTTACAACTTGCTACAACAAATACCACGAGGCGGTTTCCTTGGCACGTCTTGTCAGGGCAGATATCATGTCCCCCTTACTATGGGATCCTCATCAATACGGGTATGGGTAATCCAACCGTGCATGTTGGCATGACCCCGTGTTTTTAGGCAAGTCCCGAACGACCACATTTGGGGACGCTTGATATTCTTCCCCCCTTTATAAAGGAGCTGAGGCCTATCCCTCTATCTCCACACTCACACATCTCGCACCCTGAGTTCCAACACCCAAAGCTCGAGCCTAAGCACCCCGGATCTTTGATCATGTCCGGATCCGACCATCAAGGCCAATGGATAGCTTCCTCTGTCATAGAGGTGGATATTGTGAAGCTCAGGGAGGCCGGGTATTTGACCGCCGATGTCAAGCACAGGCTTCCTGCTCCCGAACAGGTTATCCCCACTCCCGAGCCCAACGAGAGCGTCGTATTTGTCTCCCATTTCCTTCGGGGCCTGGGTCTTACTCTTGACCCCTTCGTGAGGGGGCTTATGTTCTACTACGGGCTAGATTTCCACGATCTAGCTCTGGATTCCATCCTCCACATCTCGTTGTTCATCGTCGTGTGTTAATCCTTCCTTCACATTACCCCCCACTTCATCTTATGGCTCAAGACTTTCAATGTGAAGCCGAAGATGATCGAGGGGCGACACGTAGAGTGCGGAGGCGCCATAATAAGGAGGAACGTTGATGCCCCGTGGCCCGAAGGCTCCTTCCTGGAGGTATCTGATTTATGGCAACGGAGGTGGTTCTATGTCACAGCTCCTCGAGGCTCAAAGTGGGCGGCTGCGCCCGCCTTCCGCCTGGGCCCTCCACCTCAACTGGTGTCATGGGCCAACGTGGGACTGAACTGGGAGCCTGCGAACAATGTACCAATACTACAAAGCCGCATTCAGGAGCTCCTCGAGAGGGACATTAGCCTTGTTAAGATAATCCAGGTAATGCTAGTTCGGCGGGCCCTGCCGTGCAAACGTTGACCTCTCTGGATGTGGGAGTTCAATACAGAGGGCCCACGAACCATTCATCACTTCTTCGGCATGACGCCCTAAGGGATGTATAAGTTGTTCTTCGGACCACGAATAAAGTGTCCGGACACCACCGAGGATGCGGGCCTGAGCTGCAATCGCCTAGATACCCAAGTAAGTAACCCTACAACCGAACACTTTGCTTATATTCATAGCATTGTTCTGAATACTGTCCGCAACCAGGATTGGCTTAGTAAGGCGGAGAGGATCAGGTGTTCGGCCCCGCTTCCCGAAGGCTCGTCCGGTCCGGCAATGGCCAGGATTCTTAAACGGACGCTAAGTCAAGTGCCAGCAGAGAAAGATAAAGGGAAGAGTGGGGAGGCCAAGAGTGGGCCTCACACATTGTGCATCCGAACCGGGGGAGTTAATGTCTCCATGGAGGAGGAGAATTGGGAAGGTGAACCTGGGGTGTCCTCCCCCAGCGGGAAGAAGAGGGCCGCCTCCGAAGATTTGGAGACGGGGGTGCCTAAACAAGGGGAGAGAACTTCACCAAAGGGCCCTGTCCCGAAGGGCGTCCTCACCGCACAGTGCCCGCAAACGGGCCAGCCCTCTACCGAGCTGTAAGTTTAATTAAATAAGGAACTTATTGCTTTTTCCTCTCAGAGTAATAACCAGGACCTGCTTTTTGTAGTCCGGCCAGCAGTTCATCTCAACAGGATTCGTCCTCGGGGGATCTTCTTCTAGAGATGATGGAGAGTGAAACCCCACCTACCTCTCCGCCCCGTGAGGCGGGCGACCCTGAGGTATCTTCACGGAGGAGTCCATATCCAATGGAGCCAGAAGCTAACACTTCGGCCGCCTCGAGCCCAGCGCATTCGGCTCTAGTGGCGGACAATGAAAAGGGTCCGGAAGAGTCCGGTGTCTGGCCGAACACGTCAACGGGCCTCCTGGAGTCAGCTGCTCTCTTGGAGGATCATCGTACACTAATGGGTACGGTGTTGGAGAAAATCTCCTCCGCCACAAGAAGTTTAAACGAAGCTTTCAGGAGCTTGCTCAAAGGCTTTGAGGTAAGCCACAAAAATACGTAGCTTTTAGTTGCACCGCACGCGATGCATGCGCTCTGTGTAGATAGTAGCCCCTGAGACTGTGGATGCCAGTCCATGGCGGCAAACGGAGGATCACACTCCCAGATAATGATCGCACTTGTATTGATGTGCAGGTTGCTAAGGGTTCGGCAATAGACCAGACCGCTGAATGCGCCGAATTGAGGCGGCAGATTGACGTGGTGGAGGCCGACATCATGCTTGTAAACAAGCAATTCGAGGAGTCGCAGAGTATGCATTCCTATATCCACATCCGTGTTGGGAAATTGTAAGAAGGTTGTAATATTAATGTGATGTGATGTAGTTGCAGGCGGAGCTGCTGCCGTTGAGGCCCTAAGGGCGGAGCTTGCCCTAGCCAAGGAACAAGCCCGCGTTAGCAATGCGGCTGCTCTAAAGGTGGCCGAAGAATTGAAAGCCGAACAGGCCGCTCATCTCCGAAGCAAAGAAAAGATAGCCGAGATGGCTGTGGAGCTGAGGGAAGCCGCCGGCCGGTATGAGATTCTCGAGAAGGAGAATTAGGCGAAGGCGGCTGACCTGAAGAAGGCGCTGGAATCGGCTAAAGAAACGCGCTCTCAGATTAGAGACGCGCGGGAGGAACTTCGACAAGCCGGGGAAATCGCGGCTGGAAATCCTTACTTGTTGCGGATGAAGTTTTTGGATCCAAAGTATGCTCCATTGGATAAGCTATGGAGTGTTTCAGATGAGTATGCGGACTTGGCAAAGAGTGCGGCTGATGCGACCACGTTGTTCAAGGACCATGAAGATTATAAAATAGAAAGACTATTCTGGTCGCAGTTTAATGCCCCAGCGCGCTCCTTACCCTTGAGTGAGAAGATGGCCGCTATAGCCGAGCTCCATATGTTGTCCGGCCTTGCAATGAGGTCTGTGATAGACCATCTGAAGGGGCCGAAGCCGGACAGTTACTTTGGTTTGGTGCAACAATTATTTGGCGCCAGAGCACAGATCGAGGCCGTGAAGAGATCGACGTGCATAGAGGGTGCACGGATGGCTCTTGCCCGTGTGAAAACATACTGGGCGAATATGGAGGCCACCAGCATTGCAACCCAGGGTCCGGCAGGAAGCCAAGACCCAGCCGAGCACTATTTTGAGCAGGTCATAGAAGGTGCCCGTAGAATAGAGGCTCAGTGCTCAAAGAATGTCATGTTTTGAGTGACGATTCTATTAATTGTAAACAATTATGTGTTTAATTATAGAGGTTGTTTTTTATACTTTTGCCTGGAAGTATTATAATGTCTCCTGTGCGGCTGTTTATGTATGCATATAACATGAAAGTTAGCAGTTGTTGGCTTCAGCCCCCACGCACATAATGCGGGGGTGTTCGAGAAAATATGTGTGAATACACTTGATCCAATGTCTTGGTCCGTTAAGGAGGTGATCACACGTCGAACAAGGCAACCGGACTACATAGCTGTAACACTTTTCACTTAGCCATGGTAGTTTGAAATGTGGGGCTACTATATAGCCCCTGGTACTTCCGCGAGCGTCTGGATATGATGCGCGTACTTGACCGGGAGACCAGTCCTTTGTTAATGTGGAGGAATCCTATAGATTCTGATGAGTCCTCGAGTGGTTGACCAGTCTCTTGTTGTATCATGACAGTCAGTTTTCGGCTTTCTCTACTGAGGTGCTCATCCGAAAAAATCAGGGCACAATCGTAGTAGTTCTCCTTTGGCCGCCTTAGCCGATAGGACGGAACGTAAGGCAACAAACCCAGGAGCCGGGCTAACCCAACATTTGACCAAAGACATGATTCGGAGCTGATGCATATAAGGCCAAACTCGTGACGCCGAACACTCCCGAAGGTATTCGGACTTTATAACATATATTGGGCTGAATAACGCCCTTGACCCTGTGATTCCAGGTACGTGCATTGATCTGTCGTGGCAAAAAACCTATAACGCCAGTATCCCTTATAGGTTTATTAAATACCCATGGGATGTCGAGCAACAAAAGACAGTAAAGAAGGTTTACGCAGGGGCTTAATCTAAAGAGAAACCTGTGGGCGGGGCCCTGCTGCACGTCTGAGCCTGTGTCTCCGTTGTGTCGTATGCTGGAAGGGTGTCGCACTGGTTGTTGGAAATATTCCCTAGAGGTAATAATAAATTAGTTATTATTATATTTCCTTGTTCATGATAATCGTTTGTTATCCATGCTATAATTGTATTGATAAGAAACTCAGATACATGTGTGGGTACATAGACAACACCATGTCCCTAGTAAGCCTCTAGTTGACTAGCTCGTTGATCAATAGATGGTTACGATTTCCTGACCATGGACATTGGATGTCATTGATAACGGGATCACATCATTAGGAGAATGATGTGATGGACAAGACCCAATCCTAAGCATAGCACAAGATCATGTAGTTCGTTTTGCTAGAGCTTTTCCAATGTCAAGTATCTCTTCCTTAGACCATGAGATCATGTAACTCCCGGATACCGTAAGAGTGCTTTGGGTGTACCAAACATCACAACGTAACTGGGTGACTATAAAGGTGCACTACAGGTATCTCCGAAAGTGTCTGTTGGGTTGACACGGATCGAGACTGGGATTTGTCACTCCGTATGACGGAGAGGTATCTCTGGGCCCACTCGGTAATGCATCATCATAATGAGCTCAAAGTGACCAAGTGGTTAGTCACGGGATCATGCATTACAGTACGAGTTAAGTGACTTGCCGGTAACGAGACTGAATGAGGTATTGGGATACCGACGATCGAGTCTCGGGCAAGTAACGTACCGATTGACAAAGGGAATTGCATACGGGGTTATTCGAATCCTCGACATCGTGGTTCATCCGATGAAATCATCGTGGAACATGTGGGAGCCAACATGGGTATCCAAATCCCGCTGTTGGTTATTGCCCGAGAGACGTCTCGGTCATGTCTGCATGTCTCCCGAACCCGTAGGGTCTACACACTTAAGGTTCGGTGACGCTAGGGTTGTATGAATATGAGTATGCAGCAAACCGAATGTTGTTCGGAGTCCCGGACGTCACGAGGAGTTCCGGAATGGTACGGAGGTAAAGATTTATATATAGGAAGTCTTATTTTGGTCGCCGGAAAAGTTTCGCAATTATCGGTATTGTACCGGGAGTGCCGAAAGGGGTCCGGGGGTCCACCGGGGGGGTCCACCTGCCCCGGGGGGGCACATGGGCTGTAGGGGGTGCGCCTTGGCCCATATGGGCCAAGGGAACCAGCCCCAAGAGGCCCATGCGCCAAGGAGACTTGGAGAGGGGAGAGTCCAAAGAGGGGAAGGCACCTCCGAGGTGCCTTGGGGAGGATGGACTCCTCCTCCCCTCTTGGCCGCACCCCTTCCTTGGAGGAAGGGGCAAGGCTGCGCCCTCCCCCCTCTCTTGCGCCTATATAAAGGGAGGGGAGGGAGGGGTGGCCGCACCCATAAGCCCTGGCGCCTCCCTCCTCCCTGCAACACCTCCTCCTCCTCCCGTAGTTGCTTAGCGAAGCCCTACCGGAGTTCTGCTGCATCCACCACCACGCTGTCTTGATGCTGGATCTTCATCAACCTCTCCTTCCCCCTTGCTGGATCAAGAAGGAGGAGACGTCATCCACTCCGTACGTGTGTTGAACGCGGAGGTGTTGTTCGTTCGGCACTAGGTCATCGGTGATCTGAATCACGGCGAGTACGACTCCATCAAACCCGTTCCATTGAACGCTTCCGCTTAGCGATCTACAAGGGTATGTAGATGCACTCTCCTTCCCCTCGTTGCTGGTTTCTCCATAGACAGATCTTGGTGACACGTAGGAAAAATTTTGAATTTATGCTACGTTCCCCAACAGTGGCATCATGAGCTAGGTCTATTGCGTAGATTCTTTTTATGAGTAGAACACAAAGTAGTTGAGGGCATTGATCTTGTTAAATATGCTTACCGTTACTAGTCCAATCTTGTTTCGACGGTATTGTGGGATGAAGCGGCCCGGACCGACCTTACACGTACTCTTACGTGAGACAGGTTCCACCGACTGACATGCACTTGGTGCATAAGGTGGCTAGCGGGTGCCAGTCTCTCCCACTTTAGTCGGAATGGATTCGATGAAAAGGGTCCTTATGAAGGGTAAATAGCAATTGACATATCACGTTGTGGTTTTTGCATAGGTAAGAAACGTTCTTGCTAGAAACCCATAGCAGCCACGTAAAACATGCAAACAACAATTAGAAGACGTCTAACTTGTTTTTGCAGGGTATGCTATGTGATGTGATATGGCCAAGAAGAATGTGATGAATATATGTGATGTATGAGATTGATCATGTTCTTGTAATAGGAATCACGACTTGCATGTCGATGAGTACGACAACCGGCAGGAGCCATAGGAGTTGTCTTTATTTATTGTATGAGCTGCGTGTCATTGAACAACGCCATGTAATTACTTTACTTTATTGCTAACCGGTAGCCATAGTAGTAGAAGTAATAGTTGGCGAGACAACTTCATGAAGACACGATGATGGAGATCATGGTGTCATGCCGGTGACGATGATGATCATGGAGCCCCTAAGATGGAGATCAATGGAGCTATATGATATTGGCCATATCATGTCACTACTATATAATTGCATGTGATGTTTATTATGTTTATGCATCTTGTTTACTTAGAACGACGGTAGTAAATAAGATGATCCCTTACAACAATTTCAAGAAGTGGTCTCCCCTAACTATGCACCGTTGCTAAAGTTCGTCGCTTCTAAGCACCACGTGATGATCGGGTGTGATGGATTCTTACGTTCACATACAACGGATGTAAGACAGATTTACACACGCGAAACACTTAGGGTTAACTTGACGAGCCTAGCATGTACAGACATGGCCTCGGAACACAGAGACCGAAAGGTCGAGCATGAGTCGTATAGTAGATACGATCAACATGAAGATGTTCACCGATGATGACTAGTCCGTCTCACGTGATGATCGGACACGGCCTAGTTGACTCGGATCATGTAATCACTTAGATGACCAGAGGGATGTCTATCTGAGTGGGAGTTCATAAGATGAACTTAATTATCCTGAACATAGTCAAAAGATCTTTGCAAATTATGTCGTAAGCTCGCGCTTTAGTTCCACTGTTTAGATATGTTCCTAGAGAAAATATAGTTGAAAGTTGATAGTAGCGATTATGCGATCAGTAGAAAGCTTATGTCCTTAATGCACCGCTCAATGTGCTGAACCCCAAACGTCGATGTTGTGAACATCGGACATACACGTTTTGATAACTACGTGATAGTTCAGTTAAATGGTTTAAGTAGAGGCACCAAAGACGTTTTTGAAACATCGCGGAACATATGAGATGTTTCGAGGGCTGAAATTGGGATTTCAGGCTCGTGCCCACGTCAAGAGGTATAAGACCTCCGACGATTTTCTTAGCCTGCAAACTCAGGAGAAAAAGCTCAATCATTGAGCTTGTGCTCAGATTGTCTGAGTGCAACAATCACTTGAATCGAGTGGGAGTTCATCTTCCAGATGAGATAGTGATGTTTCCCCAAAGTCATTGCCACCAAGCTGCTAGAGCTTCATGATGAACTATAACATATCAAGGATAGAGATGATGATCCTTGAGGTATTCGCGTTGTTTGACATCGTGAAAGTAGAAATCAAGAAGGAGCATCAATTGTTGATGGTTGGTGAAACCACTAGTTTCAAGAAGGGCAAGGGCAAGAAGGGATACTTCATGAAACGGCAAATCAGCTGCTGCTCTAGTGAAGAAACCCAAGATTGAACCCAAACCCGAGATTAAGTGCTTCTGTAATAAGGGGAACAACCACTGGAGCAGAATTACCCTAGATACTTGGTAGATGAGAAGGCTGGCAAAGTCGATAGAAGGATATTGGATATACATTATGTTATTGTGTACTTTACTAGTACTCCTCGTAGCACCAGTGTATTAAGATACCGGTTCAGTTGCTAAGTGTTAGTAACTCAAAATAAAAGAGCTACGGAATAAACGGAGACTAGCTAAAGGTGAGTTGACGATACGTGTTGGAAGTGTTTCCAAGGTTGATGTGATCAAGCATCGCATGCTCCCTCTACCATCGAGATTAGTGTTAAACCCAAATAATTGTCATTTGGTGTTTGCGTTGAGCATAGACATGATTGGATTATGTCTATCGCAATACGGTTATTCATTTAAGGAGAATAAATGGTTACTCTATTTATTTGAATAATACCTTCAATGGTCTTGCACCTAAAGGAATGGTTTATGGAATCTCGATCGTAGTGATACACATTTTCATGCCAAAAGATATAAGATAGTAATGATGGTACCACTTACTTGTGGCACTGCCATGTAAGTCATATTGGTGTAAAACGCATGATGAAGCTCCATGTTGATGGATCTTTAGACTCACTCGTTTTTGAAAAGTTTGAGACATGCAAACCATGTCTATTGGTGTATACGCATGAAGAAACTCCATGCAGATGGATCGTTTGGACTCACTTGATTTTGAATCACTTGAGATATGCAAATCATACCACATAGGCAAGATGACTGAAAAGCCTCGTTTTCAGTAAAATGGAACAAGATAGCAACTTGTTGGAAGCAACACATTTTGATGTGTGCAGTCCAATGAGTGCTGAGGCATGAAGTGAATATCATTATGTTCTTACTTCACGGATGATTTGAGTAGATACTGAGTATATTTACTTGATAAAACACAAGTCTGAATTATTGAATGGTTCAAGTAATTTCAGAGTGAAGTTGAAGATCATTGTGGCAAGAGGATAAAATGTCTATGATACGATCATAGAGATGAGTATCTGAGTTACAAGCTTTGGCACGCAATTAAGACATTGTGGAAATTGTTTCACAATTAATACCGCCTGGAACACCATAGTGTGATGGTGTGTCCGAACATCATAGTTGCACCCTATTGGATATGGTGCGTACCATGACGCCTCTTATCGAATTACCACTATCGTTCATGGGTTAGGCATTAGAGACAACCGCACTCACTTTAATAGGGCACCACGTAATTGCGTTGAGATGACACCGTGAGAACTATGGTTTAAAGAAACCTAAGCTGTCGTTTCTTGAAAGTTTGGGGCTGCGACGCTTATGTGAAAAAGTTTCATCGTGATAAGCTCGAACCCAAAACGGATGATTGCATCTTCATAGAACACCCAAAACAGTTGGGTATACCTCCTAATTCAGATCTGAAAGCAATAGGGATTGTTTCTTGAATCGAGTCCTTTCTCGAGAAAAAGTTTGTCTCGAAAAGTTGAGTGGGAGGATGGTGGAGACTTGATGAGGTTATTGAACCGTCACTTCAACTAGTGTGCAGCAGGGCACAGGAAGTTGTTCCTGTGGCACCTACACCAATTGAAGTAGAAGCTTATGATAGTGATCATAAAGTTTCGGATCAAGTCACTATCGTACCTCATAGGGTGACAAGGATGCGTACCGCTTCAGAGTGGTACAGTGATCCTGTCTTGAAGGTCATGTTGCTAGACAACAATGAACCTACGAGCTATGGAGAAGCGATGGTGGGCACAAATTCTGACAAATGGTTAGAAACCATGAAATCCGAGATAGGATCCATGTATCAGAACAAAGCATGGACTTTGGTGGACTTGCCCGATAATCGGCAAGCCATTGAGATAAATGGATCTTTAAGAAGAAGACGGACATGGACGGTAATGTCACTGTCTATGAAGCTCGACTTGTGGCGAAGAGTTTTTCACAAGTTCAAGGAGTTGACTACGATGAGATTTTCTCATCCGTAGCGATGCTTAAAGTCCGTCGGAATCATGTTAGCATTAGCTGCATTTATGAAATTTGGCAGATGGATGTCAAAACGAGTTTCCTTACCAGTTTTCGTAAGGAAAGGTTGTATGTGATACAATCAGAAAGGTTTTGTCGATCCTAAGGATGCTAACAGGTATGCTAGCTCCAGCAATCCTTCCATGGACTGGAGTAAGCATCTCGGAGTTGGAATATGCACTTTGATAAGATGATCAAAGATTTTGGGTTTATACAAAGTTTATGAGAAACTTGTATTTCCAAAGAAGTGAGTGGGAGCACTATAGAATTTCTGATAAGTATATGTTGTTGACATATTGTTGATCAGAAATGATGTAGAATATCTGGAAAGCATATAGGGTTATTTGAAAGGTGTTTTTCAATAGAAAACCTGGATTAAGCTACTTGAACATTGAGCATCAAGATCTATGAGGATAGATCAAAAATGCTTAATGGTACTTTCAAATGAGCATATACCTTGACATGATCTTGGAGGTGTTCAAGATGGATCAGTCATAGAAGGATTTCTTGCCTAAGATGTAAGGTATGAAGTTCAGACTTAAAGCTCGACCACGGCAGAAGAGAGAGAAAGGACGAATGTCGTCCCCTATGCTTCAGACGTAGGCTCTATAGTATGCTATGCTGTGTACCGCACCGGAACTGTGCCTTGCCATGAGTCAGTCAAGGGGTACAAGAATGATCCAGGAATGGATCATTAGACAGCGGTCAAAATTGTCCTTATAACAAATAAGGACATGTTTCTCGATTATGGAGGTGATAAAGAGTTTGGCGTAATGGGTTACGTCGATGCAAGCTTTAACACCTATCCGAATGACTCTGAGTAGCAAACCGGATACGTATAGTGGAGTAACCATTTGGAATAGCTCCAAGTGGAGCGTGGAAGCAGCATTTACAATATGACATAGAGATTTGCAAAGTACACACGGATCTGAATGTTGCAGACCCGTTGACTAAATCCTCTCTCACAAGCAGATCATGATCAAACCCCATAACTCATTGAGTCCTAATCACATGATGATGTGAACTAGTTTAATGACACTAGTAAACTCTTTGGATGTTGGTCACATGGCGATGTGACCTGTCAGTGTTAATCACATGGCGATGTGAACTAGATTATTGACTCTAGTGCAAGTGGGAGACTGTTGGAAATATGTGTTGGGGAACGTAGTAATTTCAAAAAATTCCTACGCACACGCAAGATCATGGTGATGGCATAGCAACGAGAGGGGAGAGTAATGTCCACGTACCCTCGTAGACCGTAAGCGGAAGCGTTATGACAACGCGGTTGATGTAGTCGTACGTCTTCACGATCCGACCGATCCAAGCACCGAACGTACGGGACCTCCGAGTTCAGCACACGTTCAGCTCGATGACGATCCCCGGACTCCGATCAAGCAAAGTGTCGGGGATGAGTTCCGTCAGCACGACGGTGTGGTGACGATGATGATGTTCTACCGGCGCAGGGCTTCGCCTAAACTCCGCGATGATATGACCGAGGTGGAATATGGTGGAGGGGGGCACCGCACACGGCTAAGGAACGACCACCAAGATCAACTTGTGTTGTTGTGCCTAGAGGTTCCCCCTGCCCCCGTATATAAAGGAACAAGGGGGGGAGGAGGCCGGCCCTAGGAGGGGGCGCGCCAAGGGGAGTCCTACTCCCATCGGGAGTAGGACTCCCTCCTTCCTTGTTGGAGTAGGAGAAGGGGAAAGAGGGGGAGAGGAGGAAGGAAAAGGGGGCCGCACCCCTTGTCCAATTCGGACCAGAGGGGGGCTGCGCGCCTCCTTCCTTTCGGCCTCTTTCCTCTATTCCCGTATGGCCCAATAAGGCCCATATACTCCCCGGCGAATTCCCGTAACTCTCCGGTACTCCGATAAATACCCGAATCACTCGGAACCTTTCCGAACTCTGAATATAGTCGTCCAATATATCGATCGTTATGTATCGACCATTTCGAGACTCCTCTCATGTCCCCGATCTCATCCGGGACTCCGAACTCCTTCGGTACATCAAAACTCATAAACTCATAATATAACTGTCATCGAAACCTTAAGCGTGCGGACCCTACGGGTTCGAGAACTATGTAGACATGACCTAGAACTATTCTTGGTCAATAACCAATAGCGGAACCTGGATGCCCATATTGGCTCCTACATATTCTACGAAGATCTTTATCGGTCAAACCGCATAACAGCATACTTTGTTCCCTTTGTCATCGGTATGTTACTTGCCCGAGATTCGATCGTCGGTATCCAATACCTAGTTCAATCTCGTTACCGGCAAGTCTCTTTACTCGTTACATAATGCATCATCCCGCAACTAACTTATTAGTCACATTGCTTGCAAGGCTTATAGTGATGTGCATTACCGAGAGGGCCCAGAGATACCTCTCCGACAATCGGAGTGACAAAACCTAATCTCGAAATACGCCAACCCCACATGTACCTTTGGAGACACCTATAGTACTCCTTTATAATCACTCAGTTACGTTGTGACGTTTGGTACCACTCAAAGTGTTCCTCCGGTAAACAGGAGTTGCATAATCTCATAGTTACAGGAACATGTATAAGTCATGAAGAAAGCAATAGCAACATACTAAACGATCAAGTGCTAGGCTAACGGAATGGGTCATGTCAATCACATCATTCTCCCAATGATGTGACCCCGTTAATCAAATGACAACTCTTTTGTCCATGGCTAGGAAACATAACCATCTTTGATAAACGAGCTAGTCAAGTAGAGGCATACTAGTGACACTATGTTTGTCTATGTATTCACACATGTATTATGTTTCCGGTTAATACAATTCTAGCATGAATAATAAACATTTATCATGATATAAGGAAATAAATAATAACTTTATTATTGCCTCTAGGGCATATTTCCTTCAATATGCCCTAGAGGCAATAATAAATTAGTTATTATTATATTTCCTTGTTCATGATAATCGTTTGTTATCCATGCTATAATTGTATTGATAGGAAACTCAGATACATGTGTGGGTACATAGACAACACCATGTCCCTAGTAAGCCTCTAGTTGACTAGCTCGTTGATCAATAGATGGTTACGATTTCCTGACCATGGACATTGGATGTCATTGATAACGGGATCACATCATTAGGAGAATGATGTGATGGACAAGACCCAATCCTAAGCATAGCACAAGATCGTGTAGTTCGTTTTGCTAGAGCTTTTTCAATGTCAAGTATCTCTTCCTTAGACCATGAGATCGTGTAACTCCCGGATACCGTAAGAGTGCTTTGGGTGTACCAAACGTCACAACGTAACTGGGTGACTATAAAGGTGCACTACAGGTATCTCCGAAAGTGTTTGTTGGGTTGACACGGATCGAGACTGGGATTTGTCACTCCGTATGACGGAGAGGTATCTCTGGGCCCACTCGGTAATGCATCATCATAATGAGCTCAAAGTGACCAAGTGGTTGGTCACGGGATCATGCATTACGGTACGAGTTAAGTGACTTGCTGGTAACGAGACTGGACGAGGTATTGGGATACCGACGATCGAGTCTCGGGCAAGTAACGTACCGATTGACAAAAGGAATTGCATATGGGGTTGATCGAATCCTCGACATCGTGGTTCATCCGATGAAATCATCGTGGAACATGTGGGAGCCAACATGGGTATCCAGATCCCGCTGTTGGTTATTGCCCGAGAGCCGTCTCGGTCATGTCTGCATGTCTCCCGAACCCGTAGGGTCTACACACTTAAGGCTCGGTGACGCTAGGGTTGTATGAATATGAGTATGCAGCAAACTGAATGTTGTTCGGAGTCCCGGATGAGATCCCGGACGTCACGAGGAGTTCCGGAATGGTCCGGAGGTAAAGATTTATATATAGGAAGTCTTATTTTGGTCGCCGGAAAAGTTTCGCACTTTATCGGTATTGTACCGGGAGTGCCGAAAGGGGTCCGGGGGTCCACCGGGGGGGTCCACCTGCCCCGGGGGGCCACATGGGCTGTAGGTGGTGCGCCTTGGCCCATATGGGCCAAGGGCACCAGCCCCAAGAGGCCCATGCGCCAAGGAGACTTGGAGAGGGGAGAGTCCAAAGAGGGGAAGGCACCTCCGAGGCGCCTTGGGGAGGATGGACTCCTCCCCCCCTCTTGGCCGCACCCCTTCCTTGGAGGAAGGGGCAAGGCTGCGCCCTCCCCCCTCTCTTGCGCCTATATAAAGGGAGGGGGGGAGGGGTGGCCGCACCCATAAGCCCTGGCGCCTCCCTCCTCCCTGCAACACCTCCTCCTCCTCACGTAGTTGCTTAGCGAAGCCCTGCCGGAGTTCTGCTGCATCCACCACCACGCCGTCGTGCTGCTGGATCTTCATCAACCTCTCCTTCCCCCTTGCTGGATCAAGAAGGAGGAGACATCATCCGCTCCGTACGTGTGTTGAACGCGGAGGTGCTGTTCGTTCAGCACTAGGTCATCGGTGATCTGAATCACGACGAGTACGACTCCATCAAACCCGTTCCATTGAATGCTTCCGCTTAGCGATCTACAAGGGTATGTAGATGCACTCTCCTTCCCCTCGTTGCTGGTTTCTCCATAGACAGATCTTGGTGACACGTAAGAAAATTTTTGAATTTATGCTATGTTCCCCAACACTGGTAGTGTCTGTAGGAACAAAGAAAAAAAAGCATGCGAAAAGTTAGTTATGCTCGATGAATGTTCGAGATCCGGCCTATTAATGAGGCAAGCCGAATTGTGGGCTTTGTTACATGTTTGGAGCCCCTCGTATTATTTATGGTGACATATGTACAACACCTAGCTCAGGTTTATCCGCGCCATTGTGAAAAATGGTGTACTAGACTCGTCTAACCGTGTCCGTGGTCTTGACGACCGGTCATGCGTTCCGGTGGGAGAGGCCGCCTAGAGTCCGGCAGCGGGAGCTGTCGCATACTGCTTTGTGTTTCCGCTAACCGTTATGACGCCGCGTGGACCAGGCATCTTGAGTTTAAGGCAGGCGTAGTTCGGTATTGCGTTAAAGCAGGCGAAGGCCGTTCTTCCAAGCAATGCATGATAATCGCTGCTGAAGGGAGCGATGTTGAAGAGTAAATTCTGTTGGAAATATGCCCTAGAGGCAATAATAAAAGGGTTATTATTATATTTCCTTGTTCATGATAATTGTCTTTTATTCATGCTATAACTGTATTATCCGAAAATCGTAATACACGTGTAAATACATAGACCATAACATGTCCCTAGTGAGCCTCTAGTTGACTAGCTCGTTGGTCAACAGATAGTCATGGTTTCCTAACTATGGACATTAGATGTCATTGACAATGGGATCACATCATTAGGAGAATGATGTGATGGACAAGATCCAATCCTAAACATAGCACAAGATCGTGTAGTTCGTTTTGCTAGAGCTTTTTCAATGTCAAGTATCTCTTCCTTAGACCATGAGATCGTGTAACTCCCGGATACCGTAAGAGTGCTTTGGGTGTACCAAACGTCACAACGTAACTGGGTGACTATAGAGGTGCACTACAGGTATCTCCAAAAGTGTCTGTTGGGTTGACACGGATCGAGACTGGGATTTGTCACTCCGTATGACGGAGAGGTATCTCTGGGCCCACTCGGTAATGCATCATCATAATGAGCTCAACGTGACCAAGTGTTTGGTCACGGGATCATGCGTTACGGTACGAGTAAAGTGACTTGCCGGTAACGAGACTGAACGAGGTATTGGGTTACCGACGATCGAGTCTCGGGCATGTAACGAACCGATTGACAAAGGGAATTGTATACGGGGTTGTTCGAATCCTCGACATCGTGATTCATCCGATGAGATCATCGAGGAGCATGTGGGAGCCAACATGGGTATCCAGATCCCACTGTTGGTTATTGCCCGAGAGCCGTCTCGGTCATGTCTACGTGTCTCCCGAACCCGTAGGGTCTACACACTTAAGGTTCGGTGACGCTAGGGTTGTATGAATATGAGTATGCAGCATATCGAATGTTGTTCAAAGTCCCGGATGAGATCCCGCACGTCACGAGGAGTTTCGGAATGGTCCGTAGGTAAAGAATTATATATAGGAAGTGGTATTTCGGCCATCGGGAAAGTTTCGGGGTCACCCGGTATTGTACCGGGACCACCGAAAGGATCCCGGGGGTCCACCGGGTGGGGCCACCCATCCCGGAGGGCCCCAAGGGCTGATGTGGGGAGGGGAACCAGCCCATAGTGGGCTGGTGCGCCCCCCTTGGCCCACCCCCTGCGCCTAGGGTTG
>NC_041385.1:38741443-38783347 GCF_002162155.2 Triticum dicoccoides | reverse complement strand
GCACTCCACCCCCCCTTGGCCGCCTCCCCCTTGGGAGATTGGATCTCCCAGGGCCGGCGCCCCCCCTGGGGGCCTATATAAAGGGAGGGGGGAAGGGGGCAGCCGCACCCTGAAGTCCTGGCGCCCCCTCCCCCTGCTACACCTCTTCCTCCTCCGTCAGGTGCTTGGCGAAGCCCAGCCGGAGTGCTGCTGTTCCACCACCACCACGCCGTTGTGCTGCTGCTGGAGCCATCATCATCAACCTCTCCTTCCCTGTTGCTGGATCAAGAAGGAGGAGACGTCATCCGCTCCGTACGTGTGTTGAACGCGGAGGTGCCGTCCGTTCGGCGCTAGGATCTCCGGTGATAGGATCACGACGAGAACGACTACTTCAACCCCGTTCTTTTGAACGCTTCCGCTCGCGATCTACAAAGTGGTATGTAGATGCATCTCCCATGACTCGTTGCTTAGATGAACTCATAGATGGATCTGGGTGAAACCGTAGGAAAATTTTTAATTTTCTGCAACGTTTCCCAACAGTGGCATCATGAGCTAGGTCTATGCGTAGTTCTCTATTGCACGAGTAGAACACAATTTTGTTGTGGGCGTAGATCTTGTCAACTTGCTTGCTGCTACTATTCTTATCTTGCTTCAGCGGTATTGTGGGATGAAGCGGCCCGGACCAACCTTGCACGTACGCTTACGTGAGACCGGTTCCACCGACTGACATGCATTAGTTGCATAAGGTGGCTGGCGGGTGTCTGTCTCTCCCACTTTAGTTGAAGCGGATTCAATGAAAAGGGTCCTTATGAAGGGTAAATAGAAGTTGACAAAATCACGTTGTGGTTATTCGTAGGTAAGAAAACGTTCTTGCTAGAACCCAATTGCAGCCACGTAAAAGATGCAACAACAATTAGAGGACGTCTAACTTGTTTTTGCAGCAATTGTCATGTGATGTGATATGGCCAGAAGTTGTGATGAATGATGAATGATATATTGTGATGTATGAGATCATGTTCTTGTAATAGGAATCACGACTTGCATGTCGATGAGTATGACAACCGGCAGGAGCCATAGGAGTTGTCTTTATTTTTTGTATAACCTGCGTGTCATTGAAGAACGCCATGTAAATTACTTTACTTTATTGCTAAACGCGTTAGCCATAGAAGTAGAAGTAGTCGTTGGCGTGACAACTTCATGAAGACACGATGATGGAGATCATGGTGTCATGCCGGTGACGAAGATGATCATGGAGCCCCGAAGATGGAGATCGAAGGAGCTATATGATATTGGCCATATCATGTCACTACTATATAATTGCATGTGATGTTTATTATGTTTATGCATCTTGTTTACTTAGAACGACGGTAGTAAATAATATGATCCCTTATAATAATTTCAAGAAAGTGTTCCCCCTAACTGTGCACCGTTGCTAAAGTTCGTCGTTTCGAAGCACCACGTGATGATCGGGTGTGATAGATCCTTACGTTCACATACAACGGGTGTAAGACAGATTTACACATGCAGAACACTTAGGGTTAACTTGATGAGCCTAGCATGTACAGACATGGCCTCGGAACACAGAGACCGAAAGGTCGAACATGAGTCGTATGAAAGATACGATCAACATGGAGATGTTCACCGATGATGACTAGTTCGTCTCACGTGATGATCGAACACGGCCTCGTCGACTCGGATCGTGTAACACTTAGATGACTAGAGGGATGTCAAATCTGAGTGGGAGTTCATTCACTAATTTGATTAGATGAACTTAATTATCACGAACTTAGTCTAAAACCTTTGCAAATATGTCTTGTAGATCAAATGGCCAATGCTCATGTCAACATGAACTTCAACGCGTTCCTAGAGAAAACCAAGCTGAAAGATGGTGGCAGCAACTATACGGACTGGGTGCGGAACCTGAGGATCATCCTCATAGCTGCCAGGAAACAATATGTCCTAGAAGGACCGCTAGGTGACGCTCCCGTCCCAGAGAACCAAGACATTATGAATGCTTGGCGGTCTCGTGCTGATGATTACTCCCTCATTCAGTGCGGCATGCTTTACAGCTTAGAACCGGGGCTCCAAAAGCGTTTTGAGCAACACGGAGCATATGAGATGTTCGAGGAGCTGAAACTAGTTTTCCAAGATCATGCCCGGGTCGAGAGATATGAAGTCTCCGACAAGTTCTATAGTTGTAAGATGCAGGAAAATAGTTCTGTCAGTGAGCATATACTCAAAATGTCTGGGTTGCACAACCGCCTGTCCCAGCTGGACATTAACCTCCCGGATGAGGCGGCCATTGACAGAATCCTTCAGTCGCTCCCACCAAGCTACAAGAGCTTTGTGATGAACTACAATATGCAAGGGATGGTGAAGACCATTCCTGAAGTATTTTCAATGCTGAAGTCGGTAGAGGTTGAAATCAAGAAAGAACATCAAGTGTTGATGGTCAATAAGACCACTAAGTTCAAGAAGGTCAAGGGTAAGAAGAACTTCAAGAAGGACGGCAAAGATGTTGCCGCGCCCGGTAAGCCAGTTGTCGGGAAGAAGTCAAGGAATGGACCCAAGCCTGAAACTGAGTGCTTTTATTGCAAGGGGAAGGGTCACTGGAAGCGAAACTGCCCCAAATACTTAGCGGACAAGATGGCCGGCAACACTAAAGGTATATTTGATATACATGTAATTGATGTGTACCTTACTAGTACTCGTAGTAACTCCTGGGTATTTGATACCGGTGCCGTTGCTCACATTGGTAACTCGCAGCAGGAGCTGCGGAATAAGCGGAGACTGGCGAAGGACGAGGTGACGATGCGCGTCGGGAATGGTTCCAAGGTCGATGTGATCGCCGTCGGCACGCTACCTCTACATTTACCTACGGGATTAGTTTTAAACCTCAATAATTGTTATTTAGTGCCAAGTTTGAGCATGAACATTGTATCTGGATCTCGTTTAATACGAGATGGCTACTCATTTAAATCCGAGAATAATGGTTGTTCTATTTATATGAGAGATATGTTTTATGGTCATGCCCCGATGGTCAATGGTTTATTCTTAATGAATATCGAACGTAATGTTACACATATTCATAGCGTGAATACCAAAAGATGTAAAGTTGATAACGATAGTCCCACATACTTGTGGCACTGCCGCCTTGGTCACATTGGTGTCGAGCGCATGAAGAAGCTCCATGCTAATGGACTTTTAGAGTCTCTTGATTATGAATCGTTTGACACATGCGAACCATGCCTCATGGGCAAAATGACCAAGACCCCGTTCTCCGGAACAATGGAGCGAGCAACCAACTTGTTGGAAATCATACATACCGATGTGTGCGGTCCAATGAGCGTTGAGGCTCGTGGAGGATATCGTTATGTTCTCACTCTCACTGATTACTTGAGTAGATATGGGTATGTCTACTTGATGAAACACAAGTCTGAGACCTTTGAAAAGTTTAAGGAATTTCAGAATGAAGTAGAGAATCAACGTGACCGAAAGATAAAATTCTTACGATTGGATCGTGGAGGAGAATATTTAAGTCACGAATTTGGTACACACTTAAGAAAATGTGGAATCGTTTCACAACTCACGACGCCTGGAACACCTCAGCGTAATGGTGTGTCCGAACGTCGTAATCGCACTCTATTGGATATGGTGCGATCTATGATGTCTCTTACCGATTTAGCGCTATCATTTTGGGGATACGCTCTAGAGACAGCTACATTCACTTTAAATAGGGCACCGTCTAAATCCGTTGAGACGACACCGTATGAATTATTGTTTGGGAAGAAACCTAAGCTGTCGTTTCTAAATGTTTGGGGATGCGATGCTTATGTCAAGAAACTTCAACCTGAAAAGCTCGAACCCAAGTCGGAAAAATGCGTCTTCATAGGATACCCTAAAGAAACCATTGGGTATACCTTCTACTTAAGATCTGAGGGCAAGATCTTTGTTGCCAAGAACGGATCCTTTCTGGAAAAAGAGTTTCTCTCGAAAGAAGTAAGTGGGAGGAAAGTAGAACTCGATGAAGTACTACCTCTTGAACGGGATAGTAATGCAGCTCAGGAAAATGTTCCTGTGATGCCTACACCAACTGAAGAGGAAAATAATAATGATGATCAACATACTTCGGATCAAGTTGCTACTAAACTTCGTAGGTCCACAAGGACACGTTCCGCACCATAGTGGTACGGCAACCCTGTCCTGGAAATCATGTTGTTGGACAACGGTGAACCTTCGAACTATGAAGAAGCAATGGCGGGCCCAGATTCGAACAAATGGCTAGAAGCCATGAAATCCGAGATAGAATCCATGTATGAAAACAAAGTATGGACTTTGACTGACTTGCCCGATGATCGGCGAGCGATAGAAAACAAATGGATCTTTAAGAAGAAGACGGACGCGGATGGTAATGTCACCATCCATAAATCTCGACTTGTCGCTAAGGGTTATCGGCAAGTTCAAGGGATTGACTACGATGAGACTTTCTCTCCCGTAGCGAAGCTTAAGTCCGTCCGAATCATGTTAGCAATTGCCGCATACTATGATTACGAGATATGGAATATGGACGTCAAAACGGCATTCCTTAACGGTTATCATAAGGAAGAGCTGTATATGATGCAGCCGGAAGGTTTTGTCGATCCTAAGAATGCTAACAAAGTATGCAAGCTCCAGCGATCCATTTATGGGCTGGTGCAAGCATCTCGGAGTTGGAACATTCGCTTTGATGAGATGATCAAAGCGTTTGGGTTTATGCAGACTTATGGAGAAGCCTGCGTTTACAAGAAAGTGAGTGGGAGCTCTGTAGCATTTCTCATATTATATGTAGATGACATACTTTTGATGGGAAATGATATAGAACTTTTGGACAGCATTAAGGCCTACTTGAATAAGTGTTTTTCAATGAAGGACCTTGGAGAAGCTGCTTACATATTAGGCATCAAGATCTATAGGGATAGATTGAGACGCCTCATAGGTCTTTCACAAAGCACATACCTTGATAAGATTTTGAAGAAGTTCAAAATGGATCAGTCCAAGAAAGGGTTCTTGCCTGTATTGCAAGGTGTGAGATTGAGCTCGGCTCAACGCTCGACCACGGCAAAAGATAAAGAAGAGATGAGTGTCATCCCCTATGCTTCAGCCATAGGATCTATTATGTATGCCATGTTGTGTACCAGACCTGATGTAAACCTTGCCATAAGTTTGGTAGGAAGGTACCAAAGTAATCCCGGCAAGGAACACAGGACAGTGGTCAAGAATATCCTAAAGTACCTGAAAAGGACGAAGGACATGTTTCTCGTTTATGGAGGTGACAAAGAGCTCGTCGTAAAGGGTTACGTCGACGCTAGCTTCGACACAGATCTGGATGACTCTAAGTCACAAACCGGATACGTGTATATGTTGAATGGTGGAGCAGTAAGCTGGTGCCGCTGCAAGCAGAGCGTCGTGGCGGGATCTACATGTGAAGCGGAGTACATGGCAGCCTCGGAGGCAGCGCATGAAGCAATTTGGGTGAAGGAGTTCATCACCGACCTAGGAGTCATACCCAATGCGTCGGGGCCGATCAAACTCTTCTGTGACAACACTGGAGCTATTGCCCTTGCCAAGGAGCCCAGGTTTCACAAGAAGACCAGGCACATCAAGCGTCGTTTCAACTCCATCCGTGAAAATGTTCAAGATGGAGACATAGATATTTGCAAAGTACATACGGATCTGAATGTCGCAGATCCGTTGACTAAACCTCTCTCGCGAGCAAAACATGATCAACACCAGAACTCTATGGGTGTTCGATTCATCACAATGTAACTAGATTATTGACTCTAGTGCAAGTGGGGGACTGTTGGAAATATGCCCTAGAGGCAATAATAAAAGGGTTATTATTATATTTCCTTGTTCATGATAATTGTCTTTTATTCATGCTATAACTGTATTATCCGGAAATCGTAATACACGTGTGAATACATAGACCATAACATGTCCCTAGTGAGCCTCTAGTTGACTAGCTCGTTGGTCAACAGATAGTCATGGTTTCCTGACTATGGACATTAGATGTCATTGACAACGGGATCACATCATTAGGAGAATGATGTGATGGACAAGACCCAATCCTAAGCATAGCACAAGATCGTGTAGTTCGTTTTGCTAGAGCTTTTTCAATGTCAAGTATCTCTTCCTTAGACCATGAGATAGTGTAACTCCCGGATACCATAAGAGTGCTTTGGGTGTACCAAGGTGCACTATAGGTATCTCCAAAAGTGTCTGTTGGGTTGACACGGATCGAGACTGGGATTTGTCACTCGTATGACGGAGAGGTATCTCTAGGCCCACTCGGTAATGCATCATCATAATGAGCTCAAAGTGACCAAGTGTTTGGGCACGGGATCATGCATTACGGTACGAGTAAAGTGACTTGCCGGTAACAAGACTGAACGAGGTATTGGGATACCGACGATCGAGTCTCGGGCATGTAACGTACCGATTGACAAAGGGAATTGTATACGGGGTTGTTCGAATCCTCGATATCGTGGTTCATCCGATGAGATCATCGAGGAGCATGTGGGAGCCAACATGGGTATCCAGATCCCACTGTTGGTTATTGCCCGAGAGCCGTCTCGGTCATGTCTACGTGTCTCCCGAACCCGTAGGGTCTACACACTTAAGGTTCGGTGACGCTAGGGTTGTATGAATATGAGTATGCAGCATATCGAATGTTGTTCGAAGTCCCGGATGAGATCCCGCACGTAACGAGGAGTTCCGGAATGGTCCGTAGGTAAAGAATTATATATAGGAAGTGGTATTTCGGCCATCGGGAAAGTTTCGGGGTCACCCGGTATTGTACCGGGACCACCGAAAGGGTCCCGGGGGTCCACCGGGTGGGGCCACCCATCCCGGAGGGCCCCAAGGGCTGAAGTGGGGAGGGGAACCAGCCCATAGTGGGCTGGTGCGCCCCCCTTGGCCCACCCCCTGCGCCTAGGGTTGAAACCCTAGGGTAGGGGGGGCGCCCCACTTGCCTTGGGGGGCACTGCACTCCCCTTGGCCGCCGCCCCCTTGGGAGATTGGATCTCCCAGGGCCGGCGCCCCCCCCCCTGGGGGCCTATATAAAGGGAGGGGGAAGGGGGCAGCCGCACCCTGAAGTCCTGGCGCCCCCTCCCCCTGCTACACCTCTTCCTCCTCCGTCACGTGCTTGGCGAAGCCCTGCCGGAGTGCTGCTGTTCCACCACCACCACGCCGTTGTGCTGCTGCTGGAGCCATCATCATCAACCTCTCCTTCCCCCTTGCTGGATCAAGAAGGAGGAGACGTCATCCGCTCCGTACGTGTGTTGAACGCGAAGGCGCCGTCCGTTCGGCGCTAGGATCTCCGGTGATAGGATCACGACGAGAACGACTACTTCAACCCCGTTCTTTTGAACTCTTCCGCTCGCGATATACAAAGTGGTATGTAGATGCATCTCCCATGACTCGTTGCTTAGATGAACTCATAGATGGATCTTGGTGAAACCGTAGGAAAATTTTTAATTTTCTGCAACGTTTCCCAACAAATTCTCGCTTCTGAAGTTGTCAGGAGAATCGAATGTCACTTCTAATACGAGGGAGCCCTCATAGTGGGCCACGACGCTTGGAATCACTCCTTTGAAGGTGGCGTTATTTTGACTTATTCTAGATGGTTCTACCCCCATCTTGCGGATGGTGTCTTGATATATCAGATTAAGACTATTGCCGCCGTCCATTAGGACGCGAGTAAGATGGTATCCATCAATTATTGGGTCAAGCACCAAGGCAGCCGATCCTCCGTGCCGAATACTGGCCGGGTAGTCCCTGTGATGAAAAGTGATCGGGCAAGTCGCCCAGGGATGGAATTGGGGGGCTATGAACTCTGCGTGAGTTGTGTGTACCATGTTTACTGTTTTGACTTCTGGTGGGAATTTTTTCTGGCCCCCAGTGTTCAGCCGGCGAGGTTCGCCCTCGTCTTCGCTTGGTGTTTGGCTTTCCTTGTGTTCGGCGTTTAACTTGCCGGCCTGCTTGAAGACCCAACATTCTCGGTGGGTATGATTTGCAGGTTTGTCAAAAGTGCCATGGATTTGACACAATCTGTCCAGGACTTTATTCAGGCCGGATGGTCCCACTTTGTTGTCCTTAAATGGCTTCTTTCCTTGACCAGGTCGAGAGCCCCTGAATCCGGCGTTGACCGCCGTGCTGTTCGGACTATTGTTATTCCTACATTTGTGCTTAGTGTGCCGTGGCTTCCCGTTGCCATCCCGAATTTCGGATGTTCCTGGGTCGCTGGTGCCTCTACGGGCCAACCAGCTGTCCTCGCCCGCACAAAATCGGGTCATAAGGCTTGTTAAGGCTGCCATCGTTCTCGGCTTTTCTTGGCCGAGGTGTCTGGCAAGCCACTCGTCTCGGATACTGTGTTTAAAGGCCGCTAAGGCTTTGGCATCCGGACACTCGACAATTTGATTCTTCTTAGTGAGGAATCTGTTCCAAAGCTTGTGGGCTGACTCTCCAGGCTGCTGTATTATGTGACTTAAATCGTCAGCATCCCGGAGGCTGGACATAGGTTCCTTGAAAGTTGGCCCTAAAAGCATCCTCAAGTTCCTCCCAACTTCCAATTGAGTTTTCGGGGAGGCTTTTCAGCCAATGACGAGCTGGTCCTTTTAATTTGAGGGGGAGGTATTTGATGGCGTGGAGGTCATCCCCACGATCCATGTGTATGTGAAGGATAAAATCTTCGATGTAGACCCCAGGGTCCGTCGTTCCGTCGTATGACTCTATATTCACGGGTTTGAATCCCTGTGGAAATTCATGATCCAGCACCTCATCAGTGAAGCACAGGGGGTGCGCAGCCCCTCTGTATCTGGCCGTGTCGTCGCATGCTGTCGGCTGCTCCCGCTGTTGGTTTCGGACTGGTATTCGATCCGTATGATTGTTGTGGTGACCATAATCCCGCGTCGGAGCACGTCCTCTGGACCCATAGATGGATCTGGCCGCACTGGCCTTTTTGTCCAGGAGCTCTCGTAAATCGTGTGTGGTATCGGTGGCTGCTCTATCACGGGCATGAGGTGGTTGGTTCGGCTGAGTAGCCGTATTGTTTTTGGGCCGAACGGGCGATGTGGCTTCATCGTCGAATTCGGGTAGCAGTTTGCGCTTTGGGTAGCTCTTTGTGTGGTGATTGTCGCCACATTTCCCTTCGGTATCCAGCACCTTATTCCATCTTCGGTTGAGCGTATCCTGCGCGGCCTTGAGCCTTTGCTTCTGCTTCTTCAGGCTCCGTGCTATGGCCAGGAGTTTTCTGCGGAGGTTATCTTGTTCCAAATGTTCTTCCGGGATGATGAACGCATCGTCAACCGGACTGCTCTCCTCTTTGGAGGTAGTATGATGAGTTCGGCCCTCTGGATTTATGTGATCGGGCGTCTGCTCCGGGATGTGTTCGGCATGACCTGGCTTATCCTGCTCAATCGCTGGGTCCCTATGGTCGTTGTTGCCTTTGGAGTCAATCGGAGTGTCATCCTGTTTTGGGTTGTTATTGCTATTTTTATTGTGACTGGACTTACGGTGGCGTGTGCACCGTCGTTTTTGTTTTTGTCCGAGGGATTTATTTCCGTTGTGTCCTTTTTGTCACCATTGTCTTCTTTGGGTGTGTCCACCGTATAGACGTCGTATGATGAAGTGGCTGCCCAACGCCCCGTGGGCGGTGGTTCCAGATCGTCCCCTGCATCAACGTCCATACCGTCGATGTTATTGGGGTCGAAGTCAAGCATGTCTGTTAGGTCATCGATAGTGGCTACAAAGTGGGTGGTGGGTGGGTTGCGATTGTCTTCGTCCTCCGCATCCCACACGGGCCGGACATAGTTCGGTCAGGAGTCTTCTGACAAAGGGAGAGACCTTAATGAATTTAGCACGTCTCCGAAGGGTGAGTGCTGAAAGATATCCGCGGCGGCGAACTCCATAACCGGAGCCCAGTTAGATTCGACGGGCACGGGTGCGCGTGGTCTGGAACACACGTCCGGAGATGAGTCCAGGGGTCCGGAGATACAGATCCCTTTAGGAAAGGGGTCTGTGTTCGGCTCCAAAGCCGATGAGTGTGCGGCCTTCGAGGCGGGGTCTATCCACCCGTCCTCGGAAGGCGCGACCTGCTCTGGAACAAAGTCCAGAGCTGTAGCAGGTGCGATGTTCCGAACACTGTCCGACTGCAGATCTAGGTTATGCACGTCGTGATCGTACGTCGCTCCTGACACGGGCCTGGATCCGTCGAAGATCAAGTCTCCGCGGACGTCGGCAATGTAGTTTAGGTTTCCAAACCTGACCTGATGGCTAGGGGCGTAGCTATCGATCTGCTCCAGATGGCCAAGCGAGTTGGCCTGCAGTGCGAAGCCGCCGAACACGAAGATCTGTCCGGGGAGAGAAGTCTCACCCAGGACAGTGTGGTTGAAGGTTGGAGAAGCCATCTAGCCTTGCAGCGACGACACAGAGGAACTCTCAATGAAAGCACCAATGTCGGTGTCAAAACCGGCGGATCTCGGGTAGGGGTTCTCGAACTGTGCGTCTAAGGATAATGGTAACAGGAGGTTGGGGACTCAATGTTTACCCAGGTTCGGGCCCTCTCGATGGAGGTAATACCCTACTTCCTGCTTGATTGATCTTGATGATATGAGTATTACAAGAGTTCATCTACCACGAGATCAGAGAGGCTAAACCCTAGAAGCTAGCCTATGGTATGATTATTGTTGTGTCCTACGAACTAAACCCTTCGGTTTATATAAACACCGGAGGGGGCTAGGGTTACACAGAGTTGGTTTACAGAGGAGGAGATCTACATCCGAATCGCTAACCTTGCCTTCCACGCCAAGGAGAGTCCCATCCGGACACGGGGCGAAGTCTTCAATCTTGTATCTTCATAGTCCAACAGTCCGGCCAAAGTATGTAGTCCGGCTGTCTGGATACCCCCTTATCCAGGACTCCCTCACCCACGACGCGGCAGCGTGGCCGTTGGCTATGTGGCGGCACGGTGGGCAGCTGGCCGGTGGCGCCCGCACGGCCCAGATCTGGGCCCTTTTGGGCCCCATCTGGGCTGGGGTGGGCCAGTGGTCCGGGGCGCGACGGGGTAGCTCCCCAGTTGTGCGGCGAGGAGGCCGTGGCTGCGGTGGTGATGGCTCCGGCGGCTTGCGTGCTGTAGCGTGGCTGCAGGGACTGTACGGACCTGTTGGGGTTCGGCCAGGCCGAACGTGACCTGGCAGGTCCCTGTCACTACGTCCGGTCGGCTCTGCGCGGAGATGGAGGTTGTTCCCTCATGTCGGCTGCATTGCGGTTGCCACCGAGTCCGGTGTCTTCTCGTCCTACCTCTAGGTCTCTTGTTGATGGCCTCAGTGAGAAGGTGAAGATGGTGCGGTGTCCGTGGTGGCACAGGCTGGTGGGCGGCATGTTGGGCGGTGCGCTTCCGATTGTCTAGGGTGGCGGTCGTGGTTTCGGAGTGGGAGAAATCTCTGGCGGCTCGTTCGCCACCGGCGCAGTTGCGCCCGTGGGCGTTGCCGGACCTCCTGAGGGGCGTCAGTGGTACCCTTCCCCACTGCCATTGGCTTACCGGGAGAAACCCTAGGACTTGTCCGGGCAGCAGCGTCATTGTCGTCGCATTTCTTCATGAAGATGTTGCTTGGTACACGAGGCTTCGGAGTGCTTGGCGGGTGGTGGTACTTCTCCGAAGGGTGCAACGGGTGTCGGCCATCTTTGCTTAGTTGAGCTGCCGGCGTCGACATTTGTTTCCTTTTTTTTTCTTTCTCTCCTTTTTTTGGGTATGTTTGTGCTGCGGCCCTAGCAAGCTGATTGTATAGGTTGGTTGTTACTTTATAATTTAAAGCGGGAGAAACCCTTTTTGTCAGGTATTACCAATATAAGTTGGATAAAAGCTCTGGAAGTGCCACTAGTGGGCTTGCCTTTTTTAACACCTAGACCTAGACTTGATCTTTGACTCGGTTTTCTTCTGTCATCTCGTCTTATCTCCACATCACAAAGAAGTTACTTAGGGTACAACCTTATAAAACTTATGTAAGATCATCAAGCACGGTTGATGTTGGATGAAAAAAAACTGAATTTTCAAGATACAAATTTGGTGAATATTGGTTTGTCTCGAACAAATAAATCTCACACAATATTTTTGATTTGTAATCTATATCAAATATTATCCTAACTTAGGTTTGGATCTCCAATAATACAATAAGGTCCCATCTCATATCAGCTTGAATTGCATGTTAGGATACCCCTCTGCATTCGCAAGCATCCATCAATGTGGAGATCCATTTATGGAGCCTAGCTCTGAGATGGATGTTCCTTCCAACCTTGCCTCCGACTCTGACAACTCTTTCATTCTAATGATTCTGCATGGTTCATCGACATATAGCTCAAAACACACGTCATGACTTAATAGTGGAAGAGTCCGTTAGTATATATATTCATTCACCATATGATAAGTAAGGGCATGTCCAACACTGACCCACGAATGCCCGTTTTTATGTCCAGAGGTGATCTGTGAACATGATGCCAGAGAGAATCATCCAACACTATTCACAAATTAATCCGGTTGGATGAAGAGAGAGTAGAGGGGGACCATGCATGTGAAGAGAAGAGGACCACCCAAGTCTTTGTGTTGATCAAATGCATGTCCCGACTCCGGCAAAGCTCCCCCAAGTTTGTACTTATGATTATGGAATTCCGGGGCATGTCGCCCTTACGTTACTCGGTGTTTGCATGTATCTTGCAAGTTGTATATATGCACCTATTATGTGTTATGATCCGTAGACCCCAAAGTGACAACAATTAGGATTTGTTCCGGTGATGACCGTGGTATGAGGAGTTCATGTATTCATTGAGTGTTAATGCTTTGTTCCGATTCTTTATTAAAAGGAGCCCTTAGTATTCCTTTGATTTCCTTATGGATCCCTCTGCCGTGAGAGGGTAGGATAAAAGATGTTATGCAAGTTCTTATTATAAGCACAAACGACTACATACGGAATACATGCCTACAATGAATTGATGAATTTGAGCTATTGTGTATCGCTCTAGGTTGTGACTGTTATATGATGAATGTCATCCAACACAAATATTCATCACTGATCCAATGCATACGCTTTTCTCAATTGATCTTTGCTAAGTTACTACTATTGTTGATCCTGCTACAGTCACTACAAAACTGTGCTTATTACTGCTGCTACTGTTATCATTACTATCAAAACTATCAAGCTACCGTGCCACTAAATACTTTGCACAAAGATATTATTTTCCAGGTGTGGTTGAATTGATACCTCAACTGCTAAGGCTCATAAATATTCTATGGCTCTCCTTGTGTCGAACAAATAAATTAAGATGAGATACTACCCTCGAAGATTGTCGTGATCTCCTATACTTGTGGGTTATCGAACTTTGTTAATACGCCATCGGTAGGTTTGTCTTAAAAAGAACTTCATCAGTAGGTACCCAGACTGTTGAGTTACTAGGGAATTCTAATGTTGTTAATACACCATTGGTAGGTTTGTCTTAAAAAGAACTCCATAAGTGGGATGTATCTGGTGCACCGGGGCAATTTGTGCCCGGTCGCCCGTTGCACATTCAAAAATATTCAAAAAACCCGGAAAAAAATCTAGTGCATTGACACAACATCAATGTACGTTGTCACAAAAATTTAAATCAATATTTGAAACATTGCTCGAGATACAAAAATAACAAATTTGACACTGAATAGTACATAACACAAGTTGGGCTTTATTTTTGGCCCATTAGCACACTGATGTCAAATTTATCATTTTTGTATCTTGAGCATTATTTTGAGTTTTGATTTAAATTTTTGCGACAACATACATTGATGTTGTGTCGATACACTAAAATTTTGCGGATTTTTCTGAATATTTTTGAATGTGCAACGGGGTCGGGTGCACCGGTAGCAACAATTGCCTAGGTGCACCAGATGTGTTCGCCTCCATCAGTAGGTACCCATTCGACAACTACAAGTCGTTTGTTTCTCCAGGTCATTGCATCAATAGTCTACACACACGTACTGATATCTCCAATACTCCATACGGTACTTAGGCCCTGCTCGGAACTCCTCTAGCTTCTCGAAATCCTTGATTCCAGCTTCTCGTCGTCACTGCCAGCTTCTCTCGTAGAGCTAGGAGCGTTCGGATGCCAAAAATGCTTCTCTGATCCATGGAAGCGAATATGGGTTGCATGTGGTGGGCTTAGGCATCTCGCGGCATTGTTTGGCTGAGCAAACCAGGGCTGAGGCATCGATCTGATTGAACAAATCGTTATTTACTTGGCGGTGCCAATCCTGATGAAATTTTGTTGAAATGCTGCTTCACCGTTTCGGGGAGCTCCACTTCTGTTGCTTCATGGTTTTACACTAGGAGAGCGCTCGTCTCCGCGTAGCTGGCTTCCTGGAGCTGCAACATTCGGGTTGGCTCCTCGCGCGGAGCCGAAGGAGAGTGGGGATGGAGAGGATCCGAACCGGGCCTTAAGCTGTGCGTATATATGCCTATGCCTAGGACCAAATCTTGTATGTCATCTCATGATCTAATCTATGTACATATTTCTCATAAGAATAATCGAACCTACAAACACGGACCGAACTATGCGATAAAAAACTTATCTGTTGTTCAAAAGTTAGCGTCAACTTTGGTTATTAGCGAAACCGAACTGAAATTACATGGTTATTACGAAAACCGAACTGTATCTATGTAAACCTTATAAACTGAATTATAAAAACTGTATAAAACAAACAGAATCAAAACGAAAAAAATCGAATGCACACCCTGGGGTGATATCTCTGTCCAACACTTTGCCGGTTCAGCCGTACCACTGCAAGAGAACAAATATCATGTTTTTTCATTTGAACATTAATTAACTTTCAAAAATAATTAAACCCGCCTTTTTTAATTTATGAATATTTTTAAATTCTTTAACATTTTAAAATTTGAGAACATTCTCTTAAAACTCTTAGAATTTTCAACACGTGAGCACCTTTTCCATTCATGAACATATTTTTTAATTTATAAATATCTTTCAAATCGTTGAACATTGTTAATCTTTGTTAACGTTTTTTCAAAAATCATAGAATTTTTCCATGTGGTCATTATTTTTTCAAAACACACCAACTTTTTTGAATGGGTGAACATTTTCATAGACATGATACACACATATTTTTGAATATACAACTTTTTATTTGTTTTGCGAGTAGTAGTTTTTTTTCGTTCAAAGTGAGGAGTCGCACACAACTTCAAAATGTTATTGTGTTTTGGAGCAAGAGGAGTTCCGCTAAGTGGACAAACTGGGTGGTTTTAAATAGAGTTGGTAAAATAAAGATTACCTTATGCAGTCCCCAACGGTCCGTGCTTGCATTCTAGAAACGCGTGGTCAGAACCTTACGATCCCACGAGCATATGGCGAATAACTCTATATATGGTCAGTCACATGGTTCGGATTGGGATATATACTGACTAGTGATTTGAATCATGATGTGTTGTCCATCGTCGATGAGAAGGAGCACATGTCGTCGTGTCCAGACACACATTTCTCCAGAAAACAATAGCTTACTCATTGCCTCTATTTTTGCACTAGAAGTGCTTCCAACTTCTAGATTTTTAACTATACGGAGTTAGGCCATCCGGTCTATCTCTGCCCGAAGAGTTTGACGTAGCCGGGAGAGGGGAGATGAAGCATTGCCGAACAAGCCCTGAACTACTCATCTCGTCCTTCATTGGCATGGGTTTTGATGAGTCCTCCTATATGTCGCCTCTAGCGTCATATAGTAGAGGCTACACGCAGAGGGAGTTATGGGCCAAACGACCCATTTTACTCACGCTATTCCCCGACCTAGCATTTATCCCGAGCGAGCTTTGTATCAAAAGCAAATCTCAAGCAAGTGACCTTCTATCCCAGAGCGTTGTACTTCATCTTCAGTTTTCCTAGTTTTCCCCAAAAACGTATATATGTTTTTATTAAATTTTGAACAAAAAGTAGTTATATGATGTTTCAAGTGAGTAAACATTTTATAAAAAAGATGAACTTTTTAAAAGTTCATCATGTATTTAATAAATGTTCATCATATGTTATGAAAAGTTTACCGTGCATTGAAAAAGGGTCATCATGGTCAAAAGAAATGTTCATCGTGTATTTAAAAAAATTTCAATGTGTACTTGAGAAAAGTTTATCATGTGTTTGTATTTTTTTCGTGCTGTATTAAAAATGATCACGTGTTTTGCAAAATTCATCGGAAGTTGTACCTCGATTCACGCAGATCCTTTTTTTTCTGTGAGCAAAAGCTTCAACATATGTTGTTTTAGAATCAAAAGCTTGGACATGTATCTTCAGCCATATTGCAATGTTGATGGTCCGCACAAGCCCATATCAGCCCATGTCCGTGCTAAGTGATAAACCCTAACTAACTCCCACGGAGCACAGCGGTTCCGCCAGCACCTCTCTGCGGGTGAGCGACAGTGACTCTCTCCTGCTACGGCTGCTGGTGGGCATCGCATTGGGGAGGATGGTGCGGGGAAAACCCATGAACGGAGGGGCACGTGGTCGTGGGGGCGCTCAGCCGGCGGGGCAATGTCTTCCTGGTGAGGCGTGGGGGCGGCGCAGCGACCAAAGCGGTGGCTTGGGCAAGATACTCGGGTGGCACAGCGAGGAAAGGGGCGTCACTGATCCAGGCACGGCAGTATGCGCGCGTGCATGCTGACGAATCTGTAAGTTGCGGCACAGCAGCCAAACGAGTCTAGGTTTGGTCCCTCAATTCCTCTGTCTCAACTCTTGAACTGCATATGTCACTGATTTATACTTACTAGTCATGTGTGGATTATGGGTTGCTCCTGAAATGTACTGGTGTGGTGGGTAGAGATTGGTTTGAGTATCTCCCCACAAATGATGACGAACTTATTCACTGCAATATATCTGCACTCACTTGCAGATTCGTCATGCCGTTCGCCGGTGTGTCTCTCCTCGCCAATGGCATACTGTGCCCTTCCACCAGGTCGGTCGTCGACGCCGGCGTGGCCAGCGCGTACCACCTGTTGGTGGTGGAAGGTTACTCGCAGAACAAACAGATACCCAACAGCCTTTGCCTCAGGTCTCGTCCATTCATGGTCCGTGGCTACCACTGGCAGGGTGCATCGATTATTCACCCAATGGTTTCAACTCCCGCTATGCCGACTACATCTCTCTCGTTGCTGTTCCTCTGGACGATAATGTTCTAAAGCCTGTGAGGGTGTGGTTCAGGTTTAGTTTTATCGATGAGGTTGAGAAGCAAGACATAACACACATCCG
Organism: Triticum dicoccoides; assembly: GCF_002162155.2. Classification (NCBI taxonomy): domain Eukaryota; kingdom Viridiplantae; phylum Streptophyta; class Magnoliopsida; order Poales; family Poaceae; genus Triticum; species Triticum dicoccoides. Next base: position 38,766,064 of record NC_041385.1, on the reverse strand, counting down.
TGCTGCTGACACGAGCAGCTTCTACAGCCATGAATCTACCTGGGGGTGCCAAGGTTTATACAAAGAGACGCTTTTGAAAAATCAAAGAATCTTAAGGATGATTGTTTAGCATCATAATTTGTGAGGACCTCCACACTGATCAAAGCTTTGTCTCAAAAAAAATCTCGAGCAAGCGAGCTTCTATCCAAGAGTGTTGTGCTTCATCTTCGGTTTTCCTAGTTTTCCTTAAAAACATATATATATTATGAAAAAATATGAACAGAAAATTAGTTATATGATTTTTCAAGTGAGTAAACATTTTATTAAAAAAAGATGATTTTTTTTTAAATTACTAATGTATTTAATAAATGTTCATCATATATTATGAAAGGGATTTCTATTTTCATTCCCCCGTTGCTTAGTTTTACTAAGTTTTACCCCAGACAACTAACGTTGCTCATTTTTTCCCTCTCTCCTTCACCACTTGCTCACAAAAGCCCAAACAGAGCATTGTCATCCAGTCAAAGCCTTTGGGCCTTACCTCATGACTAGTGGGGCCGTGTGATATCCTGAATGGTGGGGTCGGGCCGCTCTCTCTCCCCAGAGTGTTAACGCTTTAAAATCATGACATGTGAGGCCGAGACAACTTATGACAATGGGGCCGCATAATATCCTGACACGCGGGGTCGGGTGACTCTCTCTCTCCCCACAGTGCTGACGCGGTAAAATCCTGACAGGTAGGCCTGAGGTAACTTATGACAGGTGGGGTCGAGGCAACTTTTGACTGGTGGGTGTGGAAGTCCTGGACTAGGGGGTCTTCGGACGTCCCGTCAATTGATGTGGGCCGGACTGATGGGTCGTCAAGATACAAGACAGAGGATTATCTCTCGTGTCCGGTGGGGATTCCCATATGCGTGGATGACAAGTATAGGTGTCCGGATATGTTATTCCTTCCTGTAAAACCGACTCTGTACAACCCTAAGCCTCTTCGGTGTTTATATAAAGCGGAGGTTAGATCGGTGGCAAGATCACAATATTGCTAGGCTAGCTAATCTAGGGTTAGCCGAATCGATCTCAAGGTAGATCAACTCTTATAACCCCTATACCCTCGAATATAATCAAGCAGGAGTAGAGTTTTACCTCCATTAAGAGGGCCCGAACCTGGGTAAAACATTGTGTCCTTTGTCCATAGTTACCATTGATCCTCAGACATATAGCTCCCCCCCTACCCAAGATCTGCCCGTTTTGACACTAACATTGGTGCTTTCATTGAGAGCTCCGTTGTATCGTCAACAGAAGGATCGATGGCTCACCTCTTCATCAACAATGATGCCGCGTCCAGGGAAACCTTTCTCCCTGGACAAGTCTTTGTGTTCGGTGGCTTTGTGCTTCGGGCCAACTCGATTGGCCGCCTCGAGCAGGTCGACGGTTACGCCCCCGGCCACCAGATCAGGTTTGGAAACCTGAACTATGTTGCCAACATCTGAGGAGATCTGGTCTTCGACGGGTTCGCAGCCCCGGCTGCCACTCAGTGCCCCCGCCAAGGATACTCTTCGGATTCCCTGTTAGATCCCGTCCAGGGGTCAACACCCATACCCACCTCGGCCTTAGATCCGGGACAGGTCTCACTGTCCGAAGACGGGAGCGCGTGAGCCTCGCTGTACTTCTTCCCCTTGTGGAACTCCCGACTGAAAACCCAGATGCAATCTTAGACTTGGCTCTGGGCAACCATCCCGAACTACCGAGGTCCGCACTCAGTGGGTTCGATCAGGTGTCCCATGCCGAACTCAGCCCAGCGGATCCGCAGTTCTCGGTCCCACTTTCGCTCCTAGATGAAGCATTGGACTTAATGCAGTCTCTCGCGATCACGGAGGCTTTGCCTCCAAACTGTACCCAGCTAGGGCTGGGGGCTGAGAGCGGGGAATTTATGCCCCACCCACCACCCACTTGATAGCCATTGTCGAGGACTTAACCGACATGATAGACTATGTGTCCGAAGACATCGACGGCATGGACGATGATGCCGACGCCAAACCAGGCCAAGTCTCACCCGTCACGGGGCGTTGGACGGCCACCTCAACCTACGATGTGAACATGGTGGATACCCGGATAAAATAATGACGAGGATAACCCGAGCCCAGATGAGGACAAACTCATCGATAAACCACCAAAGTGCCGATGTCTGCGGCACCTTTCAAGATCGCGTCGGACACCGGAGATAATGGTACTCCGGACGATGCCGAAGATCCCGAATGCCCCATCGAGCCCACATCCGAACAGGACGAAAGGGAAGAGGGTGAATATAGCCCTGGACACACTGACAACGAAGATGCGGAAGACAGCAACTATATGCCAGAACCCGAAGAGGAGGTTAGCCTCAATGACGAAGACTTCATTGTCCCAGAGGAACCCCTCGACCAAGAACACTTCAAGCGACAGCTCATTGCCACAGCCCAGAGCCTGAAGAAGAAGCAACAACTCAAAGCCGAGCAAGATACGTCGAACGAAAGGTGGACTAAGAGCATCTCCAGCCGTTCGGCCTCCCAGGGCACCGAAAAAGACCGGCCTGGGGGTGAGCCGGTGCTAGTTCGGCCCCTGGGGTTCGTTTTTCCCCAGTCACGCGCCCAGGCGCCGCCCCCCAAGGCGCTCCATATTCGAAAAACATCATTCCCGCTCAAAGAAACAACAAACGGGCGATCATCGCAATAGTTCAGCGAGTCGGTGCCACAGTTTGGTGATCAAAATAAAAGGACACGCAGTAGGTCGGCGTACAAAAAAAGGAAGGGCGCGGAAGGAGTACGTCAAGCGTCGAGCTCAACCTCCGGTGGCGTAGTCGTTGGCGTACGCGGGATGGGAGGAATCGCGGCGGCTTCTGGGCTATTCGGCGCGTCTTCTGTGCTGCTGGGCGCGGCGGAGGCATCATCGGTGGGGTTGGGCGTCGCGGAGGCATCGTCGGTGCGGCTGGGCGTCGCGGAGGCGGAGACATCGTCGTCCCTGGTCTCGTCTTCGTCATCGTCGGTTGGGCTGGGCGGCGGCGGCGGCGTCGCCGGGATCTGGTTCAGGATGAGGCCGCGCTGGGCCAAGAACATGTCAGCGCCGCCCATCAAGAAGGCGAGGTCGTTGTTCCTCTTCTTGGCATCTTGCGCTTGGAGTTTCGCGGCGGCGCTGGCGCGGAGCAAGTCGAGTTTGGCGGCGCTCTTCGTCATCAAAACAGCCCACCTCGCCTCTGTTTCCTCCTCTCGCTCGGCGGCCCTGGTTTTGGCGTCGGCGATGTAGTTCTCGATGGACTCTTGCACACGCGCGATAGCTGTCTCGGCGTATTTCGCCTTCTTGGCTCCTTTGTTGCCGTCCGGGCATCCATTGGCTGCGCCAGCTATTGGCACGTCCAGCTTGTATGTCTCTTTGGCCTTGGCTGGGTGCATCGGACGGCCGCCCATTTCTGGCACTTGTCGATCCGCTTGAAGACGTGGAGGTACTTGAAGTCTGCGTCGTTGTTGTCGTCACGGAACATGGCGAACATGCACAACAACTGCGCCGAGAAAGAACGTTAGGCGGCCCAGAGCACGCACCAAGGCGCGCCCCAGGGCGCATGCAAGGCGAAAGAGCGCGCGCAAGGCGAAAAGGCAGCAACATAGACAGCGTGCCATACCTTATCCTTGACACTGGTGCTGCTCTCCGGGCGAGCCGCGACCTCCTCGACGATTCCATGCCATTTGTTGCACGCCGTTTGAATGAGCGACCAATGGTTCTCCATCCCCTTCGATCCCTGATTCATGTGCATGCCTTTGAAGTAGGTGAGGGAGTCCCGGACTAGGGGGTGTCCGGATAGCCGAACTATCATCATCGGCCGGACTCCAAGACTATGAAGATACAGGATTGAGGACTTCGTCCCGTGTCCGGATGGGACTTTCCTTGGCGTGGAAGGCAAGCTTGGCGATACGGATATGTAGATCTCCTACCTTTGTAACCGACTCTGTGTAACCCTAGCCCTCTCCGGTGTCTATATAAACCGGATGGCTTTAGTCCATAGGACGAACAACAGTCATACCATAGGCTAGCTTCTAGGGTTTAGCCTCCTTGATCTCGTGGTAGATCTACTCTTGTAACCCACATCATCAATATTAATCAAGCAGGACGTAGGATTTTACCTCCATCAAGAGGGCCCGAACCTGGGTAAAAACATCGTGTCCCTCGTCTCCTGTTACCATCCGCCTAGACGCACAGTTCGGGACCCCCTACCCGAGATCCGCCAGTTTTGACACCGACATTGGTGCTTTCGTTGAGAGTTCCTCTGTGTCGTCACCGATAGGCTTGATGGCTTCTTCGATCATCATCAACGACGCAGTCCAGGGTGAGACCTTCCTCCCCGGACAGATCTTCGTATTCGGCGGCTTTGCACTACGGGCCAATTCGTTTGGCCATCTAGAGCAGATCAAAAGTTACGCCCCTGGCCGTCAGTTCAGATTTGGAAGTTTGAACTTCACGGCTGACATCCGCGGGGACTTGATCCTCGACGGATTCGAGCCACTGCCGAGCGTGTCGTACTGTCACGATGGGCATGATTTAGCTCTGCAGTCGGACAGTACCCTGGAGGCCGCACTCGAACCCGCTCCGATCTTCGACTCGGAGCCGGCTGTGCAGACCAAGGATGGATGGCTAGACACTGCCTCGGGGGCTGCAACCTCTACGATGATAGAGCCGAACACCGATCTTGTCCTCCATGAAGCTTGTGACTCCGAGGTGCCGGACTCCTTGCCGGACTCCGGACCTCCCGCGCCCCCTCCAGTCGAATCCGATTGGGCGCCGATCATGGAGTTCACCGCGGCGGACATCTTTCAACACTCACCTTTTGGCAACATCTTGAGTTCGCTAAAGTACCTCTCGTTATCAGGAGAGGCCTGGCCGGACTGCTGCCAGGACGGTTGGGATGCGGATGACGAAGAAATTCAGAGCCCATCCACCACCCACTTGGTAGCCACTGTCGACGACCTAACCGACATGCTAGATTACGACTCTGAGGACATCGACGGTATGGACGACGATGCCGGAGACGACCAAGAACCAGCGCCCACCGGGCACTGGAAAGCCACCTCTTCATACGACATATACATGGTGGATATCCCAAAGGATGGGAACGGCAAAGGAATAGCGGAGGACGACCCCTCCAAGAAACAGCCCAAGCGTCGGCGTCAGCGGAGCCGCTCTAAATCCCGCCATAGCAAGAATGAGGATTCCGGCACCGGAGACAATAATACACCGGATAGCGCCGAAGACAACCCACTCCAGCAAGATCCAGCACAGGAGGAGGGGGACGCCAGCCCTCATGAGAGAGCGGCCGAAGAAGAGGTAGAGGACTATATGCCTCCCTCCGGAGACGAGGCAAGCCTCGACGACGACGAATTCGTCGTACCTGAGGATCCCGTCGAACAGGAGCGTTTCAAACGCAGGCTTATGGCCACGGCAAACAGCCTCAAGAAAAAGCAGCAGCAGCTTAGAGCTGATCAAGATCTGCTAGCCGACAGATGGACCGAAGTCCTCGCGCCGAAGAGCATGAACTCGAACGCCCCTCCAAAAGCTACCCCAAACGTAAGCTGCTCCCCCGATTAGAGGTGGAGGCATATGATCCCGCTTCACCAGGAGACAATACGATTGATCGACCACCCCGTGGTCGCGACAGAGAGGCCTCAAGGCCCTTCACTAGACCCGTACCCCGGCATCGCTCGAAAAGCACAAGGCCACAGGGGAACACTCCGGACCTGCGAGACATATTGGAGGATAAGGCAAGACAATCAAGATCGATCTATGGATCACGTGGGCGCTCCGCGATACGTGACAATCACCGTCACCCCGGACACAGTAAGTCCGGCCGGGCCGAACACAACAGACAAAGCTCTTTTGAGCTCCGTCGCGATATCGCCCAGTACAGAGGCGCCGCACACCCACTGTGCTTCACAAATGAGGTAATGGATCATCAAATCCCAGAAGGGTTTAAACCCGTCAATATTGAATCTTATGATGGCACAACAGACCCCGCGGTCTGGATCGAGGACTATCTCCTCCACATCCACATGGCCCGCGGAGACGATCTCCACGCCATCAAATATCTCCCACTCAAACTTAAAGGACCAGCCCGGCACTGGCTTAACAGCTTGCCAGCAGAGTCAATCGGGAGTTGGGAGGACCTGGAAGCCGCATTCCTCGATAACTTCCAAGGCATGTACGTGCGACCACCAGATGCAGATGACCTAAGCCACATAATTCAGCAGCCAGACGAATCGGCCAGACAATTCTGGACACGGTTCTTAACCAAGAAAAACCAAATCGTCGACTGTCCGGATGCCGAGGCCCTCGCGGCCTTCAAACCTAACATCCGCGACGAGTGGCTTGCCCGGCACCTGGGACAGGAAAAGCCGAAATCCATGGGAGCCCTTACATCACTCATGACTCGCTTCTGTGCGGGTGAGGACAGCTGGCTAGCTCGCAGCAACAACCTCAACAAAAATTCTGGCAGCCCGGATATCAAGGACCGTAGTGGCAGGTCGCGTCGCAACAAAAACAAATGCCGCATTAACGGCGATAACAGTGAGGATACGGCAGTCAATGCCGGATTCAGAGGCTCTAAACCCAGTCAACGGAAAAAGGCATTCAAAAGAACAACTCAGGGTCCATCCAATTTGGACCGAATTCTCGACCGCTTGTCCCAGATACATGGCACCCCTGAAAAGCCAGCTCACCACACCAATAGGGACTGTTGGGTGTTCAAGCAGGCAGGCAAGTTCATTGCCGAAAACAGCGACAAGGGGCTAAATAGCCACGACGAGGAAGAGACCCGACCGCCGAACAGTAGAGGACAGAAGGGTTTCCCCCCACAGGTGCGGACGGTGAACATGATATATGCCACGCACATACCCAAAAGGGAGCGGAAGCGTGCACTCAGGGATGTATACGCGATGGAGCCAGTTGCCCCGAAGTTCAATCCATGGTCCTCTTGCCCGATCACCTTTGACCGAAGGGACCACCCCACCAGCATTCGCCATGGTGGGTTCGCTGCATTGGTTCTAGACCCAATCGTTGATGGATTTCATCTTACCAGAGTCCTGATGGACGGCGGCAGCAGCCTAAACCTGCTTTATCAGGACATGGTGCGCAAAATGGGCATAGACCCCTCAAGGATTAAACCTACCAAGACGACCTTTAAAGGCGTCATACCAGGTGTAGAAGCCAATTGTACAGGCTCAGTTACACTGGAAGTGGTCTTCGGATCCCCGGATAACTTCCGAAGCGAGGAGTTAATCTTCGACATAGTCCCGTTCTGCAGCGGCTATCATGCCTTGCTCGGACGTACCGCGTTCGCAAAGTTCAATGCGGTGCCGCACTACGCATACCTCAAGCTCAAGATGCCAGGCCCTAGAGGAGTCATCACGGTCAACGGAAACACTGAACGCTCCCTCCGAACGGAGGAACATACAGCGGCTCTCGCGGCAGAAGTACAAAGCAGCCTTTTTAGGCAATTCTCGAGTCTGGCTGCCAAGCGGCCGGACACAGCTAAGCGTGCCCGGAGTAACCTACAACACGACCACCTGGCACGTTCCGAGCACGCGTAGCAGTGCGGCCCCAACCCCAGCCCCTGTAAAACATTAAGACAGACCCTTCGCGTACTCCATTACGCTCTGAAGATACCATGGGCATGGGGCAAGGGGCTCGACCACGATTAGCCCAGACTGCGGCTCAACCGCACCAGGGGCTCTTAAGTGTGTCGTTTCTTTTTTTCCTTTTATTTTTCACCCACAGGACTCCGTTCGTCAGAGGCCCTGTCGGGCAGCAGACATGCCGAACCCACGATACAACAGCCAGGGAAGGAGAAAGGCTACAACGAAAATCCAGGTGGTCTCCATTATGAGCATTAAATCTGTTTTATGCATTATTCCGTAGCCTACCCCTGGAAGGGGACACGTTAAACAGTCACATCCCTTGCTTACCGCACCACTTGTATCGCCCTGCACTTACAGCAGTTTTTATTTGAATAAAGCAATGCAGCACATTTTTGCTTCTAATTGCATTTCTTTCTTACACATATGTTCATCTATGACATGTTGCATCCGTATGTTTTGGTACGGCTAAATACACCAGGGGCTTATGTTTCCCGCGTTATGGTGTGATAAGTCCGAACACTTTCACAAGTGCGGCACCCCGAACTTATAGCATTATATGCATCGGCTCCGAATCATGTTCTTGGGTCAATAGTTGGGTTTGCCCGGCTCCCATGTTTTGGTACCTTACGTTCCATTTTATCGGCTAAGGTAGCACTGGGAGAACCACTGCGATTGCGCCCCAGTTGAGCTGGGTTAACGCCTCAGTGGAGAAAGCTAAAACTGACCGTCATGATGAGGCGAGAGCTGGTCGCTGTTCGAGAGGTTCTTTGCGAGTCCCTAAAGACTTATGCCGCTTCGAGCGAGGAGCCGGATTCTGTCCGGCCAAGGCGTGGATAGCGCCCCAAATTCGGCCTTCCGAAAACTAGGGGCTTCGCCGAAATTTAAAATTATAGAATTCTATGGCTAAGTGAGAGTGTTCAAGCATTATAAGTCAGGTTGCCTTGTTCGTTGTGTTGAGCGCCTTCCTAGATGGACCCAAAAATGGGAACAAGAGCGCTCGAGTTTATCCCGAACACCCCAGCACTCGTGGCATGGGGGCTGAAGCCGACGACTTGCCAACTCTCAGATTTGATAAACAGCCGCACAGAAGGTAATATTTTAAATTAACAAGCGTTGCTTAGCGCATATGAACCAAGTTTTCAGCGCACAGGATAACAAAATGCGAGTCTACTCAAATATTACATCTTTGGAGCACTCACCCGCAATAGTGCGGGCGCCCTTCAGCACACTCCTATAATACATCTCGGGCGTGCGATGCTCCTTCCCCTCCGGTGGGGGATCCGTCACAAGCTTCTGGGCATCCATCTTGCCCCAGTGCACCTTTGCGCGGGCAAGGGCCCGACGCGCACCTTCAATACAGGCGGAGTGCTTGATGACTTCAACCCACGGGCACGCATCCACCAGCCGCCGCACCAGGCCGAAGTAGCTCCCAGGCATGGCCTCCTTAGGCCACAGCCGAACTATGAGGCCCTTCATGGCCTGTTCGGCCGCCTTGTGGAGCTCGACCAGCTGCTTCAGCTGGTCGCTAAGGGGCACCGGATGTTTGGCCTCAGCATACTGAGACCAGAAGACCTTCTCCGTCGAGCTCCCCTCCTCGGCCCGGTAGAATGCGGCAGCATCGGACACGCTGCGAGGAAGATCTGCAAACGCTCCTGGAGAGCTCCGAATTCGGGTAAGCGACAGGTAATTAACACTCACATGCTTGAAGGAAATATGCCCTAGATGCAATAATAAAGTTATTATTTATTTCCTTATTTCATGATAAATGTTTATTATTCATGCTAGAATTGTGTTAACAGGAAACATGATACATGTGTGAATACATAGACAAACATATAGTCACTAGTATGCCTCTACTTGACTAGCTCATTAATCAAAGATGGTTATGTTTCCTAACCATAGACATGTGTTGTCATTTGATTAATGGGATCACATCATTAGGAGAATGATGTGATTCACATGACCCATTCCGTTAGCATAGCACTTGATCGTTTAGTATGTTGCTATTGCTTTCTTCATGACTTATACATGTTCCTGTAACTATGAGATTATGCAACTCCCGTTTACCGGAGGAACACTTTGGGTGCTACCAAACGTCACAACGTAACTGGGTGATTATAAAGGAGTACTACAGGTGTCTCCGAAGGTACATGTTGAGTTGGCGTATTTCGAGATTAGGTTTTGTCACTCTGATTGTCGGAGAGGTATCTCTGGGCCCTCTCGGTAATGCACATCACTATAAGCCTTGCAAGCAATGTGACCAATGAGTTGGTTACGGGATGATGCATTGTGTAACGAGTAAAGAGACTTGCCGGTAACGAGATTGAACTAGGTATTGGATACCGACGATCAAATCTCGGGCAAGTAACATACCGATGACAAAGGGAACAACGTATGTTGTTATGCAGTTTGACCGATAAAGATCTTCGTAGAATATGTAGGAGCCAATATGGGCATCCAGGTTCCGCTATTGGTTATTGACCAAGAATAGTTCTAGGTCATGTCTACATAGTTCTCGAACCCGTAGGGTCCGCACGCTTAAGGTTTCGATGACAGTTATATTATGAGTTTATGAGTTTTGATGTACCGAAGGAGTTCAGAGTCCCGGATGAGATCGGAGACATGACGAGGAGTCTCGAAATGGTTGAGACGTAAAGATCGATATATTGGATGACTATATTCGGAGTTCGGAAAGATTCCGAGTCATTCGGGTATCTTTCGGAGTACCGGAGAGTTACGGGAATTCGCCGGGGAGTATATGGGCCTTATTGGGCCATACGGGAATAGAGGAGAGAGGCCGAAAGGAAGGAGGGGCGCAGCCCCCCTCTGGTCCGAATTGGACAAGGGGTGCAGCCCCCTTTTCCTTCCTCCTCTCCCCCTCTTTCCTTCTCTCCTACTCCAACAAGGAAGGGGGGGAGTCCTACTCCCGGTGGGAGGAGGACTCCTCCTGGCGCGCCCCTCCTGGCCGGCCGAACCCCTCCCCCTGGCTCCTTTATATACGGGGGCAGGGTGGCACCTCTAGGCACAACACAAGTTGATCTACGGATTGTTCCTTAGCCGTGTGCGGTGCCCCCCTCCACCATATTCCACCTCGGTCATATCGTCGTGGAGTTTAGGCGAAGCCCTGCGCCGGTAGAACATCATCATCGTCACCATGCCGTCGTGCTGACGGAACTCATCCCCGACACCCCGCTGGATCGGAGTCCGGGGATCGTCATCGAGCTGAACGTGTGCTGAACTCGGAGGTGCCGTACGTTCGGTACTTGGATCGGTCGGATCGTGAAGACGTACGACTACATCAACCGCATTGTTATAACGCTTCCGCTTACGGTCTACGAGGGTACATGGACAACACTCTCCCCTCTCGTTGCTATGTCATCACCATGATCTTGCGTGTGCGTAGTAAAAATTTTGAAATTACTACGTTCCCCAACAGTGGCATCCGAGCCAGGTTTTATGCGTTGATGTTATATGCACGAGTAGAACACAAGTGAGTTGTGGGCGATACAAGTCATACTGCTTACCAGCATGTCATACTTTGGTTCGGCGGTATTATGAGATGAAGCGGCCCGGACCGACATTATGCGTACGCTTAGGCGAGACTAGTTTCACCATTGCGAGCACTCGTGCTTAAAGGTGGCTGGCGGGTGTCTGCCTGTCTCACTTTAGCTGAATCGAGTGTGGCTACGCCCGGTCCTTGCGAAGGTTAAAACAGCACTAACTTGACGAACTATCGTTGTGGTTTTGATGCGTAGGTAAGAATGGTTCTTGCTAAGCCCGTAGCAGCCACGTAAAATTTGCAACAACAAAGTAGAGGACGTCTAACTTGTTTTTGCAAGGCATGTTGTGATGTGATATGGTCAAGACGTGATGCTATATTTTATTGTATGAGATGATCATGTTTTGTAACCGAAGTTATCGGCAACTGGCAGGAGCCATATGGTTATCGCTTTATTATATGAAATGCAAACGCCCTGTAATTGCTTTACTTTATCACTAAGCGGTAGCGATAGTCGTAGAAGCAATAGATGGCGTAAATGACAAAGATGCTACGATGAAGATCAAGGTGTCGCGCCGGTGACGATGGTGATCACGATGGTGCTTCGGAGATGGAGATCACAAGCACAAGATGATGATGGCCATATCATATCACTTATATTGATTGCATGTGATGTTTATCCTTTATGCATCGTATCTTGCTTTGATTGACGGTAGCATTTTAAGATGATCTCTCACTAAAAATTATCAAGAAGTGTTCTCCCTGAATATGCACCGTTGCCAAAGTTTGTCGTGCCCAGACACCACGTGATGATCGGGTGTGATAAGCTCTACTTCCATCTACAACGGGTGCAACCCAGTTTTGCACACGCAGAATATTCAGGTTAAACTTGACGAGCCTAGCATATGCAGATATGGCCTCGGAACACGGAGACCGAAAGGTCGAGCGTGAATCATATAGTAGATATGATCAACATAGTGATGTTCACCGTTGAAAACTACTCCATCTCACGTGATGATCGGTCATGGTTTAGTTGATTTGGATCACGTGATCACTTAGATGACTAGAGAGATGTCTTTCTAAGTGGGAGTTCTTAAGTAATATGATTAATTGAACTTAAATTTATCATGAACTTAGTCCTGGTAGTATTTTGCAAATTATGTTGTAGATCAATAGCTCATGTTGTTGCTTCCCTATGTTTTTTGCTTCCCTATGTTTTTATATGTGTTCCTAGAGAAAACTAAGTTGAAAAATGTTAGTAGCAATGATGCGGACTTGGTCCGTGATCTGAGGTTTATCCTCATTACTGCATAGAAGAATTATGTCCTTGATGCACCGCTAGGTGACAGACCTATTGCAGGAGCATATGCAGACGTTATGAACGTTTGGCTAGCTCAATATGATGACTACTTGATAGTTTTGTGCACCATGCTTTACTTAGAATCGGGACTTCAAAGACATTTTGAACGTCATGGACCATATGAGATGTTCCAGGAGTTGAAGTTAATATTTCAAGCAAATACCTGAGTTGAGAGATATGAAGTCTCCAACAAGTTCTATGGCAAAAAGATGGAGGAGAATCGCTCAACTAGTGAGCATGTGCTCAGATTGTCTGGGTACTACAATCACTTGAATCAAGTGGGAGTTAGTCTTCCAGATAAGATAGTGATTGACAGAATTCTCTAGTCACCATCACCAAGTTAGTAGAACTTTGTGATGAACTACAGTATGCAAGGGATGACGAAAACGATTCCCGAGCTCTTCGTGATGTTGAAATCGACGAAGGTAGAGATCAAGAAACAGCATCAAGTGTTGATGGTTGACAAGATCACTAGTTTCAAGAAAAGGGCAAAGGGAAAGAAATGGAACTTCAAGTAGAATGACAAGCAAGTTGTCAGTCCCGCGAAGAAGCCCAAAGGTGGACCAAAGCCTGAAACTGAGTGATTATACTGCAAAGGAAATGGTCACTAGAAGCGGAAATGCCCTGAATATTTGGTGGATAAGAAGGATGGCAAAGTGAACAAGGGTATATTTGATATACAGGTTATTGATGTGTGCTATACTAGTGTTTATAGTAACCCTTGAGTATTTGATACTTGTTCGGTTGCTAAGATTAGTAACTCGAAACAGGAGTTACAGAATAAACAGAAACTAGTTGAGGGTGAAGTGATGATGTGTGTTGGAAGTGGTTCCAAGATTGATATGATCATCATCGTACACTCCCTATACTTTCGGGATTAGTGTTAAACCTAAATAAGTGTTATTTGGTGTTTGCGTTGAGCATGGATATGATTTGATCATGTTTATTGCAATACGGTTATTCATTTAAGTTAGAGAACAATTGTTGTTCTGTTTACATGAGTAAAACCTTCTATGGTCATACACACCAACGAAAATGGTTTGTTGGTTCTCGATCGTAGTGATACACATATTCATAATATTGAAGCCAAAAGATGCAAAGTTAACAATGATAGTGCAACTTGTTTGTGGCACTGCCGTTTGGGTCATATCGGTGTAAAGCGCATGAAGAAACTCCATAAAGATGGATTTTGGAATCACTTGGTTATGAATCATTTGATGCTTGCGAACCGTGCCTTATGGGCAAGATGACTAAAACTCCGTTCTTCAGAACAATGGAACGAGCTACTGACTTGTTGGAAACAATACATACCGATGTATGTGATCCAATGAGTATTGATGCTCATGGCAAGTATCGTTATTTTCTAACCTTCACAGATGATTTGAGCAGATATGGGTATATCTACTTGATGAAACATAAGTCTGAAATAGTTGAAAAGTTCAAAGAATTTCAGAGTGAAGTAGAAAAATCATCGTAACAAGAAAAATAAAGTTTCTAGGATCTGATCGTGGAGACGAATATTTGAGTTATGAGTTTGGTCTTCATTTGAAACAATGTGAAATAGTTCCGCAACTCACGCCATCTGGAACACCACAATGTAATGGTGTGTCCGAACATCGTAATCATACTTTACTAGATATGGTGCGATCTATGATATCTTTTATCAGTTTATCACTATCGTTTTGGGGTTATGCATTAGAGACAGCTGCATTCACGTTTAATAGGGCACCATCGAAATCCTTTGAGACGACACCGTATGAACTATGGTTTAGCAGTAAACCTAAGCTGTCGTTTCTTAAAGTTTGGAGTTGCGATGCTTATATGAAAAAGGTTTTCAACTTGATAAGCTCGAACCCAAATCGGAGAAGTGCGTCTTCATAGAATACCCAAAGGAAACTGTTGGGTACACCTTCTATCATAGATCCGAAGGCAAAACATTCGTTGCTAAGAATGGATCCTTTCTAGAGAAGGAGTTTCTCTCGAAAGAAGTGAGTGGGAGGAAAGTAGAGCTTGATAAGGTAATTTGTACCTTCTCCCGAATTGGAAAGTAGTTCATCACAGAGATCAGTTCCAGTGATTCCTACACCAATTAGTGAAGAAGCTAATGATGATGATCATGAAACTTCAGATCAAGTTACTACAGACCCTCGTAGGTCTTCCAAAGTACAATCCGCACCAGAGTGGTACGGTAATCCTGTTCTGAAAGTCATGTTACTAGACCATGATAAACCTACGAACTATGAGGAAGCGATGATGAGCCCAGATTCTGCGAAATGGCTTGATGCCATGAAATCTGAGATATGATCCATGTATGAGAACAAAGTGTAGACTTTGATTGACTTGCCCGATGATCGGTGAGTCATTAAGAATAAATGGATCTTCAAGAGGAAGACGGACGCTGATAGTAGTGTTACTATCTAGAAAGCTAGAATTGTCGCAAAAGGTTTTCGACAAGGTCAAAGTGTTGACTACGATAAGAGTTTCTCACTCGTATCTATGCTTAAGTCTAACTGAATCATGTTAGCAATTGCCGCATTTTTATGAAATCTGGCAAATGAATGTCAAAACTGCATTCCTTAATGGATTTATTAAAGAAGAGTTGCATATGATGCAACCAGAAGGTTTTGTCAATCCTAAAGATGCTAACAAAGTGTGCAAGCTCCAGCAATCCATCAATGGACTGGTGCAAGCATCTCGGAGTTGGAATATACACTTTGATGAGTTGATCAAAGCATATGGTTTAATACATACTTTTGGAAAGGCCTGTATTTACAAGAAAGTGAGTGGGAGCTCTGTAGCATTTCTGATATTATATGGGCAAGACATATTGTTGATTGGAAATGATATAGAATTTCTGGAAAGCGTAAAAGGATACTTGAATAAAAAGTTTTTCAATGGAAGACCTCGGTGAAGCTGCTTACATATTGAGCATCAAGATCTATTGAGATAGATCAAGACGCTTGATAAGTTTTTCAATAAATATATACCTTGTCAAGATTTTGAAATAGTTCAAAATGGAACAGTCAAAGAAAGAGTTCCTGCCTGTGTAGCAAAGGTGTGAAATTGAGTAAGACTCAAGACCCGACCACGGCAGAAAATAGAAAGAGAATGAAAGTCATTCCCTATGCATCAGTCATAGGTTCTATAAAAGTATGCCATGCTATGGACCAGACCTATTGTATACTCTGCCCTGTTGGCAAGGGAGTACAATAGTGATCTAGGAGTAGATCACTGGACATTGGTCAAGAATATCCTTAGTGTGAACTAAGGAAATATTTCTCGATTATGGAGGTGATAAAAGAGCCCGTCGTAAAGAGTTACATTGGTGCAAGCTTTTACACCGATCCAGATGACTCTAAGTCTCAATCTGGATACATATTGAAAGTGGGAGCAATTAGCTAGAGTAGCTTCGTGCAGAGCATTGTAGACATAGAATATTTGCAAAATACATATGGCTCTGAATATGACAGACCCGTTGACTAAGCTTCTCTCACGAGCAAAACACGATCACACCTTAGTACTCTTTGGGTGTTAATCACATAAGCGATGTGAACTAGATTATTGAATCTAGTAAACCCTTTGGGTGTTGGTACCATGACGATGTGAACTATGGGTGTTAATCATATATAGATATGAATATTGGTGTTAAATCACATGGCCATGTGAACTAGATTATTGACTCTAGTGCAAGTGGGAGACTGAAGGAAATATGCCCTAGAGGCAATAATAAAGTTATTATTTATTTCCTTATTTCATGATAAATGTTTATTATTCATGCTAGAATTGTATTAACCGGAAACATGATACATGTGTGAATACATAGACAAACATATAGTCACTAGTATGCCTCTACTTGACTAGCTCATTAATCAAAGATGGTTATGTTTCCTAACCATAGACATGTGTTGTCATTTGATTAATGGGATCACATCATTAGGAGAATGATGTGATTGACATGACCCATTCCGTTAGCATAGCACTTGATCGTTTAGTATATTGCTATTGCTTTCTTCATGACTTATACATGTTCCTGTAACAATGAGATTATGCAACTCCCGTTTACCGGAGGAACACTTTGGGTGCTACCAAACGTCACAACGTAACTGGGTGATTATAAAGGAGTACTACAGGTGTCTCCGAAGGTACATGTTGAGTTGGCGTATTTCGAGATTAGGTTTTGTCACGCCGATTGTCGGAGAGGTATCTCTGGGCCCTCTCGGTAATGCACATCACTATAAGCCTTGCAAGCAATGTGACCAATGAGTTGGTTACGGGGTGATGCATTGCGTAACGAGTAAAGAGACTTGCCGGTAACGAGATTGAACTAGGTATTGGATACCGACGATCAAATCTCGGGCAAGTAACATACCGATGACAAAGGGAACAACGTATGTTGTTATGCGGTTTGCGATAAAGATCTTCGTAGAATATGTAGGAGCCAATATGGGCATCCAGGTTCCGCTATTGGTTATTTACCAAGAATAGTTCTAGGTCATGTCTACATAGTTCTCGAACCCGTAGGGTCCGCACGCTTAAGGTTTCGATGACAGTTATATTATGAGTTTATGAGTTTTGATGTACCGAAGGAGTTCGGAGTCCCTGATGAGATCGGGGAGATGACGAGGAGTCTCGAAATGGTCGAAACGTAAAGATCGATATATTGGACGACTATATTCGGAGTTCGGAAAGGTTCCGAGTCATTCGGGTATTTTTCGGAGTACCAGAGAGTTACGGGAATTCGCCGGGGAGTATATGGGCCTTATTGGGCCATACGGGAATAGAGGAGAGAGGCCGAAAGGAAGGAGGGGCGCAGCCCCCCTCTGGTCCGAATTGGACAAGGGGTGCAGCCCCCTTTTCCTTCCTCCTCTCCCCCTCTTTCCTTCTCTCCTACTCCAACAAGGAAGGGGGGGGGGAGTCCTACTCCCGGTGGGAGGAGGACTCCTCCTGGCGTGCCCCTCCTGGCCGGCCGAACCCCTCCCCTTGGCTCCTTTATATACGGGGGCAGGGGGGCACCTCTAGGCACAACACAAGTTGATCTACGGATCGTTGCTTAGCCGTGTGCGGTGCCCCCTCCACCATATTCCACCTCGGTCATATCATCGTGGAGTTTAGGCGAAGCCCTGCGCCGGTAGAACATCATCATCGTCACCACGCCGTCGTGCTGACGGAACCCATCCCCGACACCCTGCTGGATCGGAGTCCGGGGATCGTCATCGAGCTGAACGTGTGCTGAACTCGGAGGTGCCGTACGTTCTGTACTTGGATCGGTCGGATCGTGAAGACGTACGACTACATCAACCGCGTTGTTATAACGCTTCCGCTTACGGTCTACAAGGGTACGTGGACAACACTCTCCCCTCTCGTTGCTATGTCATCACCATGATCTTGCGTGTGCGTAGGAAATTTTTTGAAATTACTACGTTCCCCAACAATGCTTACTTTGCATGAAAAATGCCTTACCCGCTGCTATTTTCTTTACCGCCTCGATCTCCTGGAGGGCCTTGTAGGCTTCGGCCTTAGTGGCTTTGGCACTCTCAAGAGCCGTTTCAAGCTCAGACTCTCGAGTCTTCGAGTCACGCTCTAGGCTCTCATGTTTCCTCACGAGATCCTGGAGCTCTTGCTGTACCTCCGCCACCCGCGTCTCCTGTTTCTCTCGCTCGGTGCGCTCCACAGCCACATTGCATTCGGCCGCGGCCACCGCCTCCTTCAGGGTCGCCACCTCGTTAGTGGCCCCTGCAATACCCCAGTTATCCTTGTCATTTTTCTTGCAACCAAATCCTTTTCTATAAGGTACAATTTTCATAAGGTATTACTCACCTTCTTTTTCCTCGAGCTGCTTCTTGGCATGGCCGAGCTCGTTCTCAGACCGCTCGAGGTTTTCCTTCAAAGTATTGACCTCCGCAGTCAGTGTGGCAGAGGTCAGCAGCACAGCCTGCAATCCCATATTGACATATTTTCATGACTCCTGCGTTTATCTTTCTAAAGATCCTCAGTCCGGCTTTTCTTTCCGAACATCAAACCGAGCATCAGGGGCTACTGTCTATGCAGTACCATTTTACATATATTAAAATTCTTACCTCAAAGCCTGTTAGAAGGCTGCTGCAGGCTTCGGTCAGCCCGCTCTTGGCGAGCTGAACCTTCTGAATCACCGCACTCATAACAGTGCGGTGTTCCTCTTTGATGGAGGCGCCATTGAGCGCCTGCAGCAAATTATCCGGCACCTCCGGTTGGACGGAGGCAGCCGACGTCGCGGTCTTGCCCTTCTTACGAAGGGGTCGCCCGCCGGACTCCGGAGCCACTATGGGTTCTGGGGCTGAGTCCGGTGCAAAGTCCGGGAGGTTGTCCTGCGACACGTCCGGGGCCCTCTCCTCCTGGTGGGTCCCTTCCTGGGATCCCACCTCGGCATCATCCGCATCACGGGGGGTGGAGGCAGTCGGAAGAGAATCCATATCCGACGCCCCTAAGGACCCGCTCGACGAAGTGGGGAGATCATCCTTAGGCGGACTGCAGGGTTGTATGCGGCATTAGAAAGACATAATGTGGCGGAAAACGAAAACCTTGAAGTTTTTCGGGAGTCCAGATACTTACGATCTCGCCAGAGGCTTGGCCCTTGGAGGCCAGTCCCCGTCGTCGTCACTGGCGTTGGCGGAACAGTCCAGGGGAAGAGTTTTTCCCCTCTTGGACCCTTCGGCCCCCCTTGTTGGGGAGGCCTTCCTTTTCTTCCCTCCCCCCGCTGGGGGAGAGGCTTTCTTCTTCTTCTCCTCGCCTTGGTGGGAGGAGTCGGCCTCGGATTCATCGCCCGATAGCACCTGAAAACGGGAACTCCTCCGAGTCCCCGTGGCCTTCTTCTTGGCCTTCTTCTCCGGCACCACGTGGGGTGCCGGAGCCAGCAGCCCCGTTAGGCGGGCGTCGGCTGGGTCCTCTGGCAATGGGGCCGGACAGATAGCCTGTGCGGCCTTCTTCAGCCAGTCCTGTCAAAGGAAAGGGAGTTTTAGATCCCGCATAGAGTCAAACTATGAATAACAAGCGTCCCGTAAAGGACAATATCACTTACCTCGTCAGCTGGACGCTGCGAGCTGAATCCACGATCTTCGGTAGCGGATGCGGGAGCCTCGGTGCCCTTGAATAGCACTTTCCAGACCTCTTCATACGTAGTGTCGAAGAGCCCATTCAAAGTCTGGTGCTGCACCGGATCGAACTCCCACATGTTGAAGCCCCGTCGTTGGCACGGGAGAATCTGGCGGATGAGCATGACCTGGACTACGTTGACAAGCTTGAGCTTCTTGTCCACCAGCTTTTGGACGCAGGCTATGAGTCCGGTCAGCTCCTCCGAATCGCCCCAAATCCGGCCGCTCTCTTTCCAGGAGATGAGCCGTGTGGGGATGCCGGATCTGAATTCGGGGGCCGCTGCCCATTCAGGATCACGCGGCTCGGTGATGTAGAACCACCCCGATTGCCACCCCTTGATGGTTTCCACAAAAGTGCCCTCCAGCCACGTAACGTGGGACATCCTGCCCACCATGGCGCCTCCGCACTCCGCTTGGATGCCCTTCACAACCTTCGGCTTGATACTGAAGGTCTTGAGACACAAGCCGAAGTGGGGCTGGATGCAGAGGAAGGCCTCGCACACGACAATAAACGCCGAGATGTTGAGAATAAAATTTGGGGCCAGATCATGGAAATCTAGGCTGTAGTAGAACATGAGCTCCCGGACAAAGGGATGAAGTGGGAAGCCCAGTCCGCGGAAGAAATGGGGAAGGAATACTACCCTCTCATGGGGCCTGGGGGTGGGGATGAGCTCTCCCTCGTCGGGGAGCCGATGCGCAATGTCGCTGGACAAGTATCCGGCGCTGCGCAGCTTCTGGATATGCCCCTCCGCGACGGGGGAGGCCATCCACTTGCCTCCCACTCCGGACATATTTGGAGAAGGTGGAGGTGAGATGTGCGGGCTTGGGCGCTAGAGCTCGAGTTCGCAGAGATGGATAAGCCAAGGAGGAAGAAGGCGCAGGTAAAAAGGTTGGATCTTTATCCCCTTATATGGGAGGACGGAAACATGCGTCCCCACCGTCCTGATAAAACTCGCTTATCTCCCAAGCGCCGCAATCAATGGCGCGGTTGGGTTACCCATGTCCGTATTGATGGGAATCCCGGAATAAGGGGAACACGATCTCTGCTTCGACAAGACGTGCCAAGGAAACCGCCTCGCTAAACACGCTGAGATGGAACAATAAAAACAATTTGAAGGCTTGGTAGTGGTGTGACGTTACGCCACAAAATACGTCAGCAGATTGAACTTGTGTAATGTTATTCTCTCTACGGTTGTATGTGAAATTTATTTTGCAGAGCCGGACACTATCCTGGTGTTCACAATCTTCTATAAATTATTCGGAGGAGGAACCCGCCTTGCAATGCCGGAGACAATATGCGCGCCGGACTCGTCATCATTGAAGCCTGGTTCAGGGGCTACTGAGGGAGTCCCGGACTAGGGGGTGTCCGGATAGCCGAACTATCATCATCGGCCGGACTCCAAGACTATGAAGATACAAGATTGAAGACTTCGTCCCGTGTCCGGATGGGACTTTCCTTGGCGTGGAAGGCAAGCTTGGCGATACAGATATGTAGATCTCCTACCTTTGTAACCGACTCTATGTAACCCTAGCCCTCTCCGGTGTCTATATAAACCGGATGGCTTTAGTCCATAGGACGAACAACAATCATACCATTGGCTAGCTTCTAGGGTTTAGCATCCTTGATCTCGTGGTAGATCTACTCTTGTAACCCACATCATCAATATTAATCAAGCAGGACGTAGGGTTTTATCTCCATCAAGAGGGCCCGAACCTGGGTAAAAACATCGTGTCCCTCGTCTCCTGTTACCATCCGCCTAGACGCACAGTTTGGGACCCCCTACCCGAGATCCGCCGGTTTTGACACCGACAGTAGGGGTCGACGAGCTTCCGCTCATCGAACTCGGTCTTGATGCGGTCCCAATACGTCTCGATGCTCTGGTTCGGGCAGGTGACCGGGTCGAGGCAGATGACCGGGTCATGCACGTATCCTCCCAACGTGGATCCAGTACAGGAATGAGAAAGACAATACCCAGTTTAACACCTTCCTTGACCACTTATCCGTAAGTAATGTTATTCATCGCAATTAGTAATATTGTCTTGCTCTATCCCATACTTTCTAGCTTCCTCCTAGTAAGACTCACATTCTTTTTTAACAGATGAGGTTCAAGTTGGATGCGAAATATGATGCAACTAAACAAGCATGCACTCATGTTTTTCAGTCTGCTCTGCGACAGTCTCGGTACCACCTTAGAAAATCTCACTTTGAAGGCAAGGCTAACAATGAAATCGCCCAAACATCTCGAGTGGAATATATTACAGATGAAGACTGGACCGCCCTCGTTAAACACTGGTCTGATCCAAAGTATCAGGTAGGCTATATGTATTTGATCAGACCACATATTGAACTTGTATTTATGTATGTGCCTTACAAGTGTATCTTGTTCTAGGCTAACTATTTGAAGGACAAAACCAACCGTTCTAAAGTGTAATTCCAACAGACAGCAGGATCCCGTAGCTATATTGCACACTGCGAGGCTCTTGTAAATAGCTGATACTTCCTTCTTTTTTGTGTGCCATATTATCGTATCTATATTGATTTGTTTCAAATACAGAGGAAAGTCCGTGCGGACCAAAAAGAACCTGAACCGAATGCAGTGCAAATCTTCAAGGATTACCACACCAGCAAGATGAAGGGCATGAGCACACCAGTTCAAGCCGCTGTTGTAAGTCCTTACTCATCCTGCCTTGAACTGATTGGAACTGCGATGTGTTCATTTAACTACTTGGTTTGCAGCCAATGTCAGTTACTCTGTTCACTTTTATACACAGTTGTCTTAGCGTATCATTTCACCTTACATGGTTTAAAAGAGATGAAGGATATTCTTTTGATCTTGATCTATAATCTAGTTGTTATGTTCACGTGCGCACACAATGATAAAATAGCATGTTTGTTTTATATCTGTTTGCCCATGATATGAATGATGTCATACTATGTTCATCCTAATTTAAACCATGTCTCTTTATCCTTAGATGTCAACGAATGTGAGGAAATAGACAATACAGTAGGCATGCTACATGGACATATGTTCCGAAAGTGATTTTATTATGTAGTTGGCACTACAATACATGCTAATGTATTACAGTAGTTCACCAAAATAAGTTATGTATAAACGTTTAACCTACTTTGTTTGTTTTTGTCTCATTAGTAAATTATCTGGTACACTAATCTAAAAGTTCAAACTTTCAGGAAGCTATGGAACAAATGATTGAACAGCCACAACCACCTGAAGGTGACGAGGCTACTACAGGCACAATGTCACCTTTTGCTGTAGTGCGTCAGTATCTCTCCACTAGCAGTGCAAAAAGCACCTTCCTGCGTAATTCTGGGTTGGTTGTCAAGGTAACCTCGTCCAAATCGCCTTCTGAACAAAATCTTCCTGCTAGACAGAGTGATATATCTGTGCTCCAGACACAAGTCGAATCCCTAATGGACGTTGTTTCGGAAATAAGAATAGTGGTTGAGAAATGTCGTCAAGATATGAATGGTTTTGAAACCAGACTATCAAACATTCGCTTCGTTGTTCAAGAGCAATGGCGGAAAAAAGGTGGAGATCGTGCTGCTCCATCAGATTCTACAGCCTGAAACATTAGCACTCAGGTCAAATGATTTGTGCTTCTATACATCTGATGGTGCTTTTATATGGAAGGACTGTAAACTTTATGCCAAAAGGCCTTTTGTTGTATGGTTGGAATTTATTTTGTTGTCATACAATATTTATGATGCTGCCACAGGCTGCAGTAATTACGACGCTATTTTTGTATAGTGTGGGTTTATCTTAGTAATGTATTCGGCCGAAAGCTTCGTAGGAGCCCAACATGCCAACATTTGTCGGGCCCATTCCAATTGGGCTAAAAATGATTACAGGCCGAAATTGGCATGTAGCCCACTAAAAATATCTGGGCCTAAATCAGCATAAGCTTTCATATTTTTCTGGTAGGCATGTGCCCATAGTGGGCCTTTAACAGGCCTAAACATAATTTGGGCCCTCAGTAAAATTAGACCGTTTACAGGTGTAAATATCTCGAGCCCATAAAAAACATGGGTCTTTAATAGACCGAAAGTGAGATTGGGCACTGATTGTGACAAATAACCCACTGGACTTAGCAGGCCGAAATGGTGGCCCATTTACGATGCGGATCTTTGACAGGCGGAAATTCGGACGGGCCGTAAATGCGCCGACCTAGTACACGGGCCTTTAACAGGCTGGAACTTCGGTCGGGCTAGATTATCGTCATTTTTATATGGGCTGTTAATGTGCCTGATATGACGTTGGGCCACATATGGCCCATGGTTTACGTCCGGCGTTAACAGGCCGGAAATGACATGTGACGCCCGGATAATCTTGCTAAAATAATCCCACGCTAATCAAGCCACGTCATTCCGATTACCGATGCTAAATGTCCGTTAGTTCAAACTGCGTCAAATTAAAATTTAAAATAAAGGCAAACGACAAAAGTTTTGAAATATTAAAACTAAATTGTTTGGGTTGTGTCAAATAATGCATAGGTAATTATGGTGGAGAAACCACATTTTTATAAAAGGTTTAAATGCACTTAAGTAATTAAAGTGGTAGGTAAAACAAATAAATATATGCATTTTGGATTTTATAAAATACTATACTATTTTGTTGAGGGTTAAAACCTTTTGTGGCAGTAGTTATAATTGTAACTCTATTTTAGGTGTGGGTTTCACTTTTTGTAAAACTATAAAATATTACATAAGTAAAAGAAAACAGAAACAAGAGACTAAATAAATAAAAGATAATACGAAAATAGAAAACTGTAACTAAACTAAAACAAAGGAGAAGCCCCCCCCCCTCTGGGCCGTGGCCCAACTGGGCCAACCCCCAGTCCCAGTCGGCCCACCCCCTCCCCTCCATAGCCCCCCACCAGGGGAGAAACCTTAGCCGGTCCACCCATTCGCCCCACTCCCCCATACCCCCCTGGACGACCAAACCCTAACACCCCAACGCACCCACCCCCCTCCCACGACGCCACTCC
>NC_041385.1:38740675-38741323 GCF_002162155.2 Triticum dicoccoides | reverse complement strand
TCTCCATCCCGATCCCCTCGCCCCCCACCGCTCGTCGCCGCCGAACGCCAGCGCCCCCGCGCCACCCCGGCGCCTCACCGGCGCCGCACTTCCAGGCCTCCTCCCTCTCCTTCATGCACCGGGTCGTCTCCCCCGAGCTCCGCGCGCGCCCCATCCGTGGCCGCCCCGACCCCGTCATCGGAGGCCACCTCGCTGGTCCGCCAGCGCCGTCGTCCTCCCCTACGTTGTCGTCGTCGCCATGTCGCCCATGCCGCCGCCCGACGCCGCAAGACACCGCCGCCACCCAAGGACCGCTCCGCCGCCTCGACAACGCCGCCTCGCCGGACCGCCTCCCCAACGTCACCGCCGACCCCGACCTTCATCGAGCCCATGGCCCCGCCCCCTACACTCCCTCGGTGAGGCCCCGGCCTCCTCTTCTCCCTCCCGGCACCGTCCCGTCGCGCCGTTTGGATCGCCGAACGGCACCACGGCCACCGCACCGCCTCCCCCTCCTCCCGCTCGCTCGCGCCGACCGCAGCTGCGGCTGCCCTTCCCCGTGCCCCGGTGTGCCGCGCCCCCCTCGCTGCGGCTCCCCTCACTGCCGACCCGCGCCCACCCAGATCGTCCCAGGCCACCGCCCCCCCTCTTCTCCGGCGCTCTGCCGTGGTC
>NC_041385.1:38728939-38740632 GCF_002162155.2 Triticum dicoccoides | reverse complement strand
GGCGCCCCAGTTGGGTTGCCCTTGCCGGTCGCGCCCACAGCGCCCATACGGGCTGCGCCTGTGCCCGACGCCCGCTCGCCCGCCTGCCCGCTATGGCCCCTGTGCCTATAGCACGTGGGGCCCGACCCAGAACGCTTAAAAAAAAGAAGAGAAAAGAGAATTAAAAAAATATTATTATAATAAAAATAAATATATAAATAAGAAATTAATTAATAATTAATTAATTAATTATTAAAATAATTAATGGATTAATTAAGTTAATTAATCATGTTTAATTAATCTAATTAAGTAGTTAGTTTTATTAAACCCTAATTAGATTAATCAGTCAATGACATGCGGGACCCACACGTCAGATTGACCCAGTCAACTCCCTGTTGACTGCTGACGTCATGATGACGTCAGCGTGCACTATTCTGGATAATGTTGCATTAAAATAATTAAATAAATCCTGAAAATGATTTAAATCTTTAAAATTAATAGAAAATAAACCGTAGCTCTGATGAAAATACTTTCTACATGAAAGTTGCTCAGAACGACGAGACGAATCCGGATACGCAGTCCGTTCGTCCACCACACCTCCCTAACCTATCGAACTCACAACTTTCCCCCTCCGGTCCATCTGTCCAAAAATGCAAAACATCGGGAATACTTTCCCGGATGTTCCCCCCCTTCGCCGGTACCACCTGCTGTCGCGTTAGGACACACCTCGAACTGCTCATTGTCATGTCATGCATCGTCATGTTTATGTTTGCATTGTATTTACTGTTTCTTCCTCCTCTTCTCTTCGGTAGACTACGAGACCGACGCTGCTGCGGCCCAGTTCGACTATGGAGTTGACGACCCCTCTCTCTTGCCAGAGCAACCAGGCAAGCCCCCCCCCCTTGATCACCAGATATCGCCTATTCTACTCTATACTGCTTGCATTAGAGTAGTGTAGCATGTTACTGCTTTCTGTTATACCTATCCTGATGCATAGTCTGTCCTTGTTACTACTGTTGTTACCTTTACCTGCAATCCTACTTGCTTAGTATAGGATGCTAGTATTTCCATCTGTGGCCCTACATTCTTGTCCGTCTGCCGTGCTATACTATCGGGCCGTGATCACTCGGGAGGTGATCACGGGTATATACTATACTTTACACATGATACATGTGGAGACTAAAGTCGGGTCGGCTGGTGGAGCACCCGCGAGTGGATCTTTGAGGCGGAGCGACAGGTCAGGTTGAGACCGCCTAGGAGAGAGGTGGGCCTGGCCCTTTTCGGCGTTCGCGGAGACTTAACACGCTTAACGAGATCTTGGTATTTGATCTGAGTTGGCTATGAGCTTATACGCACTAACCAACTACGTGGGAAAGATATGGGCACTCGGCGTCGTGGTATCAGCCGAAGCACTTCAGACGTCAGCGACGGAGCGGCGCGCGCCGGATTGGACTGGAACGCCACTAGGCTAGGTCTGCTTCCGGCCGCCCACGCAACGTGCAGGTGTGCTCAGGGCAATGGGCCCAGACCCCTGCGCGCTTAGGTTTAGACCGGCGTGCTGGCCTCTCTGTTGTGCCTAGGTGGGGCTGCAACGTGTTGATCTTCCGCGGCCGGGCATGACCCAGGAAAGTGTGTCCGGCCAAATGGGATCAAACGTGTTGGGTAAGTTGGTGCACCCCTGCAGGGAAGTTAATCTATTCGAATAGCCGTGATCTTCGGTAACAGGACGACTTGGAGTTGTACCTTGACCTTATGACAACTAGAACCAGATACTTAATAAAACACACCCTTCCAAGTTCCACAGACAACCCGGTGATCGCTTTTCCACAGGGCGACGAGGGGAGGATCGCCGGGTAGGATTATGCTACTACGTTGCTACTGGAGTTGCTACTTGGAGATGCTACTTGGAGATACTACTTGGAGGACTTCAATCTACTCTCTTCTACGTGCTGCGAGACGGAGGCTGCCAGAAGCGTAGTCTAAGATAGGACTAGCTATCCCCCTTTTATTCTGGCATTCTGCAGTTCAGTCCATCGATATGGCCTCCTTACACATATACCCATGCATATGTAGTGTAGTTCCTTGCTTGCGAGTACTTTGGATGAGTACTCACGGTTGCTTTCTCCCCCCCTTTTTCCCCCTTTCCTTTCTTTCTGGTTGTCGCAACTAGATGCTGGAGTCCAGGAGCCAGACGCCATCATCGACGACGACCCCTACTACACCGGAGGTGCCTACTACTACGTGCAGCCCGCTGACGACGACCATGAGTAGTTTAGGAGGATCCCAGGCAGGAGGCATGCGCCTCTTTCGATCTGTATCCCAGTTTGTGCTAGCCTTCTTAAGGCAAACTTGTTTAACTTATGTCTGTACTCAGATATTGTTGCTTCCGCTGACTCGTCTATGATCGAGCACTTGTATTCGAGCCCTCGAGGCCCCTGGCTTGTATTATGATGCTTGTATGACTTATTTTATTTGTAGAGTTGTGTTGTGATATCTTCCCGTGAGTCCCTGATCTTGATCGTACACATTTGCATGCATGATTAGTGTACGATTGAATCGGGGGCGTCACATGACAACAGGCCAAAAGTGGCCCAAATCTATAGTGGGCCTCTAACAGGCCGAATGTCAGACATGCCCGAATATGACCCAAATCCTTTATAGTCGTTTATGGGCCGAAAGTTTTGATGGCCTGTAAATGGGCCCAAATGAAGCCGGACCTTTAACAGGCCGGAAATACACCGGGCCGTAATTCGGCCCAATTACTTAGCGGACAGTTAATGGGCCAGAAGTGACCATGGGCCGCGTTGATGACAAGTTTAGACAGGCCGTTGACGGGCCGATTTGACAGAGAATGTTGGGCCTTTAGCTGGGCCGGCCCATTATGGTCTGCAAAATCTTGTGGGTCTTTAGCTGGGCCGGCCCATTGTGGTCTACAAAATCTTGTGGGCCTTTAGCTGGGCCGACCCATTATGGTCTGCAAATTCATGTGGGCCATTAGCTGGGCTGGCCCATTATGGTCCGCTAAATTTTGTGGGCCTTTAGCTGGGCCGGCCCATTATGGCCCGCTAAATCTTATGGGCCTTTGGTTGGGCCGGCCCATTTAAACTTTGTGGGCCACTTTTGGGCCATTCCACGTGTCAAGATATCATAGGCCCATCTCGACCGTTGGATGAGTGACACCTGTGCCAACGCGGAGCTGACGTGTGGATCCGTCAGCCAATGAAAATTTTACACGTGAAAAATCGATATTGGTCGTGGCTGTTAACGGGTTATTGGATCCAAAATCCGACCCGATAGCTTAACGACGTTCCGTTACAGTGGATGCCACATGTCGGTCACCCTTGACGAAAGCACTTCTGTGACGCGTGATTTATCGTCAGGGAAGTGGACACTTCCGTGATGATAATTTTGGTAATGTCATGGAACACTTCTACGACAGCACAGGAATGACTATCTTGATTCTATCATAAAATCATCATGGATGTACATGCATGACAGAAAACGCGACCTACTGTGACAAACACGTATCATCACGGAAGTGTATTTTTTTGTAGTGGCAGCGTGTTTTATGGTGAACGCGCTATTGCTATATTTGTGGTATTAGCGCGCTGTCTTGGCACGCACTACTGCTACGTAGCAGTAGCGCTTTGCTTTAACCAGCGCTACTGATAAGTGTCTGTGTATAGGCTTTTTCCTAGTAGTGATACCTTCAGCCCCAATGGTGAACTACTCCCTCCTCGTCATGGAGACCATCAGGATGATGAAGATGGCCTCCGGTGATTATTTCCCCCTCCAATAGGGTGACGTAACATGGCTCTAGATGGTATTTCGAAGGTACAGATGCTTGCGGCGGGGGACTCGAACTTATAGGGTTATTTCTAGGGGTTTATCTATCTATAGGAATTTTTGGCGTCGGTCTCACGTCAAGACGGGCTAAGATGGGCCCATGAGGCACCGCGACACCATCACCCCCTAGGCGCGTCCAAGTCCCTCGTGGGCACCTCATGGCTCTTCCGATCCCCCCACCAAGCTTCGGGGGTATCTTTTGTTCCAAAACAATTGTCAAAAAGTGTAAGCCCATTCCGAGAACTTCTGTTTCTGTACAACAAACAACACCACGGTAGATCTGCTGAAAACATCGCCAGCCCGGGTTAGTTCCATTGAAGTCATACCAAAACCATATAGAATTGTTGTAAACATGGCATGAATACTTCATAAATTATAGATACGTTGGATACGCATCAACGGTACGTGCATCAGTGGTTGCTCGATGGAGCTAGTGGCGCTAGATCACGACCATGGTGATAATGATTTGTGTTGTATTGTCTAGGGCTTATTGGTCATCCCTAGAGTCACCACCAACATATAGTTTCATGGGAGGCGAGGGGTGGTTGTAGTGTATCCAGTGTGAGATTTTGGTTGTACTTTCTTCTCTTGTCATGTGATCTACACCAGATGCAGATGGAGTTGGCAGGTCCCTACTCATGGTAGCCGTAGTGGCAGCCGCGAGAGGCCGACTTGATCCCATCGCAAGAGGCATCTGCTTGTGAGGTTTGGGCTGGAGATTGCTCCCTCTCGTGTTGGTGGCTAGCCAGGTCCTACCAGATCTGGCAATAGGCGGTTGAGTCTACCGTCCACAGCGGTTGGAGGAGCAGATGCCATCCCATGACATGGAAGCCTTGCGACAGAACGATAGTGCATAGTCCGTGTTGGTCCCTACAGTGACAACTTCAAGCTTCGGTGACGACCTCATTCTGTATTGTAGTGGCCACCAAAAGGTCTTTATGAGGTTTCTTCATCCAGATCCGGTGGTTGATTTCGGTGATGTGTATACTACAAACAATGGCCTGACGCAAAGGAAGGGTTGTGCAGCAGCGATGTTTGCACGTCACATGTAGCTGCCGTGATCGTGGAAAAGTGGTGGTGACAACAAATGGGCGACATCGTTGGTGGTGCTACTTGAGCATCCGGTCTCGAGGTCCGGGGCGAAAGCCTTGGTCTGTCCTGAGTTGGATATGCCTGGCAATGATGACGTCTTAATATTGTTACTTTCTTGGAGGCATTGCTCTGAGGTGCCCGGACTGGTTCTTCAGGGTGAAAACCTGGATTGTGGCCTTGCGTGCTTGGATCCGGTGACAGCGACGGTTGAGCGTTGCTCCCTTTCTAAAGGCGTTGTTGTTGAAGAACTTTGTCGTGTGTGTGGTGTCATGAGATGGTTGGTGCGGATATTGTCATCTTCTATATATAAATAGTTATCCCCCACTAACTATTTCTCTCAACATGCAAGCATGCCACATCATCGCACAAAATGCATGAGAAAAGGCCCATCCCCACTAACATATGTCTCTCAACATGCAAGTATGCCACTTCATCATAAAACAAGCATGGAAAAAGACCCATCTCAACATGCAAAAGTTCATTAGAATTTTCACTCTATTATGTTATTTGTATTTAATATACATTTGACAACTATATAGTAATCAAACATAATAAATTATATGTATTTTTAGTTTAAGCTTTTTATAGTATGACTTCAAATATTCATGTTTCATACAATGAATCACATTCAAATATGTTGCAAAAATATCTCCGCAACAACGTTTGCCGATCACAGATCTAATATCTTCGGGTTTGTTTTCTTTTTTCCTCGCCTACACATAGCTTTGGTCTTATATGACTTTGCTATTATTAGTGTGTTTTTGTGTCTGTGCGTTAGTGCTGGTTGGGTGCAACCTAGTTATGCGGTGGTCGGGTGTATGCTCATTGTGTTTGTATCCTCTTGATACTTCATTTTGAGCCAATAAAATTCACCAGTTTTTCAAAAAAGATGTGATCTACACCACACGTTCGAAGACAGATTCGAGAGATTGCTCTTGGCGATTAAGTGCTTGCCTGACATGTGCATGATTTTTAGTCTCGTGGCCTGGTCCATGCCCAAACCGTATGTGATTGCACTATTTTCGTTGCCTCTGCAGTTGGTTGCGAGGATAACTATTGCATTTTTTCTTTAAAAAAAATATTCGCCTGGGCATAGTTTTAGTATTATATGGCTTTGTTGTTTACTAGTGTGACATTTTGTGTGTCTGCGTTCTAGTTGGCTTTGTGCATCTTAATCGTGCAAAGATCCAGTGTGACCACTGTGTTTGTATTTCCTCGATACTTCATTATGACTTTGCAAAAAACGTTCTTTGTTGGAAAAAAATGATCTCTTGCCTAGGAGTTTTTTCTTTCTCATTTCTCTCCGTTCATCACATCTAACATTGCTAAGAGATTGGGTAACCAAGTGGAGGCAGCGGCGGCTCCAGATCCAGGTCGGTTGCCCGGCACTCCACTGCTCCCCTTCCTCTCCGACCACCGCGAGGGGGAGGGGAGCCCCGGTTTCTCGGTAGAGCATGTAGTACTCCTAGATTTTTTGACTTTCCTCTGTTTGTGTGATCTCTACTACACAACTTATTCTTGTAGACTCATGTTGGGCCTCAAAGCACAGAGTTTTGCAAGACAATAGCAATTTTTTCTCAAGGGGGTGATCTAAGGTTTATCAATCCATGGGAGGCGTAGGATCAAGATGGTCTCTTTCAAACAACCCTGCAATCAAATACAAGAAATCTCTTTTGTCCCCAACACAGCCAGTACAATGGAAAATTGTATAGGTGCACTAGTTCGGCGAAGAAATAGTGATACAAGTGTAGTATGGATAGTAGATATAGTTTTTGCAATCTGAAAATATAAAAACAGCGATGTAGGAAGTGATAAAATGGAGCTCAAACAGTATTGCAATGCTTAAAAACAAGGCATAGGGTTCATACTTTCACTATTGCAATCTCTCAACAGTAACATAATTCAATCATATAACAATCCTCAACATACGCCAAAGAATCACACCAAAGTTCTTATCTTGCGGAGAACATAATATGAAATTGTTTGTAGGGTACGAAACCACCTCAAAGTTATCATTTTCGATAGATCTATTGAGATATTCCTATAAGTGTCACGAATAGCCGTAGAGTTCGTACTAAAATAACACCATATGATAGGCATCAATCAACTCTAATGTCACCTAGATACTCCAATAATGTCATCACAAGTATCCGTGAGTCATTTATACGATACACATAAAAAAACTTCAGATTCATAGTACTCAATCCAACACAAAGAACTTCAGAAAGTGCCCCAATATTTCTACCAAAGAAAGTAGGACGAAAACGTGCATCAACCTCTATGCATAGATTACTCCAATGTCACCGCGGAATCCGCAAGTTGAGTGCCAAAACATATATCAAGTGAATCAATAGAACACCCCATTGTTACCATGGGTATTCACATGCAAGACATACATCAAGTGTTCTCAAATCCATAAAAGTATTCAAGCCGATAATAGTGAGACCTCAAAGGTAAAAACTCAATTCATCACAACAACATAGAGAGAGGAAAAACCTTATGATCTAACTATATTAACGAAGCTTGCATTACATCAAAATCATGGCAAATGAAGAACACGAGGGAGAGAGAGAGAGAGAGAGGGAGGGAGGGAGGGAGGGAGGGAGAGACAGAGAGATCAAACACATAGCTACTGGTACATACCTCAGCCCCGAGGGTGAACAACTCCCTCCTTGGCATGGAGACCGCTGGGATGATGAAGATGACCTCAGGTGATGATTTCCCCCTCCGGCAGGGTGCCGGAAAAGGTCTATAGATGAGATCGCAGAGGTACAGAGGCTTGCGATGACAGAGTCAAAGTTCTAGGGTTATTTCTGGGGGTTTCTGTATTTATATGAATTTTTGGCGTTGTAGTCACGCAATGAGGGGCCATAGGGGTCCCACAGGCTACCAAGGCGTGGCCAGCTTGGGCTCGCCCAGGTGGCTTGTGGGGCCCCTGTGGGTCTTCTGCTACTCTCGTGAAGCTTCTGGGGTACCTTTCCTTTCAGAAAAAATCATCAAAAAAATTGCTGCATTTGGACTTCATTTGATATGGATTTTTTGGAAAACCAAAAACAAGCAGAAAACAACAACTGTCACTTGCACGTAGACGTACCTATCAAGAATTTCTTCCCGTCTGCGAATATGGAAAAGGTCAATATACATGTGCATGCACGATGTCATCAAGACATCAACCAATGAAGGGGCCAAAAATTATCTATTTGCCAGATTTATCAATGAAGTAGGTCCCGATGGAAGGCTAATCTATAATACCTAAATAGTTCATCCCCACTATCCTATTTCTCTTGACATGCAGTCTATTCACCTCAGCAGCCTTGCCACCTCAGCAATTACTTCTATTTATTTTTGTGCTGCTCACCACGTCAGCAATTATTTTAAAAAAGAAATTGTGTGAGTCTCTGGTAAACGAAGAGGCCTCTCTGGTCTTCCGTAGATGTAATAATTGATAAAGAGAGGCCCAACAGAAGCCCATCGGTCAATCTCTTCGCATCTCTTACTCCTTTCCTCAACAAATAATCTCTTGCTCTTCCGCGTATGTATCTAGGAGCAGACCGGACGGCGCGACTCCGTCAAGTACCACCCGAGCACCAACCGGGCGGTGCTCCACAACTCACTGCAGATGAGCTGCAGGACCGCCTAATGGCCGACAAGGAGTGAGCTACTCTGGTTGTCGTCAGGCGTGTAGCCCACCCGTTCTCCACGGATCAAGATGCACAGCCAGATCCGCCGCCGAGAGGACGACCTCCAACACCGCCCCGCTACCCTGCGGCCTCAACCTGCACAACCCAGCCACCTGGACGACTCCACCTCCTCAAGGACGACCTCCACTAGCGGCCTCTTAAGGTCGCCGCCGCTGCCTCTAGGTGACTTCCCCTGCCTGTGGGAATGCGGTGACAGGAGGATGAGGCAAGCCCCCGCGCGTCAATCGCAGAGAGCCTCGCGATGCAGGTGAGCTCACTCCCGCGGCCTCTTTCGGTTTCAATTTGGCGTGGTTTCGATTCGACGGTGCTTTCTCCGGACATCTGCCCGGCAGCGCTATGCGGGTTCCCCTCCGAGTCCTTGGTGCACGCCTAGGCCAAGAATCTGTTCTTGGCCCCGCCCTCCGAAATCCGTTGCTGCTGTTATCATCCCACTCCCAAATGGATTCCCGAGTCCAGAAAAATAGGTGTTTTCTGCGTGTACTGATTTGTATCTATCTGTGTACTGATTTGTATCTTTCTTTTTTCGTCTGCGTGTGATGGCCAGGTACTGCTGCTGCCAGTGAGTATGCAAGAATCTGCTGCCAATACTGCAAAAGGAAGATTCTACAATAACAAGAAGGAAGTATTGTATTTTCTTCACCATTACCCGTGAGGGCAAAATTTGACAACTGGTGCATTGTTAATGTTTTCTGTAACAAAATCCATTATGCCTTTCATCACCACAACCCCCCTTCCTCCTATAAAGTGGCATCCTATCTTTTCTCAAATTCCTCTTCGTAACACAAAAATCGTCGTCTAAAGGTCTTATTATTATCATGTTAAACGCTATTTTATGTTGACATGTATTCCTTCCCTTGTATCTGATTGCATAGGGAAAATAGGGCCAGAGTAAAATTTGTCAACTGCACTTCGTGATGTTGGCGCTTGGGGTCAGATGGTCCATCGATTGTGGGTATAATTGACTGCATTAGCTGTTTCCATGTAGCTGTTTTGTAGTACTATTGATTTAACTGCCACTGTTTATTCCAGATTTTTATGCCTTTTGTAGGTGCAAATGTAATAGACTGATAATTGGCGACAGGAGATACCTGCATGTATGCCACCTTGAGTGACCTTCAGATAATGCTCACCTTCAGGGAAAGCTTATTATAAGAATTTTCTCTGGCCAGATTGTTGTCTGAATGTGTGGAACAGTATAATACGAAGTCATCTCCATTCACAATCCTTGGTAGGTTGCAGATCTGCATGTCTTCCTTGGTTATGAATCCAACCAAATTAATCCCTGCTAACGTGTGTTTTGTGCTCAACTGCACTGCAATTTGCCTATGTTGTGAGATATTTACATTTATTGATTTTTAAGTCTACAAGGAATGTATTATTTCGCACTTCTTGATTAGCTAACTATGCTCTTCTCCACCTTGCTCATGGGGCACACATAAATGTTTATATGGCTTTTTGGCTTTCCCGTTTCAGAAATAGTATCCGTGAAGTTTATTGAAGAGAGCGACTCATTTTTTATAATGGATGGGAACGCTTCCATCATAGGCTCCATCTCATCCGATCTTTGAGCCGGTCTATTTTCAACATTTATACGAAGAAGATCTGGCACCAAAGGTTCACCATCGGGATTAACACATTGTTTCAGCGATGATATATCTCCAGCTGCATTATTAACGAGCTTTCTAATGACACCATATTGTTTTAGGTGAACACTTTTGCTGCCACACCCACATATTGTTTTCGGTGAACACCTTCCAATGGCTCATTGTTGCTCAGTTACAATTGTGTTACAATACTATATTGTAGGGATGTACTTTCCCTGGTATACCAATGACGGATCTATGTGCTCCCAATTGTAACATAGATTGTATTTTTCATCCATGATTTAACTTTTTTGCAAGCAAATTCCGTTACAACGCAATAATTTATATCTTGGAGCTTATCTATGTGCTCCCTTTGTAAAGAAGTATAAGATCTTTTAGATCATACATAAGTTATCATGCTCGGGGGAAAAGAAAATGAAAATATGGAAATTTGTACATAATGCACAATAAGTATGTCAGAATTGAAATTTGTACATAACCTTTCATAGGGTCTTCATTTCAAAATCTTTGTTCTTTACCGTGTCATGTGAGATTACTTATGTCATATCACTCTATTTACTAAAAAAAATTGATGTGATCATTCACATTTTGCAATCTTTACAATTATATTCCAAGTATAGTGTCCATTGCAATTTCTCATCTCAAGATTGTATATGGACTGTGAGAGCAAAAATCATTTGGTTTATGTATTATCAAAAGTTCCCGCAGCAACGCGCGGGGTTATCATCTAGTTAATCTGATAGTGATGCATTTGTACTGTGCTAAGGACATACTCCCTCCGTCCGGGAATACTTGTCATCAAACTGGATAAAAGGGGATGTATCTAGATGTATTTTAGTTCTAAATACATTTTTTTTTATTCATTTTGATGACAGGTATTTCCGGACGGAGGGAGTACATGCCTTTGTCGGACTATTTGGCAGGCCTAGCTGCGTCACTGATTAGGTAAGAACTGTTAAAGGACGACTAGCTAGTTGAATGGATCCGTTCGACCGGCCGGGACAAGAAATAGGACGGTAGATTGAACGCGCTAAGCTTGATTAGTTACCGTCGTGTTCACACGATCGACACGTAGGCATGCATGACGAAACGACCACAATATCGAAAGCATGCAACTCACGGTCATGCTCCAGACACGTGCGTGTGGTTAGTTGAGTTCAACCCTATGCATGTACTTTACGATGCATGCTCGGTGCACGCAGACAAACACTAGTGTTCTGTAAAACATTGCCATCTTTATGGATGCATACACGCATACACTGCCTTAATAAACACATTCGAAAGATTGGACCAGCAGATCTCAAATTTAACGAAGTCATCAAGGACATCGCGATGTGGATGGACACACCATACGAGCAATGCTAAACTTACGTAAAATTAGCTATGCAATTTATGTACTAACAATCATGGATAATTAGGATTTGGTCTTTGGGTGAGGCTGGGTCCCATCCGCCTGCTAACATTTTTTTTG
>NC_041385.1:38717537-38728532 GCF_002162155.2 Triticum dicoccoides | reverse complement strand
AATCAAATAGACGGTTGCGTAACCAAATATAGGTTTTCTTCGTAGGTGCAGGATTTTCGCACACCATACCACTGATCACAAAAATTCCTGAAAAAACTAGCATAAATGTAGCAAAATGTGATCCCTATGCTAAGTCTAGTAGCCCTTAAACCCCGATGAAAAAGTTTGACCACAAGAAAGTAGTCATCTAAGCTAGATTGATTAGTTGTCCTTGAGTTCACATGACACATAGGCATGCACGAAGAAACGATGGTCACAATATTCGAAACAAATCACGGTCATCTAATTTCTTAGACCAATTCTTCCAGGACCAATTAACAGTCTTTTGTAAGATTAGTTTTATTTCTCTATTGCTAAGTTCAACTTAGCAATGTGATGCCCCCGTAAAAAAAAGCTCAACTAGACCACTACATTGAGGATGATAAGGTGATGCAATTCTATGGTTAACATCATACTTAGCAAGCATTTTACGGAAAGCATCATGAATAAAGTGGGAACCACCATCAGTCATTAAATATCTAGGGACTCCAAATCTTGGGAAAATAATTTCCTTAAGCATTTTAATAGAGGTGTTGTGATCAGCACTACTGGTTGGAATAGCTTCTACCCACTTCGTAACATAATCAACAACAACCAAAATATGTGTATAACCATCAGAGGAAGGAAAAGGTCCCATGAAATCAAATCCCCAAACATCAAATGGTTTAACAGTAAGTGAATAATTTATAGGCATTTTTTGACGCTTACCGATATTACCTATTCTTTGGCATTCATCACAAGATGAGACAAACTTATGGGCATCTTTGAAGAGAGTAGGCCAATAAAAACCAGATTGCAATACTTTATGAGTGGTTCTACCGCCCGCGTGTTGTCCTCCATAAGCTTCAGAGTGACATTTCTGTAGGATTTGTTCCTGTTCATGCTTAGGTACACAACATTTAATAATACCATCTACTCCTTCTTTGTAAAGATGTGGGTCATCCCAAAAGTAATGTCTTAAATCATAGAAGATTTTATTCTTTTGTTGGTATGTGAAGCTAGGTGGTATGTATTTAGCAACAATATAATTAGCATAGTCAGCATACCAAGGTGTCCTATGAGAAATATTTATTGCAGCTAAGTGTTCATCAGGAAAGCTATCATTAATAGGTTGTGGGTCATCAAGAATATTTTCAATCCTAGACAAGTTATCAGCTACGGGGTTCTCTGCTCCTTTTCTATCAGTGATATGCAAATCAAATTCTTATAGCAGAAGAACCCACCTAATGAGTCTAGGTTTAGCATTTTTCTTTTCCTTAAGATATTTTATAACAGCATGATCGGTATGAACAATT
Source organism: Triticum dicoccoides (assembly GCF_002162155.2). Classification (NCBI taxonomy): domain Eukaryota; kingdom Viridiplantae; phylum Streptophyta; class Magnoliopsida; order Poales; family Poaceae; genus Triticum; species Triticum dicoccoides. The sequence goes on along the minus strand of NC_041385.1, from coordinate 38,727,198 downwards.
ACCTTAGAATCAACAATGTAAGATCTGAATTTATCACAAGCAAACACCACTACTAAAAGTTCCTTTTCAGTAGTAGCATAGTTTCATTGAGCACTGTCTAGAGTTTTACTAGCATAATGAATAACATTCAGTTTCTTATGAACTCTTTGTCCTAGAACAGCACCAACAGCATAATCACTAGCATCACACATAATCTCAAAAGGCAAGTTCCAATCAGGTGGTTGAACAACAGGTGCAGTAATTAAGGCTTTCATTAGTGTTTCAAAGACTTCCATACAATCATCATCAAACACAAAGGGAATATCCTTTTGCAAAAGATTTGTAAGAATGCTAGAAATTTTAGAAAAGTCTTTGATAAACCTCATATAGAAACCAGCATGACCAAGGAAACTACGAATACCTTTGATATCTTTAGGACATGGCATTTTCTCAATTGCATCAACCTTGGCTTTGTCCACCTCAATGCCTCTTTCAGAAATTTTATGGCCCAAGACAATACCTTCGTTAACCATAAAGTGGCTCTTTTCCCAATTCAAGATGAGATTTGTTTGTTCATATCTCTGCATGACTCGATCAGGATTACTTAAACAGTCATCAAAAGACTTCCCATCAAAAGAAAAGTCATCCAAGAAAACCTCAATAATATTTTCATAAAAATCAAAGAATGTAGCAGTCATACATCTTTGAAAGGTAGCAGGTGCATTACATAAACCGAAAGGCATACGTCTATAAGCAAATGTTCCAAAAGGATAAGTAAAGTGGTCTTTTCTTGATCAGATTGTAAAACAGGTATTTGCGAAAAGCCGGAATATCCATCAAGATAATATTTCTAACATTTGATCAATAAAAGGAAGAGGGTAATGATCTTTTCTAGTTACTTTGTTTAATTTTCTATAATCAATTACCATCCTATAGCCTGTGACAATTCTTTGTGGAATGAGCTCATTCTTATCATTAGGAACAACACTAATACCTCCCTTCTTAGAGACACAATGAACAGGACTTAACCATCTACTACCAGCTATAGGATAGATTATATGTGCTTCTACAAATTTCAGTATTTCCGTTCTTACCACTTCTTTCATCTTCGGATTTAACCGACGTTGGTGATCCACAAAGGGTTTAGCATCAGGTTCCATATTAATCTTGTGCTGATATAGAGTGGATATGCTGCCCTTAAGATCATCAAGAGTATACCCAATAGTAGCTCTGTGCTTCCTTAGAACTTTCAATAATCTTTCTTCTTCATGTTCTGAAAGGTTAGCACTAATAATAACATGATATATCTTTTTCTCATCAAGATAAGCATATTTCAAAGTGTCTGGCAATTGTTTTAATTCAAACACAGGATCACCTTTAGGTGAAGGAGGACCTTCTAGAGTTTCAATAGGCGAATTGTGTTTAAGTACAGGTTGCTGTTCGAAAAAGATTCTATCTATTTTGTTTCTTTCACGCATATGCAAATCATTTTGATCTTCTAGCAAATATTGTTCCAAAGGATCAGTAGGAGGCACAACAATAGAAGCAAGACCAATAATATCATCCTTACTAGGCAAATCTTTCTTATGAGCTTGTCTACTGAACTTGGAAAAATTAAATTCATGAGATTCATCACCAAAGCTAACACAGACAGTTTGTTTCTCACAATCTATTTTGGCATTGATGGTGTTCAAGAAAGGTCTACCAAAAATAATGGGACAAAAGTCATTTTGTGGGGAGCTAAGAACAAGAAAATCAGTAGGGTATTTTATTTTCCACACAATACTTCAACATCTCTAAGAATCGAAATTCGTGATATAGTATCTGTATTAGCAAGTTTAATAGTGACATATATGCCTTCTATTTCAGCAGGTGCTATTTCATCTTTAATTTCTTGATATAAGTATAAAGGAATAGCACTCATACTAGTACCTAAGTCACATAACCCATGATCTTCTATCATAACTGAGAAAACATGCATGCCAACAAATGGTCTATGTTTATCTTTTCCTTCAGGTTTGGAAATTCTAGAAGCTTGACCACAGAAGTAAATAACATGCCCATCAATATTATCAACTAAGAGATCTTTAACCATAGCAACACTAGGTTCAACTCTGATTTGTTCAGATGGTTTGGGTGTTCTAACATAACTTTTCTTAACCACAGTTGAAGCTTTAGCATGTTCCTTCATCCTAACAGGGAAAGGTGGTTTTTCAATATAAGCAGTGGGAACAACTGGCTCAACATTGTAAATGATAGTTTCTTCTTTAGCTTTTACCGGTTATTTAACTTCTTCTTTAATAGGTGGGTGATATTTAAACCACTTCTCCTGAGGGAGATCAACATGAGTAGCAAAACATTCACAAAAGGAAGCTACTATCTCAGAGTCAAGTCCATATTTAGTGCTAAACTTTTGAAAAGCATCGGTATTCATAAATGATTTAACACAATCAAACTTAGGTTCAATACCTGACTCTTTACCTTCGTCGAGTTTCCAGTCTTCAGAGTTGCGTTTAATTCTTTCTAAAATATCCCACCGGAATTCAATAGTCTTCTTCATAAAAGAACCAATACAAGAAGTATCGAGCATGGATTTATCATTACGAGAAAGCCGAGCATAAAAATTCTGAATAATAATTTCTCTTGAGAGCTCATGATTGGGGCATGAATATAACATTGACTTAATCCTCCCCCAAGCTAGAGCGATACTTTCTCCTTCACGAGGCCAAAAATTATATATATAATTCCGATCACGATGAACTAGATGCATAAGATAATTTTTTTGATCAAATTCCAATTTCAATTGATTCCAGTTTCAAGATCCAATATCATCACATAGCCTATACCATGTCAATGATTTTCCCTTCAAATATAAAGGGAAAACCTTCTTCTTAGCTTCATCTCGGGGCAAACCTACAAGCTTAAACAATCCAGAAATTTCATCCACATATATCAAGTGCATATCAGGATGTTCGGTTCCATCTCCTGCATAAGGATTAGCTAGCAGTTGTTCTAACATACCCAAAGGAATTTCATATTAAATATTTTCAGTAGGTGCAGTAGGTTGAGGGGCAACTAATTGTGGTTCCGGTCAAGGTGAAGATACACCGAACAAACCCCTTAAAAGGATTGTTTTCCATAGAAGCGAGTGACAACAAATTTTAGCACGTAATAATAATGTTTCCTTAACAATTTCCACTTACCAAGAGCGCTTCACTCCCCGGCAACAGCGCCATAAAATAGCCTTGATGACCCACAAATATATGGGGTCAATTGTAGCCTTTTCGATAAGTAAGAGTGTCGAACCCAACGAGGAGCAGAAGGAAATGACAAGTGGTTTTTAGCAAGGTAGTGTCTGCAAGTGCTAAAATTGTAAGTAGCGGTGTAGTTTGATAGCAAGATAATTTGTAACGAGCAAGTAATGATAGTAGTAAAAAAAGTGCAGTAAGGTAGCCCAATCCTTTTGAGGCAAAGGACATGCCAAAACGGTTTCTTATAATAAGCATAGTGTTCTTGAGGGTACACAGGAATTTCATCTAGTCACTTTCAGCATGCTGGCTTAATTCATGTTCGGTACTTTGATAATTTGATATGTGGGTGGACCGGTGCTTAGGTGTTGTTCTTACTTGAGAAAGCCTCCTACTTATGATTAACCCTCCCGCAAGCATCCGCAACTACGAGAAAAATATTAAGAATAAATTCTAACCATAGCATTAAACTTTTGGATTCAATCAGTCCCTTACAACATAGCGCATAAACTGTGGTTTAAGCATCTATCACTCTCGCAACCCACCATATAATAACTACTCCACAATGAATTCCCTTAGGCCCAAATATGGTGAAGTGTCATGTTGTCGATGTTCACATGAAACCACTAAGAGAATGACAACATACATATCATCAAAATATCGAACACATATCATGTTCACATGATTACTTGCAACATGATTTCTTGCGTGACCTCAAGAAAAGAACTAACTACTCATAAATGATAAACATGCTCAAGATCAGAGGGGTATTAAATAGCATAATGGATCTGAACATATAATCTTCCACCAAATAAACCATATAGTAATCAACTACAAGATATGATCAACACTACTAGTCACCCACAAGCACCAATCTATAGTTTTGATACAAAGATTGAACACAAGAGATGAACTAGGGTTTGAGAGGAGTAGGTGATGTGAAGATGTTGATGAAGATAGCCCTCCCCAAGATGGGAGAGTTGGTGGTGATGATGATGACGATGATTTCCCCCTCCGGGAGGGAAGTTCCCCCGGCGGAATCGCTTTGCCAGAGGGCAAAAGTGCTCCTACCCAAGTTCTGCCTCGAGGTGGCGGCGCTTCGTCCCGAATGTCCTCCTTTGATTTTTTTCTAGGTCAAAATGATTTATATACCAGAAGATGGGCACCGAAGGTGGGCTAAGGAGGGTAGCACCCACCAGGGCGCGCCTGGGCCTCCTGGCGCGCCCAGGTGGGTTGTGCCCACCTGGTGGCCCCCCTCTGGTACTTATTTGCACTAATCTTTATTAAATATTCCATAAAAAATCCTCGAAAGTTTCAGCTCATTTGGAGTTGTGCAGGAAACGTAGCTTGACGTAGCTTTTTCGGGTCCAGATTTCCAGCTGCCAGAATTCTCCCCCTTTGTGCATACCTTGCATATTTTGAGAGAAAAGGCATTAGAATTACTTCAAAAAACATTATTATACAAAAAACAACATAAATAACAGTAGGAAAACATCACGCAAAATGGACGTATCAGCTGTCGACCCCTTTGCCTTGCGGGCCAAGCCTCCTAGGGGGAGGCGGCCAAACCCATCTAGGGTTTCCCCCTTATGGCCGTCGGCGCCCCCTAGGGAAATCCTAGGGCACCCCCCCTCCACCCTTCCCCCTATATATGAAGGAGGGGAGAGAGGGAAGCCGCACCCATCTATGCTACGGCGCTGCCCTCCCTCTCCCTCGTAGTCCTCTTCCTCACCGTAGTGCGAAGCTCTGCTGAGATTCCACCACCACCGCCACCACACCATCCTGCTGCCGGAGGACATGAGCTACTACTTCACCATCGCTCGCTAGATCGAGAAGGTGAAGGCGTAATCAAGCCGTACATGTGTTGAACGCGGAGGTGCCGTCTGTTCGGCACTTGGATCGGGAGTTCGCGGGACGGATCGTGATTGGATCGTGAAGACGTTCGACTACATCAACCGCGTTTCTTAATGCTTCTGCTTAGTGATCTACAAGGGTATGTAGATGCAATCGCTCCTCTCGTAGATGTTCATCTCCTAGATTGATCTTTGTGAGCGTAGGAATTTTTTTGTTTCCCATGCAAAGTTCCCCAACAAAAACATCCAAAAGAGGCTCAGCTTGCAACATGGAGTAGGGTTTCCAATTCACTCACCACACCTTCCGCGACCAAGAATGAAAGCTTCACTTCCCACCGCCAAGAACGAAGAGGGGACCAGGGAGGGTTCAGTCAGGCACGGGGGCATGTTTCACTTGATGCACTGCCAAATTAAGTGGGACCCACCTGCCATAACATAACCTCCCTCCATTGATGACTGTTTTATCACCCGGTTGGGCCTTGGTTATTGGGCCTTCTGAAACATCGCATGAGAGCTATTCTGCCAATTGTATCGCTCTCCTTTCAATACGCGTGAAATAAACCGCACATGACGATGTAAGTTGCCTCACCTGTGGTAAGTTGCCTCGGCCCCACTTATTAGAACATCAGCGACCCCACTAGTCATGAGGTAACGGTCAAAGGCTTGACTGGACGACAGTGCAACGTTTGGGCCTTTGTGAGCAGGTGGTGGAGGGGGAGGGCACAAGTGAGCAAAGTTAGTTGGCTTGGACAAAAAGGAGCACAACTAAGCAACGAGGGGCATGAAAATAGAAATCACATTATGAAAATTTTACCGTGTACTGAAAAAGGTTCATCATGGCCAAAATAACCGGTCATCGTGTATTTAAAATTTGTGCAATGTGTACTTGAGAAAAGTTCATCAAGTGATTGAAAATTTTCCGTGTTGTATTAAAAATGTTCACCATGTTTTGCAAAATTCATCTGAAGTCGTGCCTCAATTCATGCATATCCTGTTTTTTTCTATAAGCAAAAGCTTCAACATATGTATTTTTAGAATCAAAAGTTTGGACATATATCCCATAGTGCATGTTGATGGTCCACACAAGCCAATATCAGCCCAAGTCTGTGCCAAGTGATAAACCCTAACTAAGTCCAACGGAGCACCCAAAAATAAAAACTCCCGCAGATTTCTTTCGCATTGCCGGCGATCTCAATTGCAAATAAACGCCCATTAAAACAAGATTGAGAGGAAAGAAAACATCGGTAACCATGGATGCACACCTCTGAAAATCTTCACGGGGAAAAACAACATATTTCTCATCTTATTCCGAGAGAGAGAGAGAGAGAGAGAGAGAGAGAGAGAGAGAGAGAGAGAGAGAGAGAGAGAGAGAGAGAAAGAGACCTGATGACTGGCCACATTCAAATACGTTTTCGTTGTGTGAACACTGAGGCCACCGTCGGCAACACAAATGTGATGCCATGTGAAAATAAAGGGCGTGGACGTATTAGGGTCTTGAGTCATGATTATTGGGTTAAGTGCGTGTGTTATTTTCTCTCCCGGGCTCTTTTGCTAGTTTTGATAATGAGGATAATCCCAAAACTCATTAAAAAATGCTCTAAAATGTACTAAAGTAACGATGCACCAGACATCACGAGGAGCTTGCTAATGAAACATGTGCCCTTTTGTGCATGGCCTAAGCCACATGATGATATAGAAGGTGAAAAAATACAAATCTCTCATAAATTAGTTGATTAATACTGGTACAGCACCATTAAGTACAATTATACATGTCATCTGTGTAAACAAGTTGTCTATGTATTTCTCACATATCGGGTATTAACTATTTAAAGGACAAATCACATATTCCTTCAGGCTTCAATAATAATTGGACCTATATATGTAGCAATACGCACGGAGATGCAGACATCGCTCGGTAGTATTGCTGTTGTCCATCGCCCCTCCATGCATCACGGGACATGGTTACGAACGTCTAACGTTGACTTTGCTCACGGGAGCTTCTTTTTCTGCTGATTGTACAACAGAGTCTTTTAGTTATTTTGTGCTCTCTGTTGTAAACGATCTTGATCTGGTCGAAAGAAACATATATTATAGTTCATCAAATTTCATAAGTGATCAAACATCCTAGTAGTATTGACGATTTTCAATGCTAAACATACTTTTGCTCTGTTTGAAATTAAATATCTACTCCCTCCGTTCCTAAATATTTGTCTTTATAGAGATTTTAACAAGTGACTACATACAAAGCAAAATGAATGAATCTACACTTTAAAATATGTCTATATACATCCGTATGTGATAGTCCATTTCAAATCTCTAAAAAGACAAATAATTAGGAACGGAGGGAGTAGAAAGCATGCAGTGAAACTTCTTTTATAGTAATAAGTACTACTTTCTCCATTCACTTTTCACTTTTGTAAGATAGTTTAGAGATTTAAGTCAATTGCCAAAACAGTTCAATTTCAGCTGTCTAAAACGTCTTACAAAAGTGAAGAGAGTGAGTAGTAACTTGCTACGGCTGAAATGCGTACCCTTGAGTGAAGCCCGATGCAGAAGATGGATAGCTCGACGGCAGTGAGTGCGACAGAGAAGGAGAGTTGGAAGGAGAAGAAGGGTGGTACGGCCTCGGCGGCATGGCCAGCTCGTCGATGCTCCTCTCCAGCATCTCCAGCACTTTGGCCATCGACGGCCGGCTCGCCGGAACGGTCTGTATGCACCACAGCCCGACCAACGCCATTTTCCTCGCGATGGTCTCCTCCTCGGCGTCGCCTCCACCCTCCTGTCGCGCGACCAGCACGCCGCCGTTGCCGAGCAGGTGATCGTAGATCCAGAGCGGGAAGAACATGTCGGTCTCCTTGGCGGCGGCGTAGGCCTTGACGTTGCTCCGGCCCCCGACCATCTCCAGCAGCAGCATCCCGTAGCTATACACGTCGGACTTGGCGGACACGACCCCAAACCCCCGGGAGAAGACCTCCGGCGCGATGAACCCCACGGTGCCCCTGGCGTCGGCCATGGACAGGATGCTCTCCGTGGGGTCGCACAGCTTGGCCATTCCGAAGTCGGCCACCTTGGGCCGGAACCCTTCATCCAGCAGCACGTTGTGCGGCTTCACGTCGAAGTGGATGATGCGCGTGTTGCACCCCTCGTGCAGGTACTCCAGCCCCCGTGCCACCCCCGACGCGATCTCCTGAAGCGTCTCCCATTCGAGTCTTGTCGCCGGGGGCTCTGGCTTCGACGACGGTGACGAGTAGATGTACCTGTCGAGGGAGCCGTTGGGCATGTGCTCGTAGACGAGGGCGCGCTTGGAGCCCTCGAGGCAGAACCCGAGCAAGGTGACGATGTTGACGTGGGACGTCCGGCCGATGCTGATCACCTCGTTGAGGAAATCCTCGCCGTTGGGCCTGGAGTGGTGCAGGAACTTGACGGCGACCGCCCGCCGGTCACCGAGAGTGCCGAGGAACACCGCGCCGTAGCCGCCTTCGCCGAGCTTGTGCTTGAAATTGCTGGTTATCTTCTTAAGCTCCGAGTACCTGTACCTCCGGGGAGCCAGGGAGCCGTACTTCTTGATCAGCTTCTCAACGTTTGCGTTGTCAGCTTTGATGTTTTTGTCCATGATGTTGGATACAAAACTCATGCTGCGGATTTGTCGATGAAACTTCAAGGCGATGACGAGGCATGCCAACAGGATCAGACCAATCGTGACAGAGAGTGATACTGAAATTGTGAACAAAAAATACAGTTGAGTATAGGATGCAAACTTAACCATACAGTACTAGTTCCCATGAAACTATGATGAGATCTGGTTTGAGAAACATGCAGTGCATTCAGAGCGTCTTCAACAGAAGATGTAGCTGCAAAACTATCTAACTTTTGCATCTTCAAGGTGCAAAAACCCCTCTTCAACAGATGATGTAGATGTAAAAAAAATACATCTTCACCTTCTGGAAATGTAAAATACAACACCTCGCTATGTAATTTTGCATCTCCACCTATTGGAGATGTAAAAACGTCAGGCACGCGCCAACCGCTCCACTGCCTTCAATTGGCTTCCGCGTGACCGCCGCCCGCCCGTCCTCTTCCCGCCCGCTGCCCGCGACCTCCATGGGTGACACCGATGACCTCGCGGCCTCCTCCGCCGCCGGTGGTCTGACCCACCTCGCCGCAGTTGCCGCCTTCGCGACCAATTTTTCCAGTCCGTCCTTCGCCTCCATGTCGTCGCAGCCATGCCGCCGCCTGGATTCGCGCAACCACCACCCCTATGCCACTCCTCCTTTCTTCGCCTAAAATCACCGTTGCACCACCGCTGCCCCGCCACCCCGATTCGCGCAACCGCCGCCACTCCGACGCTCCTTCGCCGCCCCTATGTCGCTCCTCCCCTCGCCACCTCCTATCGGCGCTCCTCTGCCGTCGCACCACCGCTGCCCCAATTCGCGCCACCGCCACCCCGATTCACCACCCATGCCGTCCCTCCGACGTTACTCCGCCCCCACATACAGCCGTGGCCGCCCCGTCGCTGCCCTGACGCAGCCAGCCCGAATCGTGCAGCCCTGCCGCCGCCCCGCCCCCCCCACACACACAGCC
>NC_041385.1:38677575-38717295 GCF_002162155.2 Triticum dicoccoides | reverse complement strand
CACACAGCCGCGGCCGCCCCGTCGCTGCCCCGACGCAGTCGCCCCGAATCGTGCAGCGCTGCCACCGCCCCCACACACAGCCGCGGCTGCCCCGTCGCGGCCCCAACGCAGCCGGCCTGAATCGTGCAGCGCTGCCGCCGACCCGATTCAACCGCCCCCCACTAATTTTTAAATATCCATTTTTCATGATCTATTGAAGTTGGAGTTTTACATCTCCAGTATGCATCATCTATTGAAGTTGTCTCTTTTTTGGAGATGTAAAATTCTACATCTTCAAATTTGCATTGTTTTTTATTGGAGATGCTCTCAATGGTTGTTGAAACACATGCTTTCTTTGCTTACACACACTTGCACGTAGACGTACCTATCAGGATGACCTTGTTGCTGGATTTCTTCCCATCTGCGAACATAGAAAAGGTCAATATACATGCGCATGCACAATGTCATCAACAAAGCAAGTGACCAAATTATATATTTGCGAGACTAATCAACGAATTAGGTCCCGATGGGAGACTAATTAATCTGACACTGATGCATTTGTACTGTGCTAAGGACATACATGCGTTTGTCGGACTAATTGACAGGCCTAGCAGCGTCACTGATTAGGTAAGAGCTGTTAAACGACGACTTGCTAGTTGAATGGATCGGTTCGACAGGAAATCTTACCGGCCGGGACAAGAAATCGGACGGCAGATCGAACGCGCTAACTTTGATTAGTTACCGTCGTGTTCACACGATCGACACGTAGGCATGCATGACGAAACGACCACAATATGCAAAGCATGCAAGTAACGGTCATACTCTAGACACACGACACATAGGCATGCACGAAGAAACGACGGTCACAATATTCGAAACAAATCACGGTCATCTTTCCGGACACATGCTAGCTGCCAAGGAGGAGGACGTGGAGTTCATACTCGAAACGTACGTCATTAGTCGAGTTGATTGACTTGAACCTTGTGTACGTACGTACGTACTTTGCGATGCATGCTCAGAGCATGTAGACACATGCTAGCTGCCGAGGAGCAGGACGTGGAGTTCCAACTACTTGCGGCTAGAGCATACGGTTTTAGGTAGGACCTAACACGGAACCCATTGGCTGTTTGGCCAGAATACTGTTTGTGTTTTAGATACGATGAGATCCATCATCGACAATGACAGGCGCAGGCGCTGACCCAGGAGCCAAGTCCAAGCTAGCTAAGCTAAGGGCGTTCAGCACGTCGTTTCGGTAGCACGGCTACTGTTGCTGGTCAACCGGGGGAACCTTGTCCTAAAAGTTTAGCCAGCTACCCATATCACATGGAAACATTGACTCGCTCAAACATTTTTTATGTGGGAGGGTCTAAATCGAGCAAGAAATCTTCATTTTCTAAATTGATAATCTTGATTGCGTTTTCTTATCCAGGACCAATTTACTCCTATTTGTTATGCATTTTAGAAATTATCAAGCACCCTCCAAAGCTAAGAATACCACATAGGTTTTGCAAGTCGCGACCATTATGATCTTCAAAATAAACTAATTCAAACAAAATTTGTACCTTTTTACTTGTAGTTAATCTCGGCTTACATTCATGGCAGATCTATGTACATGCCTCTACATCAAAACGAGAAGCTAATCGAGATAGTATTAATTGTGAAACTAAATAATACCAGTTTCAAAACATGAGGTGTAGTTTGACTATCCAAATTCATACTGCAACTAATAATTATTTTAGTAATATAGTTTATCTTGCATAAAATAGACATCATTACATTCATATTTAAAAAACCCCATGTATGATTAGATTTACTAAGACGTATGTAATAAAAAAAATCACAAACTTGGACAAAAGCAATATATAGTTTGTATTTAGTAAAATAAAACTCTGGACAAAGTGTTGAAAATACTATGAATTAAAATAAAACTAGACTTAGTTGCACTAGACGTTATTTTGTTGGAAGTCGGGAGGGCGTGTGCTTACCGCATCTCGCCGGTCGCGATGAGCCGTCGGCGCAAACGCACGCGAACGCCTCGGCGTCGGAGTCGTACCCGCACTGGCCGCCGCTAGCGCCGCACGTGCCGCAGTCCCCGGCCGGCGCCCTCCACTGCAGAAGGTACCCTTCCCTCAGCAGCCGCGGGTACTCCACCCCAGCGCTGGCGCCCGGCGACGTGGACCCGGCCACCGGCACCACGGCGTAGTCGCACCCGGCAGCCACGGCCCTCGCGTCGGTGGTGTTGTACCGCGCGTCGAGCCGAACCACGGCAGTCGTCCCGGGGCAGATGACGTCGACGAACCCGGCCGCCGCGGGGTTCGTGCAGTTGAAGAGGAAGAGGAGCTGGCGGTTGGCGGCGCTGGCGGAGAAGGGCGCGAGGCTGAGGCTGGCGGAGACGTCGATCTTGGGCACGGGGCAGCCGGCGTCGTCCGTCTGCACGTTGTCGTTGGCCACGACCACGGCGCGGTCGGCGTAGGAGACGCTGAGGAGCTTGTACCCGCCGCGGAAGGAGCGGGCCAGCGACGCGCGCCCGCCGCGGCAGTCCACCTGGAACGCCGACGGGCCGCACGGCGCGGGCTGGGCGGCGTCCGTGAGCCAGAACGGGTACTGGATGGTCACGTTACCGCAAGCCTTTGGCGAACACGTCGCCACGGCCGCAGCCGCCGGCGTGGTCAATTGGTGCAGCAGCAAGCATGTCGCTGCTAGGACGGAGAGGAGCGCTCGTAGATGCATCGCGACGTACGTTCGATCGATCGACCCGTGTGTGGGTGGTGGCCGCGGTGTTCCGTTGCGTGGAAGAAGGAACGTACGTAGGGTGTGTTGGTATATACGGATGTAGCTAGATAGATAGGGGATGGAGAAGAGGTAAACGGGGAGTGTTCATTTGACTCGTGTTTCCTAATGTGGTATCGCGTTGTCACTTTATTTCGTGGACTTGTCTATGCTTCCGTGTGTGAGACGCCCGAGTTGATTGATTTTAGTTCGTGGGTGCTGATTAATAATAACGTCATGCTTTACGTGATGCTTGCGTCGGGAGATTGGGACTGGCAACGGTAGGTGAGCGCGCACCTTCGTCAAAGTCGACTTCAAAAAATTGGAGCGGCAAATGGGAAATGGCTATTCGACGAACCTGTTCGGATGGTGCTATCTTATCAAGTTTATATATTGGAATGGCAAATCAATATGTGGTTGGATGGTTAGAAGGACAGTGATATATATCTCTTGCCCATCACAGTTCAAGTACTTCACATTGGTGCTCACATGGATTTTGCCTGCACTGCATGTATGTCATAGTTAGGCCTGGCTGAGAAAAAACAGGCTAAAAACCAATATATGCATGTTAGATTGATTGTCTGCATTCCCTTTAACCTGGATAGGGCGCAACGAAACGCAGACTGTTTGGTTGCCGGCTTGTTCGAGCGAAAACAAAAGCCATGGTGCTTAGTTACATGCAACGCATGTTGTCTGATAATCTCCTCATGGAGGTGGTGAGGTTACCAACATACTAGCAGTAAGCGGCTTGTTCTAGCAGTATGTTTGCAGTAGCGGCCCGTTTTTGGTCATTTTTTCCTTCCTGGTTTGGTTTTTCTCCTTGTTTATTATTTTTGAATATTTTTTAAATAATTTTATGTACTATAATAGAATTATATATGTGGTGAACATATTCTGAGCATACGATGAAAATTTTAATATTATTTGATGAACTTTTTAGTATTGTATGATGAACTTTTTTTAATATAGAATGAACATTTAAAAACTATTAATATATGTGTTGAACAATTTCAGCGTACACAAAGAACATTTTGTAATATACGCTGAAATTATTTTTTTATACACTGAACATTTGTGCAATATACGCTGAAATTTTTTAAAACAATGTGGATGTTATTATTATTCGTTGAACAATTTTAATTTGAGACGAACCATTTATAATGCATGGCGAAATTATTACAATATACCACAATTATTTTCTTAATATACAATGAACAACACACTAAACTTTTTATAATACATGAAAATTTTGGGGAACGTAGCAGAAATTCAAAATATTCTACGCATCACCAAGATCAATCTATGGAGATTCTAGCAACAAGAGAGGGAGAGGATGAGCATCTTCATACCCTTGAAGATCGCTAAGCCGAAGCATTACAAGAACGCGGTTGATGGAGTCGTACTCGCGGCGATTCAAATCGCGGAAGATCCGATCTAGCGCCGGACGGACGGCGCCTCCGCGTTCAACACACGTACAGCCCGGGGACGTCTCCTCCTTCTTGATCCAGCAAGCGGAGAGGAGAAGTTGAGGGAGAACTCCGACAGCACGACGGCGTGGTGGTGGTGGAGCTCGTGGTTCTCCAGCAGGGCTTCGCCAAGCACTACGGAGGAGGAGGAGGTGTTGGAGGAGGGAGAGGGCTGCGCCAGGGAAGAGGTGCAGCTGCCCTCCCACCCTTCCACTATATATAGGGGCAAGGGGAGAGGGGGAGGCGCCCCAGGGTTTCCCCTAGGGGGCGGCGGCCAAGCAGATTGGATCTCCCTAGGGAAAATTCTAGCGAGACTTGCCCCCAAGCCAAGCAGGTGGAGGATTGCCTCCCAAGCCAGGTGGAGGCGCCCCACCTCCCCAAATAACGGGGGAAAGGGTGTGGGGGGCGCACCACCCCTTAGTGGGCTGGTTCGCCCCTTCCCCTTTGGCCCATGAGGCCCTCCAACACTTGCCGGGGCTCCCGAAACACCTTTCGGTCATGCTGGCCATAGCCTAGTACCCCCGAAACACTTCCGGACTCCAATACCCTTCGTCCAATATATCGATCTTCACCGCCGGACCATTCCGAAACTCTTCGTGATGTCCGGGATCACATCCGGGACTCCGAACTACCTTCGGTAACCACATACTATTTCCCACAACAACTCTAGCATCACCGAACCTTAAGTGTGTAGACCCTACGGGTTCGGGAACCATGTAGACTTGACCGAGACATCTCTCCGTCCAATAACCAACAGCGGGATTTGGATACCCATGTTGGCTCCCACATGTTCCACGATGATCTCATCGGATGAACAACAATGTCGAGGATTCAAGCAATCCCGTATACAATTCCCTTTGTCAATTGGTACGTTACTTGCCCGAGATTCGATCGTCGGTATCCCAATACCTCGTTCAATCTCGTTACCGGCAAGTCACTTTACTCGTTCCGTAATGCATGATCCTGTGACTAACTACTTAGTCACATTGAGCTCATTATGATGATGCATTACCGAGTGGGCCCAGAGATACCTCTCCGTCATACGGAGTGACAAATCCCAGTCTCGATTCGTGCCAACCCAACAGACACTTTCGGAGATACATGTAGTGCACCTTTATAGCCACCCAGTTACGTTGTGACGTTTGGTACACCCAAAGCATTCCTACGGTATCCGAGAGTTGCACATTCTCATGGTCTAAGGAAATGATACTTGACATTAGAAAAGCTCTTAGCAAACGAATTATACGATCTTGTGCTATGCTTAGGATTGGGTCTTGTCCATCACATCATTCTCCTAATGATGTGATCCCGTTATCGATGACATCCTATGTCCATGGTCAGGAAACCATAACCATCTATTGATCAATGAGCTAGTCAACTAGAGGCTCACTAGGGACATGTTGTGGTCTATGTATTCACGCATTTATTACGGTTTCTAGTTAATACAATTATAGCATGAACAATAGACAATTATTATGAACAAGGAAATATAATAATAACCATTTTATTATTGCCTTTAGGGCATATTTCCAACAGTCTCCCACTTGCACTAGAGTCAATAAGCTAGTTCACATCATTATGTGATTGTATTGAATCCAACACCCATGGTGTTTGATCATATCTCGCTTGTGAGAGAGGTTTATTAGTCAACGGGTCTGAACCTTTTAGATCCTTGTGTGCTTTACAAATATCTATGTCATCTTGTAGATGCAGCTACCAGGCACTACTTGGAGCTATTCCAAATAACTGCTCGACTATACAAATCCGGTTACTACTCAGAGTCATCCGGATTAGTGTCAAAGTTTGCATCGACGTAACCCTTTACGACGAACTCTTTTACCACCTCCATAATCGAGAAAATTCCTTAGTTCACTAGTTACTAAGGTTAAGTTAGATCGCTGTCATGTGATCCATTCCTGGATCACTCTTGTACCCCTTGACTGACTCATGGCAAGGCACACTTCAGGTGCGGTACTCAGCATAGCACACTGTAGAGCCTACGTCTAAAGCATAGGGGACGACCTTCGTGATTTCTCTCTCTTCTGCCGTGGTCAGGTCTTGAGTCTTACTCAATACTCACACCTCATAACACAGCCAAGAACTCCTTCTTTGCTGATCTATTTTGAACTCCTTCAAAATCTTGTCACGGTATGTATTCATTTGAAAGTACTATTAAGCATTTTTTATCTATCCTTATAGATCTTGATGCTCAATGTTCAAGTAGCTTAATCCAGGTTTTCCATTGAAAACACTTTTCAAATAACCCTATATGCTTTCCAGAAATTCTACATCATTTCTGATCAACAATATGTCAACAACATATACTCATCAGAAATTCTATAGTGCTCCCACTCACTTCTTTGTAAATACAAGTTTCTCATAAACTTTTTATAAACCCAAAATCTTTGATCATATCATCATAGAGTATATTCCAACTCCGAGATGCTTACTCCAGTCCTTAGAAGGATTGCTAGAGCTTTGCATACTTGTTAGCATCTTTCAGGATTGTCAAAACCTTCTGGTTGTATCACATACAACCTTTCCTCAAGAAAATCGTCGAGGAAACAATGTTTTGACATCCTATATATTCATAAATAATGCAGTAATTGCTAATATAATTCCAACAGACTCTTAGCATCACTATGAGTGAGAAAGTCTCATCGTAGTCAACTCCTTGAACTTGTCGGAAAATATCTTAACGACAAGTCGAGCTTTCTTAATGGTGATACTTACCATCATTGCCCATCTTCCTTTTAAAATCCATCTACACCCAACAACCTTACGACCATCAAGTGGTTCTTCCAAAGTCCATACTTTGTTTTCATACATGGATCCTCTCTCGGATTTTATGGCCTTGAGCCATTCGTCGGAATCCGGGTCCGCCATCGCTTCTCCATAGCTCGTAGGTTCATTGTTGTCTAGCAACATGACCTCCAGGACAGGATTACGTACCACTCCGCAGTAGTACGTATCCTTGTCAACCTATGAGTTTTGATAGTGACTTGATCCAAAGTTTCATGATCAATATCATCAGCTTCCACTTCAATTGGTGTAGGCGCCAAAGTAACAACTTCATGTGCCTTGCTACACACTAGTGGAAGTGACGGTTCAATAACCTCATCAAGTCTCCACCATCCTCCCACTCAATTCTTTCAAGAGAAACTTTTTCTTGAGGAAGGACCCGTTTCTAGAAACAATCACTTTTTCTTCCGGATCTGAAATAGGAGGTATACCCAACTGTTTTGGGTGTCCTATGAAGATGCATTTATCCGTTTTGGGTTTGAGCTTATCAGCCTGAAACTTTTTCACATAAGCATCGCAGGCCCAAACTTTTTAAGAAATGACAGCTTAGGTTTCTCTAAACCATAGTTCATACGGTGTCATCTTAATGGAATTGTGTGGTGCCCTATTAAAGTGAATGCGGTTGTCTCTAATGCCTAACCCATAAACGATAGTGTTAATTTGATAAGAGACATCATGGTATGCACCATATCCAATAGGGTGCAGTTATGATGTTCGGACACACCATCACACTATGGTGTTCCAGGCGGTATTTATTGTGAAACAATTTCCACAATGTCTTAATTGTGTGCCAAACTCGTAACTCAGATATTCATCTCTATGATCATATCATAGACATTTTATCCTCTTGTCACAACGATCTTCAACTTCACTCTGAAATTACTTAAACCTTTCAATAATTCAGACTTGTGTTTCATCAAGTAAATATACTCAGCATCTACTCAAATCATCTTTGAAGTAAGAACATAACGATATCCACTGCGTGCCTCAGCACTCATTGGACTGCACACATCAAAATGTATTACTTCCAACAAGTTGCTTTCTTGTTCCATCTCACTGAAAACGAGGCCTTTCAGTCATCTTGCCCATGTGGTATGATTTGCATGTCTAAAGTGATTCAAAATCAAGTGAGTCCAAACGATCCATCTGTATGGAGTTTCTTCATGCATATATACCAATAGACATGGTTCGCATGTCTCAATCTTTTCAAAAACGAGTGAGTCTAAAGATCCATCAACATGGAGCTTTCTTCATGTGTTTTATATCAATATGACTCAAATGGCAGTGCCACAAGTATGTGGTACTATCATTACTATCTTATATCTTTTGGCATGAACATGTGTATTATTATGATCGAGATTCAATAAACCATTCATTTTAGGTGCAAGACCATTGAAGGTATTATTTAAATAAACAGAGTAACCATTATTCTCCTTAAATGAATAACCGTATTGCGATAGACATAATCCAATCATGTCTATGCTCAACGCAAACACCAAATAACAATTATTTAGGTTTAACACCAATCTCGATGGTAGAGGGAGTATGTGATGCTTGATCACATCAACCTTGGAAACACTTCCAACACATATCGTCATCTCACCTTTAGCTAGTCTCCGTTTATTCCGCAGCTTTTATTTCGAGTTACTAACACTTAGAAACCGAACCGGTATCTAATACCCTGGTGCTACTAGGAGTACTAGTAAAGTACACATTAATATAATGTATATCCAATATACTTCTGTCGACCTTGCCAGCCTTCTCATCTACCAAGTATCTAGGGTAGTTATGCTTCACTGACTGTTCCCCTCATTACAGAAGCACTTAGTCTCGGGTTTGGGTTCAACCTTGGGTTTCTTCACTAGAGCAGCAACTGATTTGCCGTTTCATGAAGTATCCCTTCTTTACCTTGCCCTTCTTGAAACTAGTGGTTTTACTAACCATCAACAATTGATGCTCCTACTTGATTTCTACTTTCGCGGTGTCAAACATCGCGAATTGCTCAAGGATCATCATGTCTATCCCTGATATGTTATAGTTCATCACAAAGCTCTAGTAGCTTGGTGGCAGTGACTTTGGAGAACCATCACTATCTCATCTGGAAGATAACTCCCACTCGATTCAAGCGATTGTAGTACTCAGACAATCTGAGCACATGCTCAACGATTGAGCTTTTCTCCCTTAGTTTGCAGGCTTAAGAAACTTGTTGGAGGTCTCACACCTCTTGACGTGGGCACGAGCCTGAAATCCCAATTTCAGCTCTTAGAACATCTCATATGTTCCGTGACGTTTCAAAATGTCTTCGGTGCCTCAATTCTAAACCATTTAACATTACGCACTAAACTATCATGTAGTCATCAAAACGTGTATGTCAGATGTTCGCAACATCCACAGACGATGCTCGAGGTTTAGCACACCGAGCGGTGCATTAAGGACATAAGCCTTATGTGCAGCAATGAGGATAATCCTCAGTTTACGGACCCAGTCCGCATAATTGCTACTATCAACTTTCAACTAAAATTTTCTCTAGGAACATATCTTAAACAGTAGAACTAAAGCATAAGCTCCGACATAATTTGCAAAGACCTTTTGACTATGTTCATGATAATTAAGTTCATCTGGTTATTTAATGAACTCCCACTTAGATAGACATCCCTCTAGTGATCCAAGTGATACATGATCCGAGTCAACTAGGCCGTGTCCAATCATCACGTGAGACGGACTAGTCATCATCGGTGAACATCTTCATATTGATCGTATCTACTATACGACTCATGTTCGACCTTTCGGTCTCTTGTGTTCCGAGGCCATGTCTGTACATGCTAGGCTCGTCAGGTCAACCTAAGTGTTTTGCGTGTGTAAATCTGGCTTACACCCGTTGTATGTGAACCTTAGAATCTATCACACCCGATCATCACGTGGTGCTTCGAAACAACGAACTTTCTCAATGGTGCACAGTTAGGGGGAACACTTTCTTGAAATTTTATGAGGGGTCATCTTATTTATGCTACCATCATTCTAAGCAAATAAGATGTAAATATGACAAACATCACATGCAAATCATAAAGTGACATGATATGGCCAATATCATCTTGCGCCTTTGATCTCCATCTTGAGGCACGGCATGATCACCTTCGTCACCGGCATGACACCATGATCTCCATCATCATGATCTCCATCATCGTGTCTTCATGAAGTTGTCTCGCCAACTATTACTTCTACCACTATGGCTAACGACTTAGCAATAAAGTAAAGTAATTACATGGCGTTATTCAATGACACGCTGGTCATACAATAAATTAAGACAACTCCTATGGCTCCTACCGGTTGTCATACTCATCGACATGCAAGTCGTGATTCCTATTACAAGAACATGATTAATCTCATACATCACATATCATTCATCACATTCTTTTTGGCCATATCACATCACATAGCATACCCTGCAAAAACAAATTAGACGTCCTCTAATTGTTGTTGCATGTTTTACGTGGCTGCTATGGGTTTCTAGCAAGAACGTTTCTTACCTACGCAAAAGCCACTACGATGATATGCCAATTGCTATTTACCCTTCATAAGGACCCTTTTCATCGAATCTGATCCGACTAATGTGGGAGAGACTGGCACCCTCTAGCCACCTTTATGCAACAAGTGCATGTCAGTCAGTGAAACCTGTCTCACGTAAGCGTACGTGTAAGGTCGGTCCAGGCCGCTTCATCCCACAATACCGCCGAAACAAGATAGGACTAGTAACAGTAAGCAAATTGAACAAACCAACGCCCACAACTACTTGTGTTCTACTCGTGCATAGAAATCTACGCAATAGACCTAGCTCATGATGCCACTTTTGGGAAACGTAGCAGAAATTCAAAATTTTCTACGCATCACCAAGATCAATATATGGAGATTCTAGCAACAAGAGATGGAGAGGATGAGCATCTTCATACCCTTGAAGATTGCTAAGCGGAAGCATTACAAGAACGCGGTTGATGGAGTCGTACTCGCGGCGATTCAAATCGCGGAAGATCCGATCTAGCGCCGAACGGACGGCGCCTCCGCGTTCAACACACGTATAGCCCGGGGACGTCTCCTCCTTCTTGATCCAGCAAGGGGAGAGGAGAAGTTGAGGGAGAACTCCGACAACACGACGGCGTGGTGGTGGTGGAGCTCGTGGTTCTCCAGCAGGGCTTCGCCAAGCACTACGGAGGAGGAGGAGGTGTTGGAGGAGGGAGAGGGCTGCGCCAGGGAAGAGGTGCGGCTGCCCTCCCACCCTTCCACTATATATAGGGGCAAGGGGAGAGGGGAGGTTCCCTAGGGTTTCCCCTAGAGGGCGGCGGCCAAGCAGATTGGATCTCCCTAGGGAAAATCCTAGGGAGACTTGCCCCCCAAGCCAAGCGGGTGAAGGATTGCCTCCCAAGCCAGGTGGAGGCGCCCCACCTCCCCAAATAACGTGGGAAAGGGTGTGGGGGGTGCACCACCCCTTAGTGGGCTGGTTTTCCCCTTCCCCTTTGGCCCATGAGGCCCTCCAACACTGGTCGGGGCTCCCGAAACACCTTTCGGTCATGCTGGACATAGCCTGGTACCCCCGGAACACTTCCAGACTCCAATATCCTTCGTCCAATATATTGATCTTCACCGCCGGACCATTCTGGAACTCCTCGTGATGTCCGGGATCACATCCGGGACTCCGAACTACCTTCGGTAACCACATACTATTTCCCATAACAACTCTAGCGTCACCGAACCTTAAGTGTGTAGACCCTACGGGTACGGGAACCATGTAGACTTGACCGAGAGACATCTCTCCGGCAAATAACCAACAGCGGGATCTGGATACCCATGTTGGCTCCCACATGTTCCACGATGATCTCATCGGATGAACTACAATGTCGAGGATTCAAGCAACCCCGTATACAATTCCCTTTGTCAATCGGTACGTTACTTGCCCGAGATTCGATCGTCGGTATCCCAATACCTCGTTCAATCTCTTTACCAGCAAGTCACTTTACTCGTTCCGTAATGCATGATCCCGTGACTAACTACTTAGTCAAATTGAGCTCATTATGATGACGCATTACCGAGTGGGCCCAGAGATACCTCTCCGTCATACAGAGTGATCCCAGTCTCGATTCATGCCAACCCAACAGACAGTTTCGGAGATACATGTATTGCACCTTTATAGCCACCCAGCTACGTTGTGACGTTTGGTACAGCCAAAGCATTCCTACGGTATCCGGGAGTTGCACATTCTCATGGTCTAAGCAAATGATACTTGACATTAGAAAAGCTCTTAGCAAACAAACTATATGATCTTGTGCTATGCTTAGGATTGGGTCTTGTCCATCACATCATTCTCGCAATGATGTGATCCCGTTATCGATGACATCCTATGTCCATGGTCAGGAAACCATAACCATCTATTGATCAACCAGCTAGTCAACTAGAGGCTCACTAGGGACATGTTGTGGTCTATGTATTCACACATGTATTACGGTTTCCAGTTAATACAATTATAGCATGAACAATAGACAATTATCATGAACAAGGAAATATAATAATAACCATTTTATTATTGCCCCTAGGGAATATTTCCAACAGAAAAAATAAAGATAAAGTAAAAAATCAAAACAGAAAAGAAAAGAAAAGAAATAGAAATAGTAAAAAAATGAGAAGCATAAAGAAAACCAGAAAAGAGAAGAAACATGGAATGACTGTCGACTGGCCCAAACAAGGGCATCGGGTAGCCGAGCTTCAACGAAGCCACGATGTTTTGACGCCCACAGACGTCAAATAGGTCTGCCCAAGCTCAAGGGATCAACTAATTAAGGGCCACTTGGGGTGCGGGTTGAGAGTGCGGCCACGCTCTGGGCATTCCCTCCGGATTATGTTTTTTCGGCTTTTAGATATTTTGTTTTTAGTTTTTTCGGCTTTTCTTAGGTCTTGGACCTCAAAAAATAATTTTTTTACACGAAAAGACGTGTTTTCTCTATTCATTTTCCTTCCGCAAGAGGCATGATTTACTTTTCATGGAGACACGGATTTGATTTTGTAAGAGGCACGGCCATGCCTTTCACAAAAGGAAAAAACTTGTTTTTCTCTTTTTTTTCCTACGACAAGAGGCACGGATTTACTCCTCGTAGAGGCACGGATTTGTTTCGCGACAAGCAAGGCCATGCCTCTCTGAGAGGCATGGATTTACTTCTTGTCGAGGCATGGATTTTCTTCCGCGAGAGGCACGGTTGTGCCTCCCGCAAAAGGGGAAAACGTGTTTTCTATATTTCCTACCATGGGAGGCAGGAATTTATTTCTCGTAGAGGCGCGGGTTCATATCTATGAGAGGCACGAAAATGCCTCTCAAAAAGGAAAAAAACATGTTTTCTTCTTTTTTTCTCTTATGAGAGAGGCATGACCGTGCCTCTCGCAAAAAGAAAAAAAAATACAAGTTTTCTTTTCTTTCTACCATGAGAGGTATGGATTTGCATCCGCGAGGGGCACGACAGTGCCTCTCGAAAAGGTCAAAATATGCTCCCGGTTTGGGTTTTTTGTCCGATTTTTTCTTGAAAAAAAGTTCATCGAAACCTATCAACATGGGATCTTGTTTTGAAGATCTCGATGCGAGGAATCCAATGGTGAAAACGATACGAGATTTGGACCAACGGTTTCAGAGATAAAATGTTTTGAATAAATGAATCTACCCAAAAAAGGAAAATTATCAGGTTATGACTCCTTACCATCGTCGGAATCCCAATCTTCAGAGTTGCGTTTAATTCTTTCCAATAAATCCCACTTTAATTCAATAGTCTTCATCATATAAGAACCAGCATAAGAAGTATCGAGCATGGTGCGATCATTGAGAGAAAGCCGAGCATAAATTTTTTGAATAATCATTTCTCTTGAGAGCTCATGATTGGGGCATGAATATAACATTGACTTAAGCCTCCCCCAAGATTGAGTGATGCTTTCTCCTTCGCAGGGCCAAAAATTATATATATAATTACGATCACGATGAACAAGATTCATGGATAAAACTTCTGGTGAAATTCCAATTTCAATCGTTTATAGTCCCAAGATCCCGTATCATCACATAGCCTATACCATGTCAATGCATCTCGCTTCAAAGATAAAGGGAGGACCTTCTTCTTAACAACATCATCAGGCATACCTGCAAGCTTAAATAATCCACAAACTTCATCAACATAGATAAGGTGTAAATCGGGATGCAATGTTCCATCTCCTGCAAAGGGATTAGCTAGCAGTTTCTCTATCATACCCGAAGGAATTTCAAAGTAAACATTTTCAGTAGGTTCAGTAGGTTGAGGAGCATCTCTTTGCTCTACTTTTCGAGGTGAAGATACCCCGATCAAGCCCCTCAAAGGATTACTTTCCATAGTAACAAGTGACAGTAAATTTCAGCACAATATATAAATGTTTCCTTACCAAGTTCCACTCACCAAAGGCGCTTCACTCCCCCGCAACGGCGCCAGAAAAGAGTCTTGATGACCCACAAGTATAGGGGATCTATCGTAGTCCTTTTCATAAGTAAGAGTGTCGAACCCAACGAGGAGTAGAAGGAAATGACAAGCGATTTTCAGTAAGGTATTCTCTGCAATCACTGAAATTGTAGGTAACAGATAGTTTTGTGATAAGATAATTTGTAACGGGTAACAAGCAATGAAAGTAAATAAAGTGCAGCAAGGAGGCCCAATCCTTTTTATAGCAAAGGACAAGCCTGGACAAATTCTTATAATGAGAAAAGTGCTCCCGAGGACACATGGGAATTATCGTCAAGCTAGTTTTCATCACGCTCATACGTTCGCGTTCGTTACTTTGATAATTTGATATGTGGGTGGACCGGTGCTTGGGTACTGCCCTTTCTTGGACAAGCATCCCACTTATGATTAACCCCCATTGCAAGCATCCGCAACTACGAAAGAAGTATTAAGGTAAACCTAACCATAGCATGAAACATATGGATCCAAATCAGCCCCTTACGAAGCAACTTATAAACTAGGGTTTAAGGTTCTGTCACTCTAGCAACGCATAATCTACTTATTACTTCTCAATGCCTTCCTCTAGGCCCAAATAATGGTGAAGTGTCTTGTAGTCGACGTTCACATAACACCACTAGAGGAGAGACAACATACATCTCATCAAAATATCGAATGAATACCAAATTCACATGACTACTAATAGCAAGACTTCACCCATGTCCTCAGGAACAAACGTAACTACTCACAAAGCATATTCATGTTCATGATCAGAGGAGTATTAATATGCATTAACGATCTGAACAAATGATCTTCCACCGGATAAACCAACTAGCATCAACTACAAGGAGTAATCAACACTACTAGCAACCCACAGGTACCAATCTGAGGTTTGGGTACAAAGATTGGACACAAGAGATGAACTAGGGTTTGAGAGGAGATGGTGCTGGTGAAGATGTTGAAGGAGATTGACCCCCTCCCAATGAGAAGATCGTTGGTCATGATTTCCCCCTTCCGAAGGGAAGTTTCCCCGGCAGAACAGCTCCACCGGAGCCCTAGATTGGTTCCGCCAAGGTTCCGCCTTGTGGCCGCGGAGTTTCGTCCCGTAAGCTTTCTTATGATTTTTTCCAGGCTAAAAGCCCTCATATAGCATAAGATGGGCACCGGAGGGCTGCCAGGTGGCCCACGAGGCAGGGGGGCGCGCCCTGTCGCGCCCCCACCCTCATGGACGGTGGGTGGCCCCCCTTAGGTATTTCTTCCGCTAAATAATTATCATTAATTCCAAAAATGACTTTCGTGGAGTTTCAGGACTTTTGGAACTGTGCAGAATAGGTTTCCAATATTTGCTCCTTTTCCAGCCCAGAAACCCAGCTGCCGGCATTCTCCCTCTTCATGTTAAACCTTGTAAAATAAGAGAGAATAGCCATAAGTATTGTGACATAACGTGTAATAACAGCCCATACGCAATAAATATCGATATAAAAGCATGTTGCAAAATGGACGTATCCGTGGCTAGGGTTGGATCGGCGAGGGATGGAGGAGGGGCTGCAGTGGGTTGGATGGACGGTGGTTGGCTGTATGGATGGACGGATCTCCACCATGTCATCGCTGCATGCCATAGCTGATTCCACCAATCAGAGTTAAGGTTATTTAATATATTTTTCTTTTGTTTTTCTATAGTTTTTATCCTCTTATTTAGGGCAAACTTCAACATATTAACAATTTATAGTTTGTTAAAATGAATCAATATTGTGTACATGTGTGTATCTTGGGATGACAAACAATTTTGATTTGTGGGGTTTCATTTTCATTGCACAAAGAGCCATTTTCTATTTTTCGAGTGCCTAAAATGGTATTTTTTTAAGAACCTGCCATATATTTGTTGCAAAATTGTACTGTGTCATTTTTAAAAAATTTAGACCATATTTTATATATAATTGACCAAATGGTTGCATGTCAAAAGCTGTCGATCCACCTCTCGTGAAAAAGACAAGTTTCTACTGATTCAATTGGAAGCGGGTCTGATTTCAACTGCAACTACCTCATAGTTTGCTTTTTATTTTTCCGAAAAATAAGTTTGAGGTACAAAAGTATTTATTTAATCATAGAAACACCAAAAGTTTTCCAAGATTCAACCACTAGCTACGAACGGTCATTCCCGCCATTTTGATCGCATTTTGAATCGAGCATGAAAAATTAAAAAAAAATCAAAAAATTAGAAAACCTTCGCATTGTGTCATTAATGTGGCCAAGTTAACAGGAAAAATAATAAACTTGTAATACAATAATTATTTTTTAAAAGTGTTCTCAGAAACGAGCTATCATGTGTGGAGATCAATGGCTTTCAAGCCAAATGATCAATCTTATGGCCACATTCATAGCATTGTTTCTTCAAATGATCACATATTGTGCACAAGGGTGCATATTGGAATGACAAACAATGTTTCTTAAGGAAGTTTTCATTTTCTCTGGATGAAAAAATCATTTTTTCCATTTTTTGAGTGCCCAAAATGAGGTATTTTGTGAAGGACCTAACAAATAATTGTTGCAAAATTTGACCAAATGAATTTTCTAAAATATTAGGACATATTTAATGCACAATTGACCAAATGGTTGGGTGTCAAAAGTTTTGATCCACCTCTCGTGAAAAAGACAAATTTCTGCTGATTTAGGTGGAAGCAGGTCAAATTTGAACTGCATCTGCCTCATAGTTTCCTGTTTATTTTTCCCAAAAATAAGTTTTAGGTACAAAAGTATTTATTTAATCAGATAAACACCAAAAGTTTTCCAAGATTCAACCACTAGCTACGAACGGTCATTCCCGCCGTTTTGATCACATTTTGAAACGAGCATGGAAAATTCAAAAAAAATCACAAAATTGGAAAACCTTCACATTGTGTAATTATATGTGGCCAAGTTACCAGGAAAAATAATAAACTTGTAATACAATAATTATTTTTAAAAAGTGTTCTCAGAAACGAGCTATCATGTGTGGAGATCAATGGCTTTCAAGCTAAATGATCAATCTTATGGCCACATTCATAGCATAGTTTGTTCAAATGATCTCATATTGTGCACAAGGGTGCTTATTGGAATGACAAACAATGTTGCTTAAGTAAGTTTTCATTTTCTTTGGACGAAAAAATCATTTTCCTTTTTCCGAGTGCCCAAAATGAGGTTTTTTGTGAAGGAGCTACCAAATAATTTTTGCAAAATTGGACGAAAACATTTTTCTAAATATTAGGACATATTTAATTCACAATTTACTAAATGGTTGGGTGTCAAAAGCTTTTATCCACCTCTGGTGAAAAAGACAAATTTCTGCCGATTCAGTTGGAAGCGGGTCAAACTTGAACTGCAGTTGCCTCATAGTTTGCTATTTATTTTTCCCAAAAATCATTTTTAGGTACAAAAGTATATATTTAATTAGAGAAACCCCAAAAGTTCTCCAAGATTCAACCACTAGCTAGGAACGGTCAGGTCCGCTGTTTTGACCGCATTTTGAAACGGACTTGAAATATTAAAAACAAAATCAAAAAATTGGGAAACCTTTGCATTGTGTCATTATATGTGTCCAAGTTCCCAAAAAAATAATAAACTTGTAATACGGCAACTATTTTAAAAAAGTGATCTCAGAGACGAGCTATCACGTGTGGAGATCAATGGCTTTCAAGCCAAATGATCAACCTTATGGCCACATTCATGGCATAATTGGATCAATTGATCTCATATTGTGCACAAGGGTGCATATTGGAATGGCAAACAATGTTGCCTAAGGAAGTTTCATTTTCTTTGGACAAAAAAATCATTTTCCATTTTTTAGTTCCCAAAATGAGATTTTTTGTGAAGAACCTAACAAATAATTGTTAGAAAATTGGAACAAATCAAATTTTTGAAATACTAGGACATATTTAATGTACAATTGACCAAATGGTTGGGTGTAAAAGTTTTTGATCCACCTCTCGTGAAAAAGACAAGTTCCATCATATTTATTTTCCATATTTCGAATTCGCAAAATGAGATTTGTTCGTGAAGGACCTAACAAATATTTGTTGTAAAAAAACTTCTTCAGTTTTCAAGAATATTATACCACATTTTATGAACAAATTTGTGTACACTAGAAACATTTTTTATAGATATTAAACAGTTTTTAGTTACATCATTAACATTTTTAATAAATATTTTGATGTCTAATATTTTGAACACATGTCTACATTTTTTAAGACACATTGCACATATTGTGTATATATGTTTAACTTTTTTCAAATACATGATTAACATATTTTCATATATTCCCAACAAAAACACATCTTTTCATACATACGTTTTGATGTCTGTATTTTTACACATTGTACATTTTTGTATACATATAAAACATTGTTGATATTGGTTATAAAAATTTAAATACATGATTAACATTTTTAGAAAAATTTAAATACATGATTAACATTGTTGATATTTTTATTTTCCCATTTTCGTTGGGCCGAATATATGTTTTTTGAGTAATATGAGGGCATCCCACATTTCTTCCTAGATGGGCCAAGGCCTACATGGCACATAGTTTTTTTTAAAAGGAGGTGGCCTCGTTCCACCGAGGCCTAAGCCGACCTTGAGCGAGACCTTAAGTACCAATGCATCCACGTTCACAACATCATGACCATTTATATTGGTCGTAATCAGGTAGAAATAAGGTCGTTAACCACTCTTGTCTGCTTTATGACTATTTGGTGTAAGGCAATTTCAGGATTTGAGCCCTTCCAAGCGAAATGACCATGGATTTACGACTAATTCAGCTGGGGTCACAGAGAGAAGGTCACAAGTTGACATATTTCTTGTAGTGATCTTCTGCTATATGGTGTCTTTTGCCCTGGAAAAAATCATAAGGAAGCTTTCGGGACGAAGCGCCGCCATCTCGAGGCGGAACCTGGGCAGGACCAATCTAGGGCTCCGGCGGAGCTGTTCTGCCGGGGAAACATCTGTCTCGGAAGGGGGAATCGTCGCCATCGTCATCACCTTCAATCCTCTCATCGAGACGGGGTCAATCTCCATCAACATCTTCACCAGCACCATCTCCTCTCAAACCCTAGTATATCTCTTGTATCCGATCTTTGTCTCAAACCTCAGATTGGTACCTGTAGGTTGCTAATAGTGTTGATTACTCCTTGTAGTTGATGCTAGTTGGTTTATCCAGTCGAAGATCATATGTTCAGATCCTTTATGCATATTAATACCCCTCTGATTATGAACATGAATATGATTTGTGAGTAGTTACATTTGTTCCTGAGGAGATGTGAGAAGTCTTGTTATAAGTAATCATGTGAATTTGGTATTCGTTCGATATTTTGATGAGATGTATGTTGTCTCTCCTCTAGTGGTGTTATGTGAACGTCGACTACATGACACTTCACCATGATTTGGGCCTAGGGGGAAGGCATTGGGAAGTAATAAGTAGATGATGGGTTGCTAGAGTGATAGAAGCTTAAACCCTAGTTTATGCGTTGCTTCATAAGGGGCTGATTTGGATCCATATGTTTCATGCTATGGTTAGGTTTACCTTAACTCTTCTTTCGTAGTTGCGGATTCTTGCAAGGGGGATTAATCATAAGTGGGATGCTTGTCCAAGGAAGGGCAGTACCCAAGCACCGGTCCACCCACATATCAAATTATCAAAGTATCGACCACGAATCATATGAGCATGATGAAAACTAGCTTGACAGAAATTCCCATGTGTCCTCAGGAGCGCTTTGCTTTATATAAGAGTTTGTCCAGGCTTGTCCTTTGCTACAAAAAGGAATGGTACACCTTGCTGCACCTTGCTACTTTTGTTACTTGTCACTTATTACGAATTACCGTATCAGAAAACTATCTGTTACCGATAATTTCAGTGCTTGCAGAGAATACCTTGCTGAAAGCCGCTTGTCATTTCCTTCTGCTCCTCGTTGGGTTTGACACTCTTACTTATCAAAAGGACTACGATAGATCCCCTATACTTGTGGGTCATCACATACCTCAACTTAGACTATGATTTTCACTTATTATAGGTCTAAAAAATTAGTATAAAGACATGTGAAATAAAATTGATTCGCAAGATAAATACGGCAGTACCATTTATACATGTTCAATCCAAATACCTTAATATATATTAATGGTAAGAATGATGAATCAAAGACCATGCTAACTCAAGCGTGCCTTACATTTTTTGAAGGAGTAAGTATATATGTTCTTATGTATAAAATAAAATATTCATATATTAAAGAAATTACATTCATTTGGAATACATTTATAGATTTACAAAAATACCCATACGCATGTGAAAATATTTTGTTATAATGTGGATAAATTGGTAAATAATTGACAGAAAAATTGGATTGTGATAAAATAAATGAAAAAAAATAGAAAATGGAAGAAGGCAAAAAGGTAAGAGTTTTTATCTGTTTGGCTATTGGTTGTGTTGCACTGCTCTTGCCACTAGAAGATTGAACTACTCAAAATTTTCGTCCTTTCTTTAAGCATGTTTCAAAAACACCACTCGGCACTATTATTGTCTGGTCAAAGGCCATTGACTAGGGTGATGAGACAAAAACACCCTTGGCCTCTATTGTGGATATAACTATTAGGTATGACCCGCCCAGGAGGGGCCAGGTTATACCTATGGCGATTCATCATATGAAGCCCACGAGGATATTGGAGATGGTGGTTCAAGATAAGGGCCCAAGGCCCAAGGGCGACCTAAGGCCCGTAGAAATAAACCACCTTATGTGTAAGACTTGTATTGTAAGGCATGAATAGATAGTCACCAAGCCGGACACGTTGTTTATGAGCCGGTCAGGACTCCGAGAGCCGCTGGGCGTCAACCTGTGTATATAAATGGACGATCCGGTGGAGGTTCAGGGCAAGAGACAACATATCGAAAACTAGGTCAAGCGGATTCACTCTCTAGTAATCGAGACATAAGGAATACCACCTCAAACTGGATTAGGACTTTACCTTCACCACAAGGGGCCGAACCAGTATAAACTCTCGTGTCCTTTGTCCCGTTTAACCACTTTAAGCTACCTAGCTGCGATGGCTACATGACTAAGTCCTTTTGCTAGGACATCTGTCATGACTATTCCACGACAGTTGGCGTCCGCCATGGGGCCAGCGGACTATGATTTCGAGTTCTTAAAGGGCAGCTTCGAAGGGCTCAAGGAATACGATGTGGGCTGGATGACCAAGAGTCATTGTGGCAAGCTCTACATCGACGATGCAGGCTAGGGCCCCGAGGCCGGCTCAATTGAGTACGGGTACCGGGTCCCCTTCGGTGGAATCCACGTCTTCATCGGCAAGATCAGCGAGCCGGGCCCTGAGCCGAATATCTGCGCCGACATCATCGAGATGGCTTAGCATGCGAGACCCGCCAGAGCTCAGCCCGCTGTGAAACGTGCCTTCGTGGGATGCATCGATGGAGCGGTATTTGATGAAGGATCCATGTCTGGCGGTGAGACGGCCATCTACTTTGATGGTGAATCATCCACGGGCGAGACTACTTCATTGTATCAACTGCTAGATGGCGGGCTTGGGGGCTATTCCGATGCCGATAGTATTCAGGACCCTTATGAGCCGCCAAACAGAGTCGGGATCTTCATGGCTGGTACGCAGCCTGGGCGAAATTCTTCAACCATAGCAGCGATGAGTTCTAGGTCAGCAGCGGTTACGGCAGCCGGGGCAGGAGGCCCTGTGTGCCCGTCGGCTCAGGTTTTGATGGCTTTAATGGATAAGTTGACAGATCTGTTGACGACCGTGGTCAACCCGGCGAATCAAGCTCAACATGACGTGGAGGTTGCAAAGTTACGTGATGAGGTAACACTAGCCAAGGAAGACCTGGCGGCAGAGGACGTCAGGATAACCGTAGAGCGGGTTGCTCTGGATGCTCAAGCCCAACGGATTCAGTCAGAGACTTTCCGGCTTACGATGGATCAAAACGCTTCAAACGAAATCATGAGGAGGAGGCACCAGTCTCGTCTACCTCCGGTTTATGAGGCGAGAAACCTCTTTCGCACGCCTGGAGTGGGGACCAGCAAACCACCGGAGATAAACCGGGCTGCAGCACCTGGAGTTGGAACACCAGTTCAGCTACGCATGACGAAACCCCCTCGTCTGAACAGCGCTCCGCCTCTACATGTACCAACACCATCGGGTCATTATTCCAATCCCTTGGACAACATGATTGTTGCTGCAGCACGATTGGCGGCTCTCCCGATGGATGGCGACTCTCCAGCAGTGGTTGAAACACGAAATGCTAGAGAGCTTCTTCAGACAGCATTGGTGCAGCAGTAGGCATATTCTTACAGTCGAGATAGGATTCACTCGACCCCTCGCCCAAGACGGAGTTATAGCAGGCACATGGACTCACCAGCTGTTTCAAGCAACGCTCAGCGCCATGACCAACCACGTGGGCATGACCCAGCGCATGATGGAGCTCATAATTTGGTCGATCAGGATAGAGTGCGTCAAGAGGCTGAGCAGGCGGCTCAGCGGGCGGCTCACCAGCCCCTTTCGGTTTATCCAATGGCTTCGGTTGATGCAGGCGTGACCTCTAGATCTATAGGTGTACCCTGTTTGGTGCCGGCTCTGTGTAATGAGCGTTTGTCCAAGGATTTTAAAGGACCTCGTAAGGTGCCTAATTACACAGCTGACTTACCCCCTGAGGCGTGGATTAAAAGCTATGAGATGGCCATGGAATTGTTGGAGTTCAATGACGCCGCATGTGCTAAGTACTTCACCATGATGCTGGAAGGAACGGCCTGTACTTGGTTAAAAGGGCTGCCGGCTAATTCCATCGGGTCATAGGCAGAGCTAAAGGCCCAATTTATTCAGAACTTTAAAGGCACATGCAAACAGCCCATGTCAATTGTGGACTTGGCTACTTGCGCCCAGAAGGAGGGTGAATCAACAACCCATTGGGTGCGCCAGGTCAAAGCTATCATACATTCATCTGATAACATGAATGCCAGCTCTGCAGTCTTAATGTTGGAGAAAAATTGTCGCTTTTGCCTCTTAAACAAAAGCTGGGGAGGCTCAAGCGCGATTGTAATGATATGGGGCAGCTAATGGCGGCTCTAATAAAATATGCCGACTCTGATAGTACCAAGGACCCCGAGTCTGATGATGACAAGCCGGGAAAGGGAAAGAAGAATGGCAACACCAAGGATCAACAGCATAACCCGACGAGTTAGGGGGGCAACGGTAAATGCAAGGTTGATGGTAACTCGGAGTTTGTGGCTAACACCAATGCACATGGAATAATTAGCATCGTAAGGAGAGGCCGCCTCCTCGGACCGGTGGACCAGATCCTACTCTTGAGGAGTTGCTGAACGAGCCCTATTCAAAGCATGGCACGCAGGAGAAACAAGCTACTCACCTTTGGAAAGATTGTTCCATTATGAGGGATTTCAAAAATTCTGACTTGTTTCAAAGCAATCATGGGCTGGGCGGCGGCGGTTCTCATGGTCCGGGTTATGGAGGTGGCGGTTCTAATTCCGGCTTCCAGGGACACCAAAGTAATCAAGGTGGTTAAAATCAAGGTAATCAGGGTGGTTACAATCAACAATCCGGCCAGGGGGTCAGCAGCAGCAACAATCTAGATATCAAAGTAATCCGAAGCAGTTGAATAGTGGGCAATATCACGTTTTCACCACAAGTTTATGCAAGCAGGACTAGAAGCTCCACGAGCGGGTTGTGAACGTCGTTGAGCCGGCAGTTCCCCATTACTTGCGATGGTCTGAGCATCCCATTATGTGGAGTCGAGTGGATCACCCACCCCGGGTCGATAACCCGGGTCACTTAGCTTTGGTGGTGGCACTTCAAGTTGGTGGATACAAATTCACTAAGGTACTCATGGATGGAGGTAGTAGCATTAATATCCTTTATTATGAGACTAATCGTCTCATGGGGTTAACTGATAAAAATCTTAAGACATCCAATACTGTTTTCCATGGAGTGGTTATTGGTAAGTCAGTGTACCCTATAGGAAAGATTGAGCTAGAAGTGGCCTTTGGAGATGAACACGATTCCAGGGCTGAGAAGTTAACCTTTGAAGTGGTCAAAATCAGGAGCCCGCACCATGCCCTGTTTGGACGGCCGGCTTATGCCAAGTTCATGGCACGACCGTGTTATGTTTATCTACAGCTCAAGACGACGGGTTACAGAGGGACCATCACAGTACATGGGAGTCGTAAGATAGCCCTGGAATGTGAAGAAGGTGATGCTACTTATGCTGAGTTTGTCTGTGTAACAGAGGAATTAAAGTTTTATAAGGATAATGTTGACCCGATGGATATGACATCTTTGAAAAAGACAACTACAGAGCATGATCCGGTTTTGAAGTTTAAATCGGCGGATGATACTAAGCTCATTGACTTTGTTTCTGGCGATTCATCCAAGCAGTTCAGTATCAGTGCTAATCTAGATCCTAAATAGGAAAGTGCGCTCATCGAGTTCATCCGTGAGAACCGGGACATCTTTGCATGGAAACCTTCTAACATGCTGGGTGTACCGAGGGAACTCGCTGAGAACACTCTCAATATTGATCTTCCTTTGTCGCTTCAATGAGGAGAGGCGTAAGGCCATTGGTAAAGAGGTGGCCCGGCTCTTGGCAGCTGGGTTCATTGTTGAAGTCTTTTATCCGGAGTGGTTGGCTAATCCGGTGCTGGTGCTTAAGAAAAATGGCACTTGGCCCATGTGTGTGGATTACACGGACTTAAACAAGGCTTGTCCGGCTGATCCTTTTGCTCTCCCTCGTATTGGTCAAATCACTAATGCTACGATAGGTTGTGAGTGTTTGAGTTTTTTGGATGCTTACTCTGGTTATCATCAGATCAAGATGGCAGTTAAGGACAAGGAGAAGACATCTTTTATTACTCCCTTTGGAGCCTTCTGCTATGTGTCTATGCCTTTTGGGCTCAAGAGTGCCCAGGCTACTTACCAGCGATGTGTGCAGAATTGTCTTCACAATCAGATTGGGCGCAACGTTCATGCTTATGTGGACGATATTGTGGTGAAATCCAGAGAGAAGGAAACTTTGATAGATGATTTGAAAGAAACCTTCGATAATCTCCGGGTCTATAAGATGATGCTTAACCCGGCCAAGTGCATTTTTGATGTGCCGGCAGGCAAGCTTTTGGGTTTTCTGGTTTCTAACAGAGGCATTGAGGCTAACCCAGAGAAGATCAAGGCCATCACCTCCCTGGCAAAGCCGACATGTATCAACGATGTTCAGCGTCTGGCGGGTCGTATTGCTGCCTTAAGCTGGTTTATAAGCAGGTTGGGTGAGAAGGCCATACCGCTATATCAGATGATGAAGAAAATAGATAACTTCATCTGGAGTGATGCTGCTAACGACGCGTTTGAAGATTTGAAGAGGCAGCTAGCTGAGCCGCCAGTCCTTGCTGCTCCCATTGATGAGGAGCCATTATTGTTATATGTGGCCGCTAACACCCGGGCCGTCAGTGTAGCCATTGTGGTGGAACGAAAAGAGGCTGCCAAGGAACATCCGGTTCAACGGCCGGTTTACTACATCAGTGAGGTGCTTATTGAGTCCAAGCAGAGGTATCCACATTGGCAGAAGCTCGTTTATGGGGTGTTCATGGCCAGCCGGAAGCTTAAACAATATTTTATGGGTCATCCCATCACCATGGTCAGTTCTGCTCCCTGAGGGGATATTATTCAAAACAGAGAAGCAACATGGCGGGTAGTCAAGTGGGCCATTGAGCTTGGGCCTCATGGTTTGAAGTATATGCCTCGAACTGCCATCAAGTCTCAAGCACTGGTGGATTTCATCAATGACTGGACAGAGCTGCAGATGCCGGAAGAGAAGCCAGATAACACATATTGGACGATTCACTTTGATGGGTCCAGGCAATTGGAGGGCTCGGGGGCCGGAGTTGTCTTAGCTTCCCCTCGAGGTGACAAGTTTTGTTATATTCTAAGGTTGATGTTTCCCTGTATTAATAATGCAGCTGAGTACGAAGCCTTGCTCCATGGTCTTCGATGGCTAAAGAGATGAACTAAAGTTGGGTGAGATGTTTTGGCGACTCAGACTTGGTGGCTCAACAAGTTTCAGGCACATGGGATTCTAAGGATTCACTCATGGCGGCTTATCGCCGCGAAGTTGATGCTATTATCAGTCACTTCAAGGGTTATCAAGTGGAGCATATCGATCGTAGAAAAAATGAGGCAACCGATGCCTTAAGCCGGTTGGGGTCTCAACGTAAGCCAGTGCCACCTAACAATTTCTTGGATATTCTGCATAACCCTTCTATCAAGTTGCCTACCGAGGAAGATCTGGTTGTTCCTAACCCGGAGGCACAATTGGTGGCGGCCCTTCACGCTATCCCAGATTGAACAGTATCATCTTTGGCTTATATGACCCAGGGCGAGTTACCTAAGGATGAAACTTTGGCCAGGCAGATAACTCGGCGATCTAAGTCAATGATAATTGCCAATGGCGAGTTACACCATCGCAGTGTCATTGGGGCGTTTTAGCATTGCATCTCACCTGAGGAAGGCCGTGAAATTCTTCGTGAGATCCATGAAAGAGATTGTGGTCATCATGCCGGTTCAAAGTTCCTTGTGGCCAAGGCTTTTTGTCATGGATTTTATTGGCTGACGGCTCATGATGATGCAGAGGATTTGGTCAGTAAATGTGATGGTTGTCAGAAATTTTCACAACGAGCTCATGTGCCAGCTCAAGAATTGAGGATGATTCCAATTACTTGGTCATTGGCAGTCTGGGGGCTTGATATGGTTGGGCCTTTTAAAATGTCCAAGGACAAAAATACCCACCTTTTGGTGGCGATTGACAAATTCACAAAGTGGGTTGAAGCAAAGCCGGTCAGTAAGTGTGACGCGGCAACGGCAGTTCAATTCATCAAAAAGGTGATGTTCGTTTTGGTTTTCCCCACAACATTATAACTTATAATGGCACTAATCTGTCCAAGGGTTCTATGAAAGAGTTTTGTCAACGTGAACATATTCGACTTGACGTTTCATCGGTGGATCACCCTCAGTCCAATGGTCAAGCTGAAAGAGCCAATCAAGAAATTCTGCAAGGCATCAAACCCGGCTTATGGCTCCATTGCAGAGGACGTCGGGTTGTTGGGTGGAAGAGTTACCTTCTGTGTTATGGAGTATCAATACTACCCCCAACAAATCTATGGGTTATACGCCTTTCTTCATGGTTTACGGAGCAGAAGTGGTTCTTCCTAGTGACATCCGTCACGACTCGCCCCGCATGGCGGCTTACGTTGAAGCTGATAATGAACAAGCACGCCAGGATGCACTTGACCTGTTAGATGAGGAGCTTGACCTTGCGGCGGCTCGCTCGGTGATTTACCAACATGATCTCCACCGTTACCACAGCCGCTAAGTCCACAACCTTTCAGGAAGGTGATTTGGTGCTCCGACTCATCCAGGATAAAACTGATATGCATAAGTTATCCCCACCTTGGGAAGGACCCTTTGTGGTCAGCAAGAACTTGAACAATGGGTCATACTACCTTATCGATATTCGAGAGCACAAGGACTCACGTAAGTCGGAGGAGGAGACCCACCGACCGTGGAATATTGCTCATCTTCGGCCTTACTACACTTGAGCCACCGGCTCTTATGATGTACATATTTTTTGACGATGTATATATTATGATGATTATAATAAACTAGGGCCTCTTTTGTTTCATCATCAACAATCATGTGTCTTTGTCATCATAATTCCATGATCATTGGGGGCTTGATCGTATTCGAATCATAGCTATTAACCCCTTTGGTCCGGCTTCCTGATCGTATTCGAATCATAGCCGTAAAGCATTTTGATCAGTTAGGGGCTTGATCGTATTCGAATCATAGCTATTAACCCTTTTTGGTCCGGCTTACTGATTGTATTCGAATCAGAGCAATTAAACATTTAGATCATTGGGGGCTTGATCGTATTTGAATCATAGCTATTAACCCCTTTGGTCCGGCTTCCAGGTCGTATTCGAATCATAGCCGTAGAAACTTAGATCACTTGGGGGCTGGATTGTATTCGAATCACAGCCGTTAACCCTCTTGGTCTGGCTTATTGATCGTATTAGAATCATAGCCGTTAAATACTTTGGTCACCGGGGGGCTTCCTGATCATATTCGAATCATAGCTGTCGGTACCCCTTTGATCGACGTAATGCCAAAAACCATTTGGGGGCTTCCTAATCGCATTCAAGTCATAGCTATTAACCATTATGGCCCGACTTCCTGCTCGTACTCGAAGCATAGCCTTGCTTTTTTCATTTGGCTTGATTTTTTGAAGATATTTTTCCGGTTCTTCTTGATACTATCTTGCCTTTTTGGTTTAAAGCGATTCCGGCCATACAACCTTTACTTTCACAGCTCATATTTGAAGCTTACCCATGGTTTCTATTAC
This sequence comes from Triticum dicoccoides, assembly GCF_002162155.2. Classification (NCBI taxonomy): domain Eukaryota; kingdom Viridiplantae; phylum Streptophyta; class Magnoliopsida; order Poales; family Poaceae; genus Triticum; species Triticum dicoccoides. Next base: position 38,688,355 of record NC_041385.1, on the reverse strand, counting down.
TCGGCTTAATGAGAGGCAACAAGTTGCCCATACATGATGATATCCAGCACTTGGAAGTGTTGGATCCTAAAGCTTTGGGTGCTCACACTTACTACACAGGTATTGTAAACCAGCAGTACAACGCAATATCAGAGGTATGATATTGCTATTATGTTTAAAATCTGGTTAAAGTAGCCTTATCTATAACTATTTTTAACATCAGTGGTTATATGTGAGGTATTATGACCCGCCCTGCGGTAAACTGCCAAGGGCTCTTTTGATCAACCTGTGTGCAGGATAATTTGAAATTTTCATCTGCACTACTCAAACATCATGATAAATCTAAAAGATAACTATCAAGTGGTGCCTTAATAGCGTTTAGCACAATATGAACATGCACAATGGCACGACAGAGCAAAGTTATTGCTACCCTATTACATGACTCTGATAACCCACAAGTGTAGGGGATAATTGTAGCCTCTTTCGATAAGTAAGAGTGTCGAACCCAACGAGGAGCTAAAGGTAGAACAAATATTCTCTCAAGTCCTATCTGCCACTGATACGACTCTATGCATGCTTAGTGTTCGCTTTACCTAGAACAAGTATGAAACTAGAAGTACTTTGTAGGTGTTGTTGGTAGGTTTGCAACATAATAAAGAGCACGTAAATATAAACTAGGGGCTGTTTAGATAAAGAAGCAATAAAGTAAATATAGCGAGTGTGGAAAAGTGGTGGTAGGAGTTGTGAAATTGTCCCAAAGCAATTGACTACTTTACTAGACCGGTAATCACTATTGCAATTCTATTTGAGGGAGAGGCACAAGCAACATACTTTCTCTTCTTGGATCATATGCACTTACGATTGGAACTCTAGCAAGCATCCGCAACTACTAAAGATCATTAAGGTAAAACCCAACCATAGTATTAAAGTATCAAGTCCCCTTTATCCCATACGCAAACAACCTACTTACTCGGGTGTGTGCTTCTATCATTCACGCCACCCACCATAAGAAAATCATGAACATATTACAAACCCTACAGGGGGGATCCCTCGCGCTTGCGCGACACGGAGAGCACCATAGGACATCACCAATAATAAAACATGCAACTCAAACCAATCATAGCAATTCATCAGTCACCGATAGGACAACAGAAATCTACTCAGAGATCATAGGATGGCAACACATCATTGGATAATAATATGAAGCATAAAGCACCATGTTCAAGTAGAGGGTACAACGGGTTGCGGGAGAGTGAACCGCTAAATATAGAAGGGGGATGTCGGTGTCAAAACCGGCGGATCTTGGGTAGGGGGTCCCGAACTATGCGTCTAGGCATATGGTAACAGGAGACAAGGGACACGATGTTTTTACCCAGGTTCGGGCCCTCTCGATGGAGGTAAAACCCTACTCCTGCTTGATTAATATTGATGATATGGGTAGTACAAGAGTAGATCTACCACGAGATCAAAGAGGCTAAACCCTAGAAGCTAGCCTATGGTATGATTGTTGTTCGTCCTACGGACTAAAACCCTGCGGTTTATATAGACACCGGAGAGGGTTAGGGTTACACAGAGTCGGTTACAATGGTAGGAGATCTACATATCCGTATCGCCAAGCTTGCCTTCCACACCAAGGAAAGTCCCATCCGGACACGGGACGAAGTCTTCAATCTTGTATCTTCATAGTCCGGGAGTCTGGCCGTCGGTGATAGTTCGGCTATCCGGACACCCCCTAATCCAGGACTCCCTCAGTAGCCCCCGAACTAGGCTTCAATGACGACGAGTCCGGCGCGTAGATTGTCTTCAGCATTGCGAGGCGGGTTCTTCTACAAATTCCATATACTTGTCGAATATTGTCCGACTTCTGATAAATGTTGCGCTCCTTGGCTTCCACGCCCAATAATGGCCATCTTCGACGTGTCGAACGAATGTGAAAAGCCAGGGTATTTTTACACTTTCCCCCCTAGCTGCGCAAATGAGCCGCCTATAAAAAAGACGAGGATATAGATCCGAATCACACCATCCCCCCTCCGCAAGCTTTCATCGGAGCGCCTCTGACAAAAAATCCATTCCATCATGGATAGTCGACGCGGCTCCTCCTCTCGCGCTCCCACCCCCAACCTGGGGAGTGGGAGAGATGCTCAGTCCCGCATAGCAAGCTAGTGACGCTCCAAACCAAGGGATTTCTTCCCCCAGCCTTCATGGTTCCAGTTCGAGCCGGACTCGCCACCTATAAGGGCGGAAAGCAAGCGGAGAGCGTCCCCGATCCTTCCAAAGGAGAGCGGGTATGCTTTATCTCTTATCTGATAAGAGGACTCGGATTTCCAATACATCCGTTTCTCCGGGGGCTACTGGAGTTCTACGGCCTCCAGCTGCACCACCTTATGCCTGCCTCCATTCTGCACATCGCGGGCTTGGTGGCCCTTTGCAAACTGTTCTTGGGCATGGAGGCTCATTTTGCGCTGTGGAAGGGATTATTCTGCCTCGTACCCCGTTCTCATGAGGGTTCCATATATCAAGTGGGCGGAGCCGAGCTATGGCGCATCGCCGGGACCGGATATCTATCCAAAACCCCGAAGAAGGCGTCCGAAGACTGGCCTTCGGAATGGTTTTATATAGAAGACGCCCCGCTACGGGATCTCGTTCGGATCGGCCTCCCAGAGTTCAATAATTCTCCCTTGAAGAAACGCCTAAGTTGGCGTCCACGGAGCCCCCAGAGGGAAAACAACAGGGACGTCCTTTACCTGATGAGCCGAATAAGGTTGCTAGCTCATTCCGGACTGACCATGATCGGTGTCATGGCCACCTGCATTATGCGTGGGGTGCAGCCGCTCCAGTATAGGGGCCACCCCATGTGGGATTTCAACGGGGAGGACGATGCCACCCGTCACAGACGTATGGGGCCGGGATCGGTCGCCGATCTGGTGAAGATCTTGTCCGCGTTGTACAAGGGGGAAGAGGAGGATTTTCTCCGTGTCAGTCCATTGAACGGATTTTCTATGAACAATCCTCGAAGCTGGGTAAGCGGACATTTCCTTTTTTGCACATCCGATCCGTACACCCATGGTTAGATATCTCATTTTGTGATTTCGACGCAGGAACTGCGCCAGGCCGTAAAAGATATAAACAGCCCGCCTCCACAACCCGAGGATCCGGAACAGTTCCTCGATCTGGCCTCCCAAGAGGATCCGGACATATTGGTGGAGCTGATTGATGGGGTATTTCACCAACTAAGCATCGATAATGCCTTGGTTGCCATTACGACCGATTACCCCGGAATACTTCCAGCCTCACAGGTAACTGAGACCGAAGCCCCAGTACATTGATAATGACCCATCCGTGCTTATTTTTGATCACCGTGTATCAATGGTGTTTCGCATGGGGTGCCTTCGAGGCGGGAGGCCGAGCCCGCGGCGGCTAGCCAACAAGGGGCAGCACGGCCATGCACGCTAAAAAGAAGTGCAGTCCCGATTGAAACGCCGCCGCAACGGTAAGGCGTGTCACCATATTCCCGGGATTGATTCCGGGAAGGTATATTAACGCTGGTGCTCCTTTCAGGAAAAAGAGCGCTCGCCGGACTATGTCCGGAGAGATGGCCAATCAAGCCTCTGCCAGCCAGGCTCCAACGTCGGGTCCGGAAGCGGGGGTGAACACGAGGCGTGCGTCGGATGGTCCTCTAACAGAGGATGCCGATAGATTGTTCGCCACCAACTCCGAGGTGGAGAGTGCCATGAATCACAGGCACCACCGGACAGTTCTTTGTGACGCATGTTTCTCCCAAGAGGCATTGAACGCCTTCAATTCGAGAGACGCGCACCTCCATGCCGCTCAAGATGGTCTAGCCAGAGCCACGGAGCAGTATGTAAAGGACATACGGGTGAGGAGATTTGATAGTTATATATACCAGTGGCCCCGAGACTTAAAATAGTTAGGAGAACTGATTTAAGGATCATTTGTTATGCAGGATCTTACGAAAAAGAATACCCGACTGTCTCAGGAGCTTGAAGAGTGCAAGGCCCAGCTTGAGGCCGCACTAGCCGCCACAGGGGGAGCCACAGAGACCCCCTCCGGTAATATATACTTCGAAAGATAAGTAGTTTGTGAAGTGCGGCGTGTGTATAAGTCTGACAATAATATTGCAGATGGCGCCGGACTAGATCCGGACAAGAAACAGCTCCTGCGCCGGTTAAAGGCCGGCGAGAATGTGCTTACAAGGGTGAGGCAAGAGAAAAATAATCTCCGAGATGCCAACACCCAGCTGGGTGAGGAACTAAAGGATGTTCGAGCCCAGCTATCTGACTCCGTTAAGGAGAATCAGCGGCTTCGTCGCGGTATTTATAGTAAGTGCTTGAGCGAACTTTTGAAAAGAAGAGTTCGGCGAGGAAGTCTACTAACAGAAATATGTCTGTAGGTATGCTCACAGGTCGTCCTGAAGAGGAAATGCCCGGTTCAACGGGTGACCTACTTACCGAACTGCTGCAACTGCACGAACGAGTTCGATAGGTGATGAGAGGCGTCGCCCAGGCGTTGTGGCCATCCATCTCCCTACCCGAAGGCCTTGGAGAGCTTGCAGAGAGGCTTCAGGGAGCACGGCGGTGCTTCCAGCTATGGAAGATATCGGCCTGCCGTCAAGGCGCCAGGGAGGCCTGGGCCATGGTGAAGACGCGGTACACGAAGGCTCACCCAAACCACATGGCCGAGGTCGAACCTGTGGGGCCCGATGGGAAGGAGATCCCTGTGAGCTTAGTGTACGACCAAGTAGAGTTGGCCGCAAAGTATTCCCAGCGGGACTGTAAACTAGACAGCCTATTAGATGGTATTGAAGAGGAATACAATCTGTCAATTTGACTATGTAATTTAAAATGACATGTAAAATGCCTTCTAGCCGTATTGTAGATCGTTTGTCATAGAGGACCTTTTCGCTTCAACCTTGGGACCCGACAGTCCAGAATGTGTCCGAATACCCTTGCGGTTATGTAAGAACCGGGGCATGCGTGGAGACCAGGCGTAGGGGTCATGAGTGCTTTATCAGACAAGTGCCCAACTAGTTATGTTATATTACATGGTTAGTAAGAAACATCTTCCAGGGAGAATAGTTCCGTTAGGCCTTCCTTTCCCTGCGAGGCATGCCCTAAAGTGCATGTCCGGACTGCGAAAAAGCAGAAAAACATCTGGGGGCAGATAAATGAATAAGTAAGAAATCGTCTTTTAGTTCACCGACCGAATATTCCCTTAAGAACGCTAGCTTTCGGCTTCACCCGGTCTGAGGTACACGTCCGGCTGACCCGGCGGTAACAATCACAGAGGTGCTCCCTTTACCACCTAGCCGAACAATCGGGAACGTAGGGGTAAGCACAGGAGCCAGGCAACCCAGCTTGGCCAAAACTTAAGTCATATCGATGCATATAATGGTGAATAAAAGGTACATGCGGAAGTGTGACACATGTGTTGGGCATAAAGCCAGTATAAATAAGCTTATGTTAAAGAAGCCCCCAGGTATACTGAGCGCGGATAACGCATCAAGTGTGTGCGAACAGTGCGCAAACGAGCCTCCAACGGCTTCAGAAAAAAGGAGGGAGAAGGAGAGAAATAAAAGACAGTTAAATTATAAAATATAGACGGAGGAAGGAGACGAACTCAGAGTCCGGCGCTAGGCGTAGAATCTTCGGAGACGGGCTGCGTTCCATGGGTTCGGTTCAAGTCGGTTATCCGATGCGTTCCGCAGACGGTACGCTCCGCCGGTCAGGACTTGGTCGATGATGAAGGGACCCTCCCATTTGGGCTTGAGTTTGTCCTTTTTCTTGTTCGGCAAGCGTAGAACTAATTCGCCAACATTGTAAGCTTTGGCCTGTACTTCTCTGCTTTGGTATCTTCGAGCCTGCTGTTGATAGAATGCGGAACGGGCTTTTGCCACGTCGCGCTCCTCCTCCAAGGCGTCCAAACTGTCCTGCCGATCAAGCTTGGCTTCTCTTTCTTCGTACATGCACATGCAAGGTGAGTCATGAATTATGTCGCAGGGCAAAACTGCCTCTGCGCCGTACACCATAAAAATGGTGTGAATCCGGTAGTGCGATTCGGCGTGGTCCGCAGCCCCCAGAGTATGGAGTCGAGCTCCTCTACCCAGTGGGACCGCACTAGTCTGGGTTTAATGCCGCCCATGATTAGACCATTTGCTCGCTCGACTTGACCGTTAGTTTGAGGGTGATAGACTGAAGCGTAGTCGAGCTTGATGCCCATGTTTTTGCACCAAAGTTTGACCTTGTCGGCCGTGAAGTTCGTGCCATTATCAGTGATGATGCTATGGGGGACGCCGTAACGGGGTACTACCCCTGATATGAAGTCTATCACCGGTCCGGATTCGGCCGTCTTAATAGGCTTTGCCTCTATCCATTTGGTGAATTTATCCACCATGACTAATAGGTATTTTTGCTTGTGGGTTCCTCCTTTAAGGTGTCCAACCATATCAAGCCCCCAGACCGCGAACGGCCAGGTGATGGGTATAGTTTTGAGGGCGGTAGGTGGCATGTGGCTTTGATTAGCAAAGAGCTGGCATCCGACGCATCGTTGGACCAAGTCCCGAGCATCTTCGTGGGCCGTCGGCCAATAAAATCCTGTACTGAAGGCCTTGCCTACAAGGGCCCGAGCTATGGCATGGTGCCCGCCGAGTCCGGCATGAATTTCAGCCAGAAGATTCCGCCCTTCCTCTTCGGAGATACACCTTTGAAGGACTCCGGTTGTGCTTTTCTTATAAAGCTCTCCCTCATGGACCTTATAGGCTTTAGATCGCCGCACTATGCAGCGGGCCTCGTTTTGGTCCTCGGGAAGTTCCTACCTAGTTAGGTAGGCTAAGAATGGTTCTGTCCATGGGGCAATGACTGCCATTATTGTGTGGGCTGACGGTGTTATTTCGTTGGCAGAACCACCAACTATATCAGAATGTTCGGTGTGGGGTAGTGTGGTTGGGTCCGGGATGTTATTTCCGGACTCTCCCTCCCATAATACGGATGGCTTGAAAAGCCTCTCTAGGAAGATGTTGGGAGGGACGGCATCGCGCTTTGCGCCAATGCGTGCCAATACATCTGCTGCCTGGTTGTTCTCCCAGGCTATATGGTGAAATTCGAGCCCCTCAAACCGAGCTGACATTTTTAGGACGGCGTTGCGATAAGCTGCCATTTTCGGATCCTTGGCATCAAAGTCTCCATTTATTTGGGATATCACCCGCGGACCTCTAGGCGTTGAATGCCCATGGAGACTGCCATCCGGAGACCATGTAGAAGGGGCTCGTATTCAGCTACGTTGTTGGAGTCCGTGTACATTATCTGAAGTACGTATTGGACTGTATCTCTAGTTGGGGACGTCAGAACGACGCCAGCCCCCAGGCCAGCCAACATTTTGGAGCCGTCAAAGTGCATGATCCAGTTGGAATATGCGTCGTACTCTTTAGGGAGTTCGGCTTCAGTCCATTCGGTGACGAAGTCGGCCAAAACTTGCGACTTAATAGCTCGCCGTGGCTTGTAGGTTATGTCGAACGGGAGGAGCTCGATGGCCCATTTGGCAATCCGGCCCGTTGCGTCGCGGTTGTTTATAATGTCATTAAGAGGTACTTCGGAGGCTACTGTTATCAAACACTCTTGGAAGTAGTGTCGCAGCTTCCGGGATGCCATGAACACCGCGTATGGTATCTTTTGAAAATGCGGGTATCGTGACTTGCATGAAGTTAGGACAGTGGACATGTAGTAAACTAGTTTTTGGAGAGGGAACTTGTGTCCGTCCATTTCTCGTTCGACAACGAGAACCGCGCTTACAACTTGATGGGTTGCCGTGATGTATAATAGCATTGGTTCGCCCATGTTGGGCGCGGCCAGGACCGGATTTGTTGCCAATATGGCTTTGATTTCTTCGAGTCTGGCCGTGGCGGCATCCGTCCACTCGAAGTGTTCGGTGCGCCGCAGGAGGCGATAAAGGGGTAATGCCTTTTCTCCTAAACGGGAGATAAAGCGGCTTAGAGCCGCCACGCATCCAGTCAATTTTTGTATTTGTTTGAGGTCTTTTGGGATATCCAATTGTGACAGAGCTCGGATCTTGGCTGGGTTTGCTTCAATTCCTCTACCGGATACAATGAAGCCCAAGAGCTTTCCGGCTGGTACGCCAAAAACGCATTTTTCCGAGTTGAGCTTAATGTCATATGCTCGGAGATTGTCGAATGTGAGCCTCAAGTCGTCTACTAGAGTTTCGACATGCTTGGATTTGATGACCACATCGTCTATGTATGCCTCCATTGTTTTGCCGATCTGGTTTGCCAGACATGTCTAAATCATGCGCTGATATGTTGCGCCGGCGTTTTTGAGCCCGAAGGGCATTGTGTTGAAGCAGAATGGGGCATATGGAGTGATAAATGCCGGTGCGGCTTGGTCTGGCGCTGCCATCTTAATTTGGTGGTAGCCGGAGTATGCGTCGAGGAAGCACAATGAATAGTGTCCTGCGGTAGCGTCGATAATTTGATCGATGTGGGGAAGGGGGAAGGGATTCTTTGGGCAAGCCTTGTTAAGGTCCTTGAAATCGACACACATGCGCCAGGATTTTTCCTTCTTTGGTACCATTACCAGGTTTGCTAGCCAGTCCGGATGTTTTATATCTCTAATGAATCCGGCCTCCAATAGTTTGGCTAGCTCCTCTCCCATGGCCTGTCTCTTAGGTTCGGAGAAACGCCGAAGAGCTTGTTTGACTGGCTTGAATCCTTTTAGGATATTTCGGCTGTGCTCGGCCAGCCAGCGTGGGATTCCTGGCATGTCTGAAGGGTGTCAGGAAAAGATGTCCCAATTTTCGCAGAGGCTGACATCAAAAGAGTACTGTACGTGTAGAGGCTGACAGCTGGGTCCACGGCGGCCACAAGGAAGTGCCTCCTTATTACACGCAAAATAATTATTCATCCACCTGACAGTAGGGACCCACCGGACGGGACACCTTATTTTGCAAAAAAAACATTTCCCCCTGACTGCTAGGACCCACAGGACGGGCCACCGTATTTCACGAAAAAAACATTCCCCCCGGTGTCAGCTCGGACCCACCGGAAGTGCCTCTTTATTACGCACAAAAAAATAAATACTCCCCCTGCTAGCTGGGACTCACCTTGGTGGGAAGCTGACTTGTGGGCCTACTAAATTGACGGGGACGGAGGGCTTTGTCAACTTAGTCAATATGAACGATTCTAGCTCCAGTGACCGTACGATGTCCATCCAACGGCCGTAGTGCTTCGTCAACCTCTGGTCTTCTTGCTCCAGCCGCCCAAAGCAGCGCCGGTCGTGCCACCTGCTCCTGCCTCCCGTGGCCAGCTGTGCTGCCGCAGAGGCCTCACCGCCCCCTACTATTCCCACCTTAGGCCAGGCCCTGCGGCGACGGCAGCCTCACACCGCAGCCGAACGAGTGAATACTCATACTCCTCTCCGCGTGGGCATCCACTGCCGCGTCTTCACCGGCTCTGCGTCGTCCCCTTCCTAGGCCTCGCCGTCGTCCACCGCCCTGGTGCTCTCGGCGCGGCGTGGTCAACGTGGTCAAGGAACGACTTCCATTGGACGTGGACTGTACGTCGAGAGGCTGACAGCTGGGTCCACGGCCGCAACAAGGAAGTGCCTCCTTATTACGCGGAAAATAATGATTCCTCCACCTGACAGCAGGGACCCACCGGATGGGCCACCGTATTTCATGAAAAAAGCATTTCCCTCCTGACTGCTGGGACCCACCACCTACACCTTCGCACGCAAGGAAGTGCGTCCGGGCAAAAAAAACCAAAACGATTCGCCCCCCTGACTGCTGGGACCCACCAGCTACATCTTTGCACGCAAGGAAGTGCCTGACAGTCGGGACCCACCTGGTCGAAGCGTATGTAGCATTGTCATTCTGGTCGCGAAAGTGTACGTACATACTGGTCAATGTAGAGGCACACACGTGTCGTACTAGAGGCGCGCACGTGTCGTAGTAGAGGCGCGCACGTAGCATGTACACGTACGTACATTGGCGAGGGTGCAAGAAAGAAAATACAGCCACGTACGTACATACGGGCAGGGTCTCAAACGCCTACTCGCGCATACGTACATGGCTGGGTCGGAACAGAGAAACAACATCGTCGTCGTGTTCACGGGGAGCCAACCGGCTGGGTCGGAACGGAATCCGTGGTCGTGTTCATCGGGAGGGCTTGGACGGAATAGGCAATGGAAATGAGGCCTGGCGTACCGCACAACGGAGGAAACGGACCTCCTACGTTCGGAACGGGGTCATGTTGATCGGGAGGGGTGTGGCGTACCGCAAAACGGAGGAAACAGACCTCCTACGGTCGAAACGGGGGTCCTATTGATCGGGACGGGTGTGGTGTGCCGTAAAACGGAGGAAACAGACCTCCTACAGTCGAAATGGGGGTCCTGTTGATCGGAAGGGGTGTGGCGTACCACAAAACGGATGAAACGGGCCTCCTACGGTCGAAACGGGGGTCCTGTTCATCGGGAGGGGTGTGGCGTACCGCAAAACGGGACTCCACGGGATACTGTTCATCTCCACCGTCGACCTCCTCCAGCCTCCACGGGCTACCATCGACCTCCTCCAGCCTCCACGGGCTCCTGTTCATCCATCCTCCACCCCGCGCTACTCTACTGGCTACTGTTCAACCACCCCTCCATCGTCTACTGTTCATCCAGCCCTCCATCATCTACTGTTCATCCAGCCCTCCACACCACGGGGTCCTGTTCAACCACCCCTCCACGGCCACCCCTCCACCGTCTACTATTCATCCAGCCCTCCACACCACGGG